>NC_086448.1:91472512-91809785 GCF_028390025.1 Pseudophryne corroboree
GTGGTTCAGCTTCACATGAGGATGGAAGCACTCATCCTCCCGCTAGAAAAATGAAAAGAGTTAAGCTGGCAAAAGTACAGCAAAGAACTGTGCATTCTTCTAAATCACAAATCCCCAAGGAGAGTCCAATTGTGTCGGTTGCGATGCCTGACCTTGCCAACACTGGACGGGAAGAGGTGGCTCCTTCCACCATTTGCACGCCCCCTGCAAGTGCTGGAAGGAGCACCCGCAGTCCAGTTCCTGCTAGTCAAATTAAAGATGTCACTGTTGAAGTACACCAGGATGAGGATATGGGTGTTGCTGGCGCTGAGGAGGAAATTGACAAGGAGGAATCTGATGGAGAGGGGGTTTGTTTAAGTCAGGCACCCGGGGAGACACCTGTTGTCTGTGGGATGAATAAGGCCATTGACATGCCAGGTCAAAATACCAAAAAAATCAACTCTTCGGTGTGGAATTATTTCAACAGAAATGCGGACAACTGGTGTCAAGCCGTGTGCTGCCTTTGTCAAGCTGTAATAAGTAGGGGTAAGGACATTAACCACCTAGGAACATCCTCCCTTATACGTCACCTGGAGCGCATTAATCAGAAGTCATTGACAAGTTCAAAAACTTTGGGTGACAGCGGAAGCAGTCCACTGACAACTAAATCCCTTCTTCCTCTTGTACCCAAGCTCCCAGTGCAAACCACACCACCAACTCCCTCAGTGTCAATTTCCTCCTTAGACAGGAAAGCCAGTAGTCCTGCAGGCCATGTCAATGGCAAGTCTGACGAGTCCTCTCCTGACTGGGATTCCTCTGATGGATCCTTGAGTGTAACGCCTACTGTTGTTGCTGCTGGGAGTCGATCATCATCCCAGAGTGGAAGTCGGAAGACCACTTGTACTACTTCCAGTAAGCAATTGACTGTCCAACAGTCCTTTGGGAGGAAAATGAAATATCACAGCAGTCATCCTGTTGCAAAGCGGATAACTCAGGCCTTGGCAGCTGTATTGGTGTTAGACGTGCGTCCGGTATCGGACGTTCGTTCACAGGGACTTAGAGAATTTCTTGAGGTAGTGTGTCCCCGGTACCAAATGCCATCTAGGTTCCACTTCTCTAGGCAGGCGATACCAAGAATGTACACAGACGTCAGAAAAAGAGTTACCAGTGTCCTAAAAAATGCAGTTGTACCCAATGTCCACTTAACCATGGACATGTGGATAAGTGGAGCAGGGCAGACTAAGGACTATATGACTGTGACAGCCCACTGGGTAGATGTATTGCCTCACGCAGCAACAACAGCAGCGGCGGCACCAGTAGCAGCATCTCGCAAACACCAACTCGTTCCTAGGCAGGCTACGCTTTGTATCACCACTTTTCATAAGAGGCACACAGCTGACAACCTCTTACGGAAACTGAGGAACATCATCGCAGATTGGCTTACCCCAGTTGCACTCTCCTGGGGATTTGTGACATCGGACAACGCCACCAATATTGTGCGTGCATTACATGTGGGCAAATTCCAGCACGTCCCATGTTTTGCAGATACAATTAATTTGGTGGTGTAGAATTTTTTTAAAAATTACAGGGGCGTGCAAGAGATGCTGTCGGTGGCCCGAAGAATTGCTGGCCACTTTCGGCATTCAGCCACCACGTGCCAACGACTGGAGCACCAGCAAACATTCCTGAACCTGCCCCGCCATCAGCTGAAGCAAGAGGTGGTAACGAGGTGGAATTCAACCCTCTATATGCTTCAGAGGATGGAGGAGCAGCAAAAGGCCATTCAAGCCTATACATCTGCCTACGATATAGGCAAAGGAGGAGGAATGCACCTGACTCAAGCGCAGTGGAGAACGATTTCAACATTGTGCAAGGTTCTGCAACCCTTTAAACTTGCCACACGTGAAGTTAGTTCAGACACTGCCAGCCTGAGTCAGGCCATTCCCCTCATCAGGCTTTTGCAGAAGCAGCTGGAGAGATTGAAGGAGGAGCTAAAACAGAGCGATTCTGCTAGGCATGTGGGACTTGTGGATGGAGCCCTTCATTCGCTTAACCAGGATTCACGGGTGGTCAATCTGTTGAAATCAGAGCACTACATTTTGGCCACCGTGCTCGATCCTAGGTTTAACGCCTACGTTGTATCTCTCTTTCCGGCAGACACAAGTCTGCAGATCTTCAAAGACCTGCTGGTGAGACACTTGTCAAGTCAAGCGGAACGTGACCCGCCAACAGCTCCTCCTTCATTTTCTACCACCAGGAAAAGGATCAGATTTCCAAAACCACCCGCTGGCGGTGATGCAGGGCAGTCAGGAGCGAAAACTGACATCTGTTCCGGACTGAAGGACCTGCCAACGATTACTGACATGTCATCTACTGTCACTGCATATGATTCTGTCACCATTGAAAGAATGGTGGAGGATTATATGAGTGACAGCATCCAAGTAGGCACGTCAGACAGTCCGTACGTATACTGGCAGGAAAAAGAGGCAATTTGGAGGCCCTTGCACAAACTGGCTTTATTTTACCTAAGTTGCCCCCCCTCCAGTGTGTACTCCGAAAGAGTGTTTAGTGCATAGTTGCCTACCCTCCCTCATTCTGCAGGAGACTCCCTGAAATAGTAGCAATCTCCCTCACTCCCTGAAATGGGATCATCAGTGCCATTTCACTGTATTGGTTATAAGGCACAAGGCATAAGGAAATGATAAACCAGTGATATGTGCAAGGTAATAAAGGCACCAGCCAATCAGCTCCAATATGTAAATTAACTGTTAGGATCTGATTGGCTGGTGCCTTTATCATCTTGCACATATCACTGGTTTATCACTTCCTTATGCCTTCTCCAGGTTAATACATCTGCCCCCTTTGTCCCTATGGCTACATGCATTTTAAAGGTTTCTTGTGGCCACTTACAGTATATGGAACCTCTTGTGAAACACAATACACAAAAAAATCCTGCAAAATATCAGTGTCTTTTCTTCAACAAGTAGATCTCACTAACTTTGGGGCTCATTTACATTTGGATGTAAGTTTTTTTCATGACATGCCTCTCAGATGTAGCAGTACGCACCCGCGCTGATAGGAGTCACTTTCATAATCTCCCTGAAATGCATTTTCAAAAGTAGGCAAGTATGGTTTAGTGCAGCCGGTCACCTTGTCAGCGATCGGCTTACGAGGTTACTTCCACAAAATGTGGAGAAGATGATGTTCATCAAAATTAATTATAATCAATTCCTCCGTGGAGACATTTACATTTACCAGCAATTGCCTCCAGAAAGTACACAGGGACCTGTGATGGTGGATTCCAGAGGGGACGAATTAATACTCTGTGAGGAGGGGGATGTACACAGTGAAAGGGGTGACGAATTGGTGGATGATGATGAGGTCGACATCTTGCCTATGTAGAGCCAGTTTGAGCAAGGAGAGATTGATTGCTTCTTTTTTTGGTGGGGGCCCAAACCAACCTGTCATTTCAGCCACAGTCGTGTGGCAGACCCTGTGGCTGAAATGATGGGTTTGTTAAAGTGTGCATGTCCGGTTTATACAACATAAGGGTGGGTGGGAGGGCCCAAGGACAATTCCATCTTGCACCTCTTTTTTATTTATTTATCTTTGCATCATGTGATGTTTGGCGCCAATTTTTTAAAGTGCCATCCTGTCTGACATTGTAGTGCCACTCCCAGATGGGCCAGGTGTTTGTGCTGCCCACTTGGGTCGCTTAGCTTAGTCATCCAGCGACCTCGGTGCAAATTTTAGGACTAAAACTAATATTGTGAGGTGTTCAGATTAGACTGGAAATGAGTGGAAATTATGGTTATTGAGATTAATAATACTATAGGATCAAAATGACCCCCAAATTCTATGATTTAAGCTGTTTTTGAAAAAAAAACACCCGAATCCAAAACACACCCGAATCTGACAAAAAATTTGAAGGGAGGTTTTGCCAAAACACGTCCGAATCCAAAACACGGCCGCGAACCGAATCCAAAACCAAAGCACAAAACCCGAAAATTTTTCGGTGCACTTCTCTAATAAATGTACACATATGACCTTCCTCATCCATCCTGTGAACAGGTCGTGTAAGAGGGTGGCGGTGCGGTGTAGTGCCTGCTGCCGTGCAGGTGTAGGTTCACCATTTACCAGGCGCCGCACTCTCTCACCTTCAGGTACCGGAACCTTCAACTGACTTGGAAATCTTCAGTCGGACCCGGACACGCTGACCTAGGAGGAAGGAGATTGCTGAGTGCCGTTCCTCCTAACTGTGGACCGAAACGCCCTCCGAAACAGGAAAAAGAGCTTTCGGGCTAGGTGAAGGTCATCCTGGGCGCACGGCCTCAGAGCCTGAATTTCACCTATCGGTGCTATCGCACCAGGTGTAAATTCAACCTTGCATCTGCGTGCAAGGTTCACCGTTCGCCCTGAAGAAAGGGAGACAGATAGGGACAAACACACCAAAAGGAACACACGGACAGAAGTTACTCACCTGTAAGGAGGTAAAGAAAAAACAGCTGTGCAGGGCCAAGAACTACCCTAGTGTACGTCCGCTACACTAGCTACATGAACAGAGCCCTCAAACTAGCTCCTGTGGGTGATGCAACACAAACTATGCACAAACTTTAAAACAAACACTTTGCCCTGCACGGTAACAGCATACATTACAATATCAGAGTACAAGATTAAACGGTGCTGTTGCTTTAAATCCCTACCTGCCGCTGAGGGGGTGGGCGCCGTAGAGCCTACCCACCTCCTGTACACTTTCTTATATGGGGCTCAAGCCAAATGGGCCTGCCTACCTATACACCTTGGAGATCACTTATTTACTGAGCCTAGTGCCCCCTAATCACTCACAGGCCAGAAGCCTGACATTACCCTCGGGCCTAGCGCCCGCCTAACTTGGTGGCCGTTGGGTGACCTGGGCCTAATGCTCAGGGTCACCTTATAACCCTAAGCGGCAGTAAATGAACTAGGGCCTAATGCCCTCTAATGCCCCACAGGCCTATTGCCTGATATTGCCCCTGCGGCCTAATGCCCGCCTATTGGTGCCACAGGCCTGTGGCCTGACTTTCCCACGGGCCTAGTGCCCGACTAATAGGGGCCACGGGCCCAACTATACATGGCCACAGGCTGAGAGGGCCCGATTAGTTACCCACAGACCGGGAGGGCCTGACTGTGCCTACAGGCCTAGTGCCCGATCCCTGGTGGTCTAGGGAGGAGAGGGGGTAGCAGGGGCACCTGAAAAGGGCCTACCTGACCCGGTGGGAGAGGCACCAGGGGGGAGCTTCGTCAGCTCTTTTCTTCCCACCCCTGGTGGCCTATCGTCGCTCCTCTTCACTCTTCGGCCGTTTGCCCGTACTGGCCAGAAGCGCCGCCGTCGCCTCTCTGCATCCAGCCGCCACTGGACATCTTTTCTGGAGCAGCCTGCGTCTTCAGTCCTCTTCCACGGCCACCGGAGCTCTTCCCGCGGCGTCTTCTTCTCCTCAGCGCCGCCTGACTCATCACCGTTCTTCAGCGCAGCTTCTTCTTGCTTCGGCTCCCGGCCGGCGCCTGACGTCAGAAGCCGGGGGCGGGGCCTATGACGCGGCGAGCGCTGATTGGTTTGCCGCGCCCTCTTCTGATTGGCCAGCGCCAATCACGGCTCATGGACGGCGCCGGATTTGAAAAGACGCGGCCAAATTGGCGCCAAGTTTAAAACACTGCCGTGCTGCTGCCCGTCGCCGCTTCTCGTCTGGTGCTGGGAACCAATACACTGTCCCTGCACCGGACACCTGCTGTACACTGACAGGCGCTGGGGACAGACAAGCTGCTCCAGTGCTGTCCACAGCCAGAGACTGCAGGGGACACAGATCCCCTGCCCTCTGCTGGGAGTCTGGCGCTGGGAGCGGACACACCGCCCCAGTGCCAGCACACATTCCCACATTGGCACGTGCATTGTGATTGTGTCTCACCCAGTGAATGCAGGCTGGCACTGGCCTGCAGTCCCAGGTAAGTTGACATGGCACAAGCCATATGGGTGCCCTGGATGCATCTCCTGTAGGAAGCTGCACCCAAATTGCATTGTCTCTCCAACTGTGATACTTCTTTCCTTAGCCGCCGAGAGAGGAGGGCAGCATCTTCTCCTCCTGGGATTGGTAGTGTGGTGTGACATTATAGCCACCCTCCTAGTGTATCACTGCCATGGAGGTCTTGTGGCCTGCAACTTCACATGCAAAAAACTTTCATCTTTATGTCAGTGGCTGGCGTTCCATATGAGGCACTGTAGGAACATAACATTATGTCACTGAGTCTTTCTCTTACGTCCTAGAGGATACTGAGGTCCACATAGTACTATAAGGTATAGACGGGTCCACTAGGAGCCATGGGCACTTTAAGAAATGAATAGTGTGGGCTGGATCCTCCCTCTATGCCCCTTCTACCATACTTAGTTTAGAAAATGTGCCCGGAGGAGCCGGTCACGCTTTGGAGAGCTTCTGAAGAGTTTTCTACTTTTATTTTTATTGTTTGTTATTTTCAGTCAGGGCTGTTTAGGCAACAGCCTGACTGCTTCATAGGACTTAACGGCCCAACTTCCTATAGAGTTAATGGTCCCATTTCTCTGCTGGCAGGATACTGAGCTCCTGAATGAGCTATTCGCAAGCCACACCATGGTGCAGCGTACCCTCCTGCAGCAAGCCGCCACCCCCTAACAGAGTCTGAACAGTGAAGAGTGGTGAGTATAATGCCGGCGCCTCGGTAAGCGGGTCGCTGGCGGGAATGGCATCACTAGGGTAGGAGCACAGCTCTACTTACAGGCTGCGCTCCAGGGAGGCTCAGACGGACACGCGCTGCGTCGGGTCCCGCCATGAGGGGCGCGCTGGCCCAACCATCTTACCCACACTGGCCACACAGCTAACATAGGTTTTTACAGCTAGTTAGCACAATCTTACAAATCCTCAGAGCCAGTATAAAGAATAAAGTGTGGGAAGCCGCGCGCCATTTTAGGGGGCGGGGCTTCCCACTGAGGGGATCCATCGGCTCTCCGGCGCCATTTCCCTCTGCAACTCTGACAAGGCTGCAATACAAGGGACGCGCAGCTCCTCTGACAGGACCCCAAATCTCCACTGTGGTACCACGGGGTCTTAGTGAGGAGGGGAAGCAGTGTAACTGTTATAAACACTATACTGGTGCTTGTTTATTGCGAACCAGCTTAGTTTTACTACTGCTGATAGGGGCGCTGTGTGTCTGTCTCTGAACTTTGTGTCTCTCTGAGACTCTGCCTACATATACTGTGTTTTCACCATTGTGTGTGTGTGTGTGTGTGTGTGTGTGTGTGTGTGTGTGTATATGTGTCCCTTTACAGTGTCCAGGGACTGTGTTTCTTGTACAGCTGAATGTTTCTCATCCACTGGGGAATCACTATCCTGTACTCAGGATAGTGTTCACTCCCAGTCCAGTGGGGCTGAACCCCTGTGGTTGGCTTCCATTAAAGGGATGATTTCAAATATTTCAACTAAACTGTCTAATAATGAAAAGGAAACACAATTTTTGAGGCAGTCTGTGGATGACCTGATACATAGAGATTCAGCTCCCATACCTGAACCCCAGGCTCTCGCCATTTGCCCACAAAAACGTACCCTGGCCCAAATCATGCAGGCTGACACGGATCCTGATACATCAGATCAGGAAGAGGGGGAAGTAGATGCGAGTGGGGGGGATACCGTCCTGTCACAGGGAATTCAGGCCCTCATTGAAGCTGTCAGAACTGTCCTACATATCCCTGACAAATCAGAGGAGGCTGAGGAGGAATTTTATTTTAATACAAAAAATAAATCCTCTGTTAATTTCCCCGCTTCAAAGGAATTAAATGAGGAAAAAAATCAAATCAAGGAAAAACACAGCGCTGTTTCTAATGGGCCAAATCTCACAGGGATACAGTCCAGATTTCTTCACGTATATAAAGGACACTTTACCACATCAAAGGAATTAAATGCCCTCTTTGAAGAAGTATGGGTTAACCATGATAAAAAGTTTCAGATCCCTAAGAGATTGATTTCTTCCTTTCCCTTTCCTGCAGAGGATAGGAAGAAATGGGAAATCCATCCGATTGTGGATGCATCGGTATCCAGGTTATCACGTAAGATAGTCTTACCGGTCCCTGGGTCAGCCTCCTTAAAGGACGCTGCTGACCGCAAGATTGAGACCACCCTGAAGTCTTTATACACGTCGGCTGGGGTGGCCCAGAGACCCACTATTGCCAGTGCATGGATCACTAGCGCCATTGCTAAATGGTCAGGTATTCTAATAGGTGATTTAGATTCCTTACCAAGGGATGATGTTGTTTTACTTCTGCAGCATATCCAGGATTCTGCTAACTTTATGGTTGAACCCATCAAAGAAATTGGTCTACTCAACGCACGCACCACTGCCATGGCAGTGTCAGCATGCAGGGGCTTATGGCTACGCCAGTGGACTGCGGACACAGATTCCAGAAAAGGCGTGGAAGGTCTTCCTTTCACGGGTGAGGTTCTGTTTGGAGATGAACTGGATTAATGGATATCCAAGGCTACGGTGGGTAAGTCTACATACCTTCCCTCCGCAGCAGCACCTGCTAGGAAAACCAATTCTGGTCCAACTCTGCAGTCCTTTCGGACAGCAAAGTTTTAAGGCAAATCCAAGGGTTCTTCTACAACCTTCAAAGGGAATAGAGGTAAACCCAGAAAACCCGCTGCTGCAGGTTCTCAGAATCAGGCCTCCGGGTCTGCTTCCTGAAAGCCCTCAGCATGACGGTGGCGCACACTGCCTGGAAGACAGGCAGGTGGGAGCCCTATTACGTTATTTCAGTCACATTTGGGCAACATCTTGCCAGGATCCCGGGTAAAAGATCTTATCGCACAGGGATACAAACTGGAGTTTCAGGAACTCCCCCCTCCCAGATTCTTTAAATGAGGCTTGCCAGCTTCTTCAGAAGCAGGTTTGATACTTACAGGCAGCAATTCAAAAACTGGTACAGACTAAGGTCATTGTTCCAGTTCCGATTCACCTACAAAACAAAGGTTATTATTCCAACCTGTTTGTAGTGCCGAAGCCGGACGGTTCGCTAAGGACCATTTTAACCCTCAAGTCGCTGAACCCGTATTTACAGGTGTTCAAGTTCAAGATGGCGTCTCTGAGAGTGGTGATCTCAGGTCTGGAGGAAGGGGAATTCCTGATGTCTTTGGACATCGAGGATGCGTACCTTCATGTTCTGATCTGGCCGCCTCATCAGGCTTATCTAAGGTTTGCATTACAGGACTGTCACTACCAGTTCCAGGCCCTGCCATTTGGCCTCTCCACAGCACCAAGGGTGTTCACCAAGGTAATGGCAGAAATGATGTTTCTCCTCTGCATGCAGGAAGTAAACATAATACCATACCTGGAATACCTGCTGATCAAGGCGCCGTCCAGAGAGAAGCTGTTGCACAGCATCGCCCTATCTACTCGATTGCTCCAGGATCACGGTTGGATTCTGAACCTGCCAAAATCTCACCTGGAACCAACACGGAGGCTTTCGTTTTTGGGAATGATTCTGGATATGGAGGCACAGAGGGTATTCCTTCCAATGGAAAAGGCATTGGTGATCCAGTCAGTGGTGCGGGATGTTCTAAGACGAGCTCGGATATCAGTTCATCTATGCATTCGCCTCCTAGGAAAGATGGTAGGACATGTGGTCCAGATCGCATCTTCACATGCACCAGAGGATATGTCTGTCACCAAAGGCCAGGATCTCCCTTTTGTGGTGGCTTCAGACATCTCACCTGACCGAAGGCTGAAGGTTCGGTATTCAAGATTGGATTCTGCTAACCACAGACGCAAGCCTCAGAGGTTGGGGAGCAGTCACCCAAGGGGAGCAGTTCCAAGGAAAGTGGTCATGTTAGGAAGCCGTCCTTCCGATCAACATTCTGGAACTAAGGGCAATATACAACGCCCTTCTCCTAGCGTCCCATCTTCTTCGAGATCGAGCCGTTCAAGTCCAGTCAAACAACGTGGCGGCGGTGTCTTACATAAACCGACAGGGTGGAACGAAGAGCAGACCAGCCATGTCAGAGGTAACAAGAATCCTCCTCTGGGCGGAAAGGCACGCGGTGGCGTTGTCAGCGATCTTAATTCCGGGAGTGGATAACTGGCTTGCAGACTTCCTCAGCAGACACGACCTCCATCCAAGAGAGTGGGGACTTTACCCGCAGGCGTTCGAGTCCTTGACACATTGATGGGGGATTCCTCAATTCGACATGATGGCCTCTCGTCTCAACAAGAAGCTCATGCGGTATTGTTCCAGGTCGAGAGACCCATAAGCAGTGGCGGTGGACGCTCTGGTGACTCCATGGGTCTACCAGATGTGTACATGTTTTCGCCTCTTCCGTTGATCCCAAGGGTTCTCAAAAGAATAAAAAGGGAAAAGGTGCAAGCAATTCTCATTGCTCCGGACTGGCCATGAAGGGCCTGGTACGCGGATCTACTGGAGGACCCATGGCCTCTACCTCTATATGAGGATCTTCTACAGCAAGGGCTGTTCGTCTATCAAGACTAACCGCGGCTACGTTTGATGGCATGGAGGTTAAGCATCAGATTCTAGCCCGGAAAGGGAGATTCCTACTTTGATCCAAGCCAGAAAGGGGGTAATGTCTAAGCATTACCACCGTATTTGGAAGAAGTATGTCTCGGTGTGAGGCCAGGAAAATTACTGCGGCAGAATTTAAGCTAGGGCGTTTTCTTTTTCTGCAGGCTGGAGTGGATGTGGACCTACATTTGGGCTCCTTAAAAGTCCAGATTTCGGTCTTGTCCATTTTCTTACAGAAACAATTGGCATCTCTTGCGGAGGTTCAGACCTTTTTAAAAGGTGTTCTACACATTCAACCGCCCTTTGTGCCTCCTACGGCACCTTGGGATCTCAATGTTGTGTTGCACTTCCTCCAGTCGGATTGGTTTGAGCACTTACAGGTAGTGGACGTTAAGTTTCTTACGTGGAAGAAAGTTAAACTGTTGGCCCTGGCTTCGGCCAGGTGAGTGTCGGAACTGGGGTCATTGTCTCACAAGAGCCCCTACTTGATTTTTCATGAGGATCGTGCTGAACTCAGAACTCATCAGCAGTTTCTTCCGAAGGTTGTTTCTGCTTTTCATATCAACCAACCTATTGTGGTTATGGTGCTTACTGACACCTCTGCTTCTTCAAAGTCCTTGGATGTTGTGAGGGCTTTGAAAATTTATGTACAACGGATGGCTTGTCACAGAAAGTCTGACTCGCTGTTTGTGCTCTATGATCCCAATAAGTTTGGGTGTCCTGCTTCAAAGCAGTCTATTTCTCACTGGATCAGGCTTACTATCCAGCATGCTTATTCTATGGCAGGTTTACTGGTTCCAAATTCGGTACAGGACCACTCTACTAGGTCGGTGGGTTCTTCCTGGGTTGCTGCCCGGGGTGTTTCGGCTTTACAGCTCTGCCGAGCAGCTACTTGGTCTGATTCGAACACGTTTGCTAAGTTCTACAAGTTCGATACTTTGGCCGCTGAGGACCTTCTGTTTGGTAAATCTGTTCTGCAGGAACCTCAGCACTCTCCCACCTGGTTTGGGAGCTTTGGTACATCCCTGTGGTACTAATGTGGACCCCAGTATCCTCTAGGACGTAAGAGAAAATAGGATTTTAATTACCTACCGGTAAATCCTTTTCTTGTAGTCCGTAGAGGATACTGGGTGCCTGCCCAGTGCTTCATTTTTCTGCACTGTTATTTGGTTAAGTATTGTCGTTGGTTCAGCCGTTGCTGTTCTGTTTAAGTTGGGTTAGCTTGGCTTTCCTCTTGTTTGTGTGTGCTGGTTCGAATCTCACCACTATTCAGTTATATCCTTCTCTCAAAGTATGTCCGTCTCCTCGGGCACAGTTTCTAGACTGAGTTTGGTAGGAGGGGCATAGAGGGAGGAGCCAGCCCACACTAATAATTTCTTAAAGTGCCCATGGCTCCTAGTGGACCCGTCTATACCCCGTGGTACTAATGTGGACCCCAGTATCCTCTACGGACTACGAGAAAAGGATTTACTGGTAGGTAATTAAAATTCTATTTTTGTCACCCTCTAAGTGTTGGTGTCCTGGAGTATGCCTGGCTTCACCTTTTGGCAACCCCTGTCCTGTCACCTCATCACCCATTGCCTAATTCTTATCTTTAGTTCATTTAAATCCTGCACTTTACTTAATTTTTCTTCTAGCCACCTTAATTGTACCGAGTATTACCCATTTTTTTAAACCCATAGAACATCGTGACCCTACGGTTATTTCTCTCCCACCCAGTGGCGTAAGTTTGTCTCAGTTGCCCGGAGGCAAGATAAATATTGGTGCCCCCTATTTCCTATATTAAGATAAATATATGTAAGTATGTGTGCGTATATATTTGTGTGTGTGTGTGTGTGTGTGTGTGTGTGTGTGTGTTCTGAAAAAAATGTATATACTGTATTTATACATTTAATTGTCTTTTATTTTAAATCACACATTTCTTAGCAGTCATACCCAGGATTAGAACCCATGACCTGTTACACTAACAGCAGACACTTTACTGATGGGGTTATTTGCTCCTGTTGAGGAAGCATGAGAATTCTAACTATATGAAGTTACGTGTAATTGTCAGAGAAGTATCTTCATATAGTTAAAATTCTCATATTTCCTATACAGGAGCAAACAGCTTCATCAGTAAGGTTGTGGTTTCTAATTCTGGGTATGGCACTTGTAAAATGTGAATATTCAGTATAATAAAAAGGGTGTGATTTGTAAAGTGCAGGGACCAGTGAGGAAATCGGCTACTGAAGAGATAGTGGCATCTATCAATTAACTTAATTCAATGGTGTCACAGAATGGGAGGAGAGGTGCCCCCCCCTTCAGAGTAGGACCCCGGCGGCAGATGACTCTGTTGCCTCCCAGAGTTCTGCCTCTGCTCCCACCAATATCCTGCTCCTCGTTCTCCTCTATTTCATTAGAAGGCTGGTACCCTCCTTCCTCAGTGGCTTGTGTCAGATGATGGGATTGGCTGACTCAGTGGGGGTGGCAGGAGAATTGCTAATGCCTGCGTATTGAGGGATGGGGACTGACTCAATGTATCTCTGGTACCTTCTCACCTGTGTTACATACATGAGGGATTGTGGTGTCTGCAGCTATATATATATATATATATATATATATATATATAAACATCTATGACCGGCACTCCTACAGCAGAGTGCAAATACCCGGGTGCCCTCCCGTGGCACTACAAGGCCCAGCAGGCAATACAACGTAATGGGCGGCACTCCAATGGATTTGAACAAAATCATACAGCTCACCAAGCCAGTTTGGATCAACGTTTCAGGTGCCTTTATTTACACCTTTCGTCAGGATACAAAATTACAGAACAAACATACCTTTTATAACACCAAACGTGTGAGACACGTCTCGCACCCCCTGCTTCAGGCCCCCGGCGGCGACGTCATAGGCGCCGTCATAGGCGCCGTCCCCTGTTGCCACATAGATAATATGCGGGACAGTTGTCATAACGACACCCGAAGCCTTTAGACGCATAACATCCTACGCAGGCAAGTCGCGCTGATACCGCCCAATGGGCGGAACAATTGTCATAGCGACCAGCCTAACAAACCCATAATACTTACACCGCCTACATGCCGGAGCACGGGGTCCGAGGCATAACATGTGTGGAAACACCGCTATGTGCCGCGGATCATTACCCTTCCCAGCAATAATGGAACTGAATGACAGCACACTCAGTCCAAATTGCTCAAGGGGTAGTTACAAAGTGAATAAATCAAACCTACACCAAACACCAACACCAGAGGGAACAAAGTATAGTAGTAATCGAAATGGAAAGGCATCTCCAGTACAGCAGTGTATTCTATATTAGGGCCCAACCCCACAAGGTTATAGGCATTAAATATTCAAGTGTTGCCATTCGGACTCGAACAAGGAATCTAAAGGAATGATATATAATAAATTCCCATCAAAACGGGAATAAACCAACATGAGTGATTTTACATTAATTTAAATAGACCCAAATCATGCCGGATGAAAAACAAATTCAATTAATCAGAGTTCTAATCCTCAAGGCAACCCCTGAAAAAAGATGGAAACACTAAAGCGAAAGTAAAAGATACAGATAAACAATGTCTAAATCTTCATAGGAAGCAGAGGAGGGAGAGATTTTCATTCAGTCCCGATGGGGCTACAGTGTTGAACTCAAAAATCCAACGCGCCTCCAACTGTAGTAATCTCCTATTACGATCACCTCCCCTACACATAGGAGGGACCTGGTCAATAAGTTTGTACCGTAGGGCTGCCATCGTATGTCGTGCCTCCCTAAAATGTCTAGCCACGGGCTGTTCGATCTCTTTTCCTTCCAAAGCTTGTCTTATGGCCGACCTGGGCTGTGCTGCCCGTTCTCTAAAAGTACAGGTGGTTTTGCCAATATAGGCAAGTCCACAAGGACATTTGATAATGTAAATTACGAATTTAGACGTGCAGGTTAGAACGTGCTTGATGGGAACTTTCTTTCCTGAGTGCGGATGTAGCACTACTGGACCTGCTTCAAGGTACCTGCAGGTCTTGCAGCCTGTACATCAGTATGAACCTGGGGCTTTAGTAAGGAAATGTGAACGTAATTCCCTTTTCTCAGC
The DNA here is from genome assembly GCF_028390025.1 of Pseudophryne corroboree. Taxonomy (NCBI): domain Eukaryota; kingdom Metazoa; phylum Chordata; class Amphibia; order Anura; family Myobatrachidae; genus Pseudophryne; species Pseudophryne corroboree. The sequence continues at coordinate 91,487,144 of NC_086448.1, forward strand.
CGTGGTATCGTTATGAACCAGCCAGTCCTTGAGTTTGCGTCCCCTCCGATGACAATTTAACACCCTATATTGGTTCAAAGCTGGCAAAGATTTATCCATCTTGATAATCGGCCACAGTTTCCTTACTTTCTTCCTCACTACTGAACTTGCAGTGTTGAAGGTGGTAATTAGCGGAATCACCTTCTCCGGAGTTTTTTCTTTCCGCTGCAGACATTGTGAGCGTGGAAGTGCCAACGCTTTTCTTTTGGTGCTTTCAAGATCCTCAATTGGGTAACCTCTCTCAAGGTATTTCCCAATCATTCTGTCCAATTCCATCTCACAATCATCCTGATTATTGATGATGCGTCTTGCCCGAAGGAATTGTGAGAAGGGTAAACCCTTTTTCATGGCCGTAGGATGAAAGCTATTGGCGTGTAATAGCGTATTTCTATCGGTGGGTTTGTGATACACCGATGTCTGTAGGCAATTCTCCGTTCTTGTAATCTGAACGTCCAGATAGTGAATAACGTCAGTACTACATTCAAATGTGAATTTAATGTTAGCATCCAGGTGATTAATGGCTTGCATCCGGTCCTTGAAGTCTTCTGGAGTGCCTGCCCAAATTAACAACAGGTCGTCTATGTAGCATATAAAAAGAATCAGTCCCTCTGCAAAAGATGGATTTTGCTGGAATAGCCGTTTCTCTATATCCAGCATATAGGCGTTCGCGAAGGCCGGGGCTACGTTGCTCCCCATGGCGCAGCCGAGCCGCTGTAGGTAGAACTGTCCATCAAAATAAAAGAAATTTCGTGTGAGTGTCTTCTCCAGCAATCCAAGAAAAAATTCCACATCTGGCCCTTTATAATTGGAGTTCCCAGACAATAGACACCTGACTGCCTCAATGCCCTCCGAATAAGTGATGTTCGTATATAGACTCACTACATCCACACTTGCAAGCGTGCATACTTCCGGAAGCTATGTGAGATTCTGCAATAATAATAGTAGCTGGGTTGTATCCAACAGGACCGTAGGTTCCGCTTGAATAACGGGCAGTAGAAAACTATCCAAGTATTTTGAGATGTTACTATAGAGGGATCCACGTGCCGATATTATAGGGCGTCCCGGGGGAATGTCCAAGTTTTTATGGACCTTTGGCAGCGTATACAGAAGCGGCGTTATTGGATGTTCAACCGTCAACGCTTTCAGAGTTTGCTTGTCAATAATGGCATCTTGATGAGCTTGTATCAGGATCATATCAATCTCTTGCTTGAACCTGGTCGTTGGGTCTGAGCCCAACTTGCAATAGACTGCTTGGTCATTTAATTGACGGTAAACCTCAGCATTATATGCTGGTAGATCTTGTAGCACTATTACTCCCCCCTTGTCGGCAGCCCTGATAACCACAGACCTATTCTTACTTAGGTCTAGCATCGCTTGAAACTCCACCTTGGATAGATTAGTAGGTACTCTGGAAAGTTTGCTGGCCTCATAATCAACACCACCTTCCAGCATGCGAGCGTAGCTCTTAATGGCAGCATTATGGGTTTGCGGTTCAAATACAGATTTAGGCCGTATGGGATGTTTACTAAAGTCCACTTCTTCCACGGGCGTGCCCTTCCCATAAAATTCTTTTAATTTAATGTTTCTCTGGTGTTTCCAGGAATCCACTTTCCAGTCAAATCGGTTGAACTTGGTTACCGGTACAAAAGATAACCCCTTATTAAGTAATGAGGTTTCATCTGGAGTTAAAACATGGGAGGAAAGGTTGATAATAAGATCACCTTTGGGACTTAGCACTTTTCTCTGCCTCTCCCCTTGCTTGCTCCGCCTTGTTTAGCCCCGGCATCTTTTCGTGGGGCAACTTTTGCACGTGTCATGGCCCCTAAAGGGGGCTTACCAGTGTTGGAAGTTGTCGCCTGATCAGAATCGGTGGCCGAACTGTCCACAGCTGACCCCTCAGTGTCCGTCAGGAACCTTCTTGTGTTGCGTCTAGAAAAAAACTTTTTATTTCTTGGTGGGTATTTCCCTGTAGCCCAGCTTCATAATCTTTGTTGACAGTTGCCAATTTCGTTTTTTTATATTTAATTAGCTCATGCCTGTGGGAATCAATTTTGGCCTGTAATTTTTGCAGCCAATCTTCCTTGGTGTCATTCACTAGGAGATGTTTAGAGGCACGTTCTACCTCACTAATTTTTAATTTGGTTTCATTCAAAATTCTAGTAGATTCCTCCACAACCAAGATCATCAGGTCTAGCGAGCATTTATTCAACACTGCCGCCCACCGCCTGCAAAACTCAGGATTAGTTCTTCCAATTGTGGGGATATTTTTTATCCTGAATCCCCTGGGGATTTTACGTTCCCTGTAATAGTCAGAGATAGTGACCCCATGCAAATGGTCTCAATCTCTCTTTTGCGTAACTTCAGCAAAGTAAAATAGACATCTTCTGCAGATTCACCTCCTGCTGCAAATTGAAAGGTATCTTTAACTAATAATGCCTCGGCTTCTGACTCAGAAAAACTTAGCAAATCGCCTGTGGGTAAATTAACGGCATGAAAACCCAAGGTATTAGAAATGCCAGCATCCGCTTGCATATTGAATGAGTTTATACACAAATGTGTATTCAAATAGTCCCAACTGGCAAAAAAGTGAAAAACAAAATGATACAAACACACACAAATCCCAGCACTGACGTTATTCACAAATATTGTAGCGTGGTTGCCATGTCAAAAAAGGTACTTGTACATCCAAGTCTTCTTTAAACAAAAACATCTATGACCGGCACTCCTACAGCAGAGAGCAAATACCCGGGTGCCCTCCCGTGGCACTACAAGGCCCAGCAGGCAATACAACGTAATGGGCGGCACTCCAATGGATTTGAACAAAATCATACAGCTCACCAAGCCAGTTTGGATCAACGTTTCAGGTGCCTTTATTTACACCTTTCGTCAGGATACAAAATTACAGAACAAACATACCTTTTATAACACCAAACGTGTGAGACACGCCTCCCACCTCCTGCTTCCGGCCCCGGCGCCGACGTCATAGGCGCCGTCCCCTGTTGCCACGTAGATAATAGGCGGGACAGTTGTCATAACGACACCCGAAGCCTTTAGACGCATAACGTCCTACTCAGGCAAGTCGCGCAGACACACCCAATGGGCGGAACAATTGTCATAGCGACCAGCCTAACAAACCCATAATACTTACACCGCCTACATGCTGGGCTGCCGGAGCACGGGGTCCGAGGCATAACATGTGTGGAAACACCGCTATGTGCCGCGGATCATTACCCTTCCCAGCAATAATGGAACTGAATTACAGCACACTCAGTCCAAATTGCTCCAGGGGTAGTTACAAAGTGAATAAATCAAACCTACACCAAACACCAACACCAGAGGGAACAAAGTATAGTAGTAATCGAAATGGAAAGGCATCTCCAGTACAGCAGTGTATTCTATATTAGGGCCCAACCCCACAAGGTTATAGGCATTAAATATTCAAGTGTTGCCATTCGGACTCGAACAAGGAATCTAAAGGAATGATATATAATAAATTCCCATCAAAACGGGAATAAACCAACATGAGTGATTTTACATTAATTAAAATAGACCCCAGATCATGCCGGATGAAAAACAAATTCAATTAATCAGAGTTCTAATCCTCAAGGCAACCCCTGAAAAAAGATGGAAACACTAAAGCGAAAGTAAAAGATACAGATAAACAATGTCTAAATCTTCATAGGAAGCAGAGGAGGGAGAGATTTTCATTCAGTCCCGATGGGGCGACAGTGTTGAACTCAAAAATCCAACGCGCCTCCAACTGTAGTAATCTCCTATTACGATCACCTCCCCTACACATAGGAGGGACCTGGTCAATAAGTTTGTACCGTAGGGCTGCCATTGTATGTCGTGCCTCCCTAAAATGTCTAGCCACGGGCTGTTCAATCTCTTTTCCTTCCAAAGCTTGTCTTATGGCCGACCTGTGCTGTGCTGCCCGTTCTCTAAAAGTACAGGTGGTCTTGCCAATATAGGCAAGTCCACAAGGACATTTGATAATGTAAATTACGAATTTAGACGTGCAGGTTAGAACGTGCTTGATGGGAACTTTCTTTCCTGAGTGCGGATGTAGCACTACTGGACCTGCTTCAAGGTACCTGCAGGTCTTGCAGCCTGTACATCAGTATGAACCTGGGGCTTTAGTAAGGAAATGTGAACGTAATTCCCTTTTCTCAGCCGTGGTATCGTTATGAACCAGCCAGTCCTTGAGGTTGCGTCCCCTCCGATGACAATTTAACACCCTATATTGGTTCAAAGCTGGCAAAGATTTATCCGTCTTGATAATCGGCCACAGTTTCCTTACTTTCTTCCTCACTACTGAACTTGCAGATAATTAGCGGAATCACCTTCTCCGGAGTTTTTTCTTTCCGCTGCAGACATTGTGAGCGTGGAAGTGCCAACGCTTTTCTTTTGGTGCTTTCAAGATCCTCAATTGGGTAACCTCTCTCAAGGTATTTCCCAATCATTCTGTCCAATTCCATCTCACAATCATCCTGATTACTGATGATGCGTCTTGCCCGAAGGAATTGTGAGAAGGGTAAACCCTTTTTCATGGCCGTAGGATGAAAGCTATTGGCGTGTAATAGCGTATTTCTATCGGTGGGTTTGTGATACACCGATGTCTGTAGGCAATTCTCCTTTCTTTCTAATCTGAACTTCCAAATAGTGAATAACGTCAGTACTACATTCAAATGTGAATTTAATGTTAGCATCCAGTTGATTAATGGCTTGCATCCGGTCCTTGAAGTCTTCTGGAGTGCCTGCCCAAATTAACAACAGGTCCTCTATGTAGCATATAAAAAGAATCAGTCCCTCTGCAAAAGATGGATTTTGCTGGAATAGCCGTTTCTCTATATCCAGCATATAGGCGTTCGCGAAGGCCGGGGCTACGTTGCTCCCCATGGCGCAGCCGAGCCGCTGTCGGTAGAACTGTCCATCAAAATAAAAGAAATTTCGTGTGAGTGTCTTCTCCAGCAATCCAAGTAAAAATTCCACATCTGGCCCTTTATAATTGGAGTTCCCAGACAATAGACACCTGACTGCCTCAATGCCCTCCGAATAAGGGATGTTCGTATATAGACTCACTACATCCACACTTGCAAGCGTGCATACTTCCGGAAGCAGCGTGAGATTCTGCAATAATAATAGTAGCTGGGTTGTATCCAACAGGACCGTAGGTTCCGCTTGAATAACGGGCTGTAGAAAACTATCCAAGTATTTTGAGATGTTACTATAGAGGGATCCACGTGCCGATATTATAGGGCGTCCCGGGGGAATGTCCAAGTTTTTATGGACCTTTGGCAGCGTATACAGAAGCGGCGTTATTGGATGTTCAACCGTCAACGCTTTCAGAGTTTGCTTGTCAATAATGGCATCTTGATGAGCTTGTATCAGGATCATATCACTCTCTTGCTTGAACCTGGTCGTTGGGTCTGAGCCCAACTTGCAATAGACTGCTTGGTCATTTAATTGACGGTAAACCTCAGCATTATATGCTGGTAGATCTTGTAGCACTATTGCTCCCCCCTTGTCGGCAGCCCTGATAACCACAGACCTATTCTTACTTAGGTCTAGCATCGCTTGAAACTCCACCTTGGATAGATTAGTAGGTACTCTGGAAAGTTTGCTGGCCTCATAATCAACACCACCTTCCAGCATGCGAGCGTAGCTCTTAATGGCAGCATTATGGGTTTGCGGTTCAAATACAGATTTAGGCCGTATGGGATGTTTACTAAAGTCCACTTCTTCCACGGGCGTGCCCTTCCCATAAAATTCTTTTAATTTAATGTTTCTCTGGTGTTTCCAGGAATCCACTTTCCAATCAAATCGGTTGAACTTGGTTACCGGTACAAAAGATAACCCCTTATTAAGTAATGAGGTTTCATCTGGAGTTAAAACATGGGAGGAAAGGTTGATAATAAGATCACCTTTGGGACTTAGCGCTTTTCTCTGCCTCTCCCCTTGCTTGCTCCGCCTTGTTTTGCTCCGGCATCTTTTCGTGGGGCAACTTTTGCACGTGTCATGGCCCCTAAAGGGGGCTTACCAGTGTTGGAAGTTGTCGCCTGATCAGAATCGGTGGCCGAACTGTCCACAGCTGACCCCTCAGTGTCCGTCAGGAACCTTCTTGTGTTGCGTCTAGAAAAAAACTTTTTATTTCTTGGTGGGTATTTCCCTGTAGCCCAGCTTCATAATCTTTGTTGACAGTTGCCAATTTCGTTTTTTTATATTTAATTAGCTCATGCCTGTGGGAATCAATTTTGGCCTGTAATTTTTGCAGCCAATCTTCTTTGGTGTCATTCACTAGGAGATGTTTAGAGGCACGTTCTACCTCACTAATTTTTAATTTGGTTTCATTCAAAATTCTAGTAGATTCCTCCACAATCAAGATCATCAGGTTTAGCGAGCATTTATTCAACACTGCCGCCCACCGCCTGCAAAACTCAGGATTAGTTCTTCCAATTGTGGGGATATTTTTTATCTTGAATCCCCCTGGGGATTTTACGTTCCCTGTAATAGTCAGAGATAGTGACCCCATGCAAATGGTCTCAATCTCTCTTTTGCATAACTTCAGCAAAGTAAAATAGACATCTTCTGCAGATTCACCTCCTGCTGCAAATTGAAAGGTATCTTTAACTAATAATGCCTCCGCTTCTGACTCAGAAAAATTTAGCAAATCGCCTGTGGGTAAATTAACGGCATGAAAACCCAAGGTATTAGAAATGCCAGCATCCGCTTGCATATTGAATGAGTTTATACACAAATGTGTATTCAAATAGTCCCAACTGGCAAAAAAGTGAAAAACAAAATGATACAAACACACACAAATCCCAGCACTGACGTTATTCACAAATATTGTAGCGTGGTTGCCATGTCAAAAAAGGTACTTGTACATCCAAGTCTTCTTTAAACAAAAACATCTATGACCGGCACTCCTACAGCAGAGAGCAAATACCCGGGTGCCCTCCCGTGGCACTACAAGGCCCAGCAGGCAATACAACGTAATGGGCGGCACTCCAATGGATTTGAACAAAATCATACAGCTCACCAAGCCAGTTTGGATCAACGTTTCAGGTGCCTTTATTTACACCTTTCGTCAGGATACAAAATTACAGAACAAACATACCTTTTATAACACCAAACGTGTGAGACACGCCTCCCACCTCCTGCTTCCGGCCCCGGCGCCGACGTCATAGGCGCCGTCCCCTGTTGCCACGTAGATAATAGGCGGGACAGTTGTCATAACGACACCCGAAGCCTTTAGACGCATAACGTCCTACTCAGGCAAGTCGCGCTGACAACGCCAAATGGGCGGAACAATTGTCATAGCGACCAGCCTAACAAACCCATAATACTTACACCGCCTACATGCCGGGCTGCCGGAGCACGGGGTCCGAGGCATAACATGTGTGGAAACACCGCTATGTGCCGCGGATCATTACCCTTCCCAGCAATAATGGAACTGAATGACAGCACACTCAGTCCAAATTGCTCCAGGGGTAGTTACAAAGTGAATAAATCAAACCTACACCAAACACCAACACCAGAGGGAACAAAGTATAGTAGTAATCGAAATGGAAAGGCATCTCCAGTACAGCAGTGTATTCTATATTAGGGCCCAACCCCACAAGGTTATAGGCATTAAATATTCAAGTGTTGCCATTCGGACTCGAACAAGGAATCTAAAGGAATGATATATAATAAATTCCCATCAAAACGGGAATAAACCAACATGAGTGATTTTACATTAATTAAAATAGACCCCAGATCATGCCGGATGAAAAACAAATTCAATTAATCAGAGTTCTAATCCTCAAGGCAACCCCTGAAAAAAGATGGAAACACTAAAGCGAAAGTAAAAGATACAGATAAACAATGTCTAAATCTTCATAGGAAGGAGAGGAGGGAGAGATTTTCATTCAGTCCCGATGGGGCGACAGTGTTGAACTCAAAAATCCAACGCGCCTCCAACTGTAGTAATCTCCTATTACGATCACCTCCCCTACACATAGGAGGGACCTGGTCAATAAGTTTGTACCGTAGGGCTGCCATCGTATGTCGTGCCTCCCTAAAATGTCTAGCCACGGGCTGTTCAATCTCTTTTCCTTCCAAAGCTTGTCTTATGGCCGACCTGTGCTGTGCTGCCCGTTCTCTAAAAGTACAGGTGGTCTTGCCAATATAGGCAAGTCCACAAGGACATTTGATAATGTAAATTACGAATTTAGACGTGCAGGTTAGAACGTGCTTGATGGGAACTTTCTTTCCTGAGTGCGGATGTAGCACTACTGGACCTGCTTCAAGGTACCTGCAGGTCTTGCAGCCTGTACATCAGTATGAACCTGGGGCTTTAGTAAGGAAATGTGAACGTAATTCCCTTTTCTCAGCCGTGGTATCGTTATGAACCAGCCAGTCCTTGAGGTTGCGTCCCCTCCCATGACAATTTAACACCCTATATTGGTTTAAAGCTGGCAAAGATTTATCCGTCTTGATAATCGGCCACAGTTTCCTTACTTTCTTCCTCACTACTGAACTTGCAGTGTTGAAGGTGATAATTAGCGGAATCACCTTCTCCGGAGTTTTTTCTTTCCGCTGCAGACATTGTGAGCGTGGAAGTGCCAACGCTTTTCTTTTGGTGCTTTCAAGATCCTCAATTGGGTAACCTCTCTCAAGGTATTTCCCAATTATTCTGTCCAATTCCATCTCACAATCATCCTGATTACTGATGATGCGTCTTGCCCGAAGGAATTGTGAGAAGGGTAAACCCTTTTTCATGGCCGTAGGATGAAAGCTATTGGCGTGTAATAGCGTATTTCTATCGGTGGGTTTGTGATACACCGATGTCTGTAGGCAATTCTCCTTTCTTTCTAATCTGAACGTCCAAATAGTGAATAACGTCAGTACTACATTCAAATGTGAATTTAATGTTAGCATCCAGTTGATTAATGGCTTGCATCCGGTCCTTGAAGTCTTCTGGAGTGCCTGCCCAAATTAACAACAGGTCCTCTATGTAGCATATAAAAAGAATCAGTCCCTCAGCAAAAGATGGATTTTGCTGGAATAGCCGTTTCTCTATATCCAGCATATAGGCGTTCGCGAAGGCCGGGGCTACGTTGCTCCCCATGGCGCAGCCGAGCCGCTGTCGGTAGAACTGTCCATCAAAATAAAAGAAATTTCGTGTGAGTGTCTTCTCCAGCAATCCAAGTAAAAATTCCACATCTGGCCCTTTATAATTGGAGTTCCCAGACAATAGACACCTGACTGCCTCAATGCCCTCCGAATAAGGGATGTTCGTATATAGACTCACTACATCCACACTTGCAAGCGTGCATACTTCCGGAAGCTGCGTGAGATTCTGCAATAATAATAGTAGCTGGGTTGTATCCAACAGGACCGTAGGTTCCGCTTGAATAACGGGCTGTAGAAAACTATCCAAGTATTTTGAGATGTTACTATAGAGGGATCCACGTGCCGATATTATAGGGCGTCCCGGGGGAATGTCCAAGTTTTTATGGACCTTTGGCAGCGTATACAGAAGCGGCGTTATTGGATGTTCAACCGTCAACGCTTTCAGAGTTTGCTTGTCAATAATGGCATCTTGATGAGCTTGTATCAGGATCATATCACTCTCTTGCTTGAACCTGGTCGTTGGGTCTGAGCCCAACTTGCAATAGACTGCTTGGTCATTTAATTGACGGTAAACCTCAGCATTATATGCTGGTAGATCTTGTAGCACTATTGCTCCCCCCTTGTCGGCAGCCCTGATAACCACAGACCTATTCTTACTTAGGTCTAGCATCGCTTGAAACTCCACCTTGGATAGATTAGTAGGTACTCTGGAAAGTTTGCTGGCCTCATAATCAACACCACCTTCCAGCATGCGAGCGTAGCTCTTAATGGCAGCATTATGGGTTTGCGGTTCAAATACAGATTTAGGCCGTATGGGATGTTTACTAAAGTCCACTTCTTCCACGGGCGTGCCCTTCCCATAAAATTCTTTTAATTTAATGTTTCTCTGGTGTTTCCAGGAATCCACTTTCCAATCAAATCGGTTGAACTTGGTTACCGGTACAAAAGATAACCCCTTATTAAGTAATGAGGTTTCATCTGGAGTTAAAACATGGGAGGAAAGGTTGATAATAAGATCACCTTTGGGACTTAGCGCTTTTCTCTGCCTCTCCCCTTGCTTGCTCCGCCTTGTTTTGCCCCGGCATCTTTTCGTGGGGCAACTTTTGCACGTGTCATGGCCCCTAAAGGGGGCTTACCAGTGTTGGAAGTTGTCGCCTGATCAGAATCGGTGGCCGAACTGTCCACAGCTGACCCCTCAGTGTCCGTCAGGAACCTTCTTGTGTTGCGTCTAGAAAAAAACTTTTTATTTCTTGGTGGGTATTTCCCTGTAGCCCAGCTTCATAATCTTTGTTGACAGTTGCCAATTTCGTTTTTTTATATTTAATTAGCTCATGCCTGTGGGAATCAATTTTGGGCTGTAATTTTTGCAGCCAATCTTCTTTGGTGTCATTCACTAGGAGATGTTTAGAGGCACGTTCTACCTCACTAATTTTTAATTTGGTTTCATTCAAAATTCTAGTAGATTCCTCCACAATCAAGATCATCAGGTTTAGCGAGCATTTATTCAACACTGCCGCCCACCGCCTGCAAAACTCAGGATTAGTTCTTCCAATTGTGGGGATATTTTTTATCTTGAATCCCCTGGGGATTTTACGTTCCCTGTAATAGTCAGAGATAGTGACCCCATGCAAATGGTCTCAATCTCTCTTTTGCATAACTTCAGCAAAGTAAAATAGACATCTTCTGCAGATTCACCTCCTGCTGCAAATTGAAAGGTATCTTTAACTAATAATGCCTCCGCTTCTGACTCAGAAAAATTTAGCAAATCGCCTGTGGGTAAATTAACGGCATGAAAACCCAAGGTATTAGAAATGCCAGCATCCGCTTGCATATTGAATGAGTTTATACACAAATGTGTATTCAAATAGTCCCAACTGGCAAAAAAGTGAAAAACAAAATGATACAAACACACACAAATCCCAGCACTGACGTTATTCACAAATATTGTAGCGTGGTTGCCATGTCAAAAAAGGTACTTGTACATCCAAGTCTTCTTTAAACAAAAACATCTATGACCGGCACTCCTACAGCAGAGAGCAAATACCCGGGTGCCCTCCCGTGGCACTACAAGGCCCAGCAGGCAATACAACGTAATGGGCGGCACTCCAATGGATTTGAACAAAATCATACAGCTCACCAAGCCAGTTTGGATCAACGTTTCAGGTGCCTTTATTTACACCTTTCGTCAGGATACAAAATTACAGAACAAACATACCTTTTATAACACCAAACGTGTGAGACACGCCTCCCACCTCCTGCTTCCGGCCCCGGCGCCGACGTCATAGGCGCCGTCCCCTGTTGCCACGTAGATAATAGGCGGGACAGTTGTCATAACGACACCCGAAGCCTTTAGACGCATAACGTCCTACTCAGGCAAGTCGCGCTGACAACGCCAAATGGGCGGAACAATTGTCATAGCGACCAGCCTAACAAACCCATAATACTTACACCGCCTACATGCCGGGCTGCCGGAGCACGGGGTCCGAGGCATAACATGTGTGGAAACACCGCTATGTGCCGCGGATCATTACCCTTCCCAGCAATAATGGAACTGAATGACAGCACACTCAGTCCAAATTGCTCCAGGGGTAGTTACAAAGTGAATAAATCAAACCTACACCAAACACCAACACCAGAGGGAACAAAGTATAGTAGTAATCGAAATGGAAAGGCATCTCCAGTACAGCAGTGTATTCTATATTAGGGCCCAACCCCACAAGGTTATAGGCATTAAATATTCAAGTGTTGCCATTCGGACTCGAACAAGGAATCTAAAGGAATGATATATAATAAATTCCCATCAAAACGGGAATAAACCAACATGAGTGATTTTACATTAATTAAAATAGACCCCAGATCATGCCGGATGAAAAACAAATTCAATTAATCAGAGTTCTAATCCTCAAGGCAACCCCTGAAAAAAGATGGAAACACTAAAGCGAAAGTAAAAGATACAGATAAACAATGTCTAAATCTTCATAGGAAGGAGAGGAGGGAGAGATTTTCATTCAGTCCCGATGGGGCGACAGTGTTGAACTCAAAAATCCAACGCGCCTCCAACTGTAGTAATCTCCTATTACGATCACCTCCCCTACACATAGGAGGGACCTGGTCAATAAGTTTGTACCGTAGGGCTGCCATCGTATGTCGTGCCTCCCTAAAATGTCTAGCCACGGGCTGTTCGATCTCTTTTCCTTCCAAAGCTTGTCTTATGGCCGACCTGTGCTGTGCTGCCCGTTCTCTAAAAGTACAGGTGGTCTTGCCAATATAGGCAAGTCCACAAGGACATTTGATAATGTAAATTACGAATTTAGACGTGCAGGTTAGAACGTGCTTGATGGGAACTTTCTTTCCTGAGTGCGGATGTAGCACTACTGGACCTGCTTCAAGGTACCTGCAGGTCTTGCAGCCTGTACATCAGTATGAACCTGGGGCTTTAGTAAGGAAATGTGAACGTAATTCCCTTTTCTCAGCCGTGGTATCGTTATGAACCAGCCAGTCCTTGAGGTTGCGTCCCCTCCGATGACAATTTAACACCCTATATTGGTTTAAAGCTGGCAAAGATTTATCCGTCTTGATAATCGGCCACAGTTTCCTTACTTTCTTCCTCACTACTGAACTTGCAGTGTTGAAGGTGATAATTAGCGGAATCACCTTCTCCAGAGTTTTTTCTTTCCGCTGCAGACATTGTGAGCGTGGAAGTGCCAACGCTTTTCTTTTGGTGCTTTCAAGATCCTCAATTGGGTAACCTCTCTCAAGGTATTTCCCAATCATTCTGTCCAATTCCATCTCACAATCATCCTGATTACTGATGATGCGTCTTGCCCGAAGGAATTGTGAGAAGGGTAAACCCTTTTTCATGGCCGTAGGATGAAAGCTATTGGCGTGTAATAGCGTATTTCTATCGGTGGGTTTGTGATACACCGATGTCTGTAGGCAATTCTCCTTTCTTTCTAATCTGAACGTCCAAATAGTGAATAACGTCAGTACTACATTCAAATGTGAATTTAATGTTAGCATCCAGTTGATTAATGGCTTGCATCCGGTCCTTGAAGTCTTCTGGAGTGCCTGCCCAAATTAACAACAGGTCCTCTATGTAGCATATAAAAAGAATCAGTCCCTCTGCAAAAGATGGATTTTGCTGGAATAGCCGTTTCTCTATATCCAGCATATAGGCGTTCGCGAAGGCCGGGGCTACGTTGCTCCCCATGGCGCAGCCGAGCCGCTGTCGGTAGAACTGTCCATCAAAATAAAAGAAATTTCATGTGAGTGTCTTCTCCAGCAATCCAAGTAAAAATTCCACATCTGGCCCTTTATAATTGGAGTTCCCAGACAATAGACACCTGACTGCCTCAATGCCCTCCGAATAAGGGATGTTCGTATATAGACTCACTACATCCACACTTGCAAGCGTGCATACTTCCGGAAGCAGCGTGAGATTCTGCAATAATAATAGTAGCTGGGTTGTATCCAACAGGACCGTAGGTTCCGCTTGAATAACGGGCTGTAGAAAACTATCCAAGTATTTTGAGATGTTACTATAGAGGGATCCACGTGCCGATATTATAGGGCGTCCCGGGGGAATGTCCAAGTTTTTATGGACCTTTGGCAGCGTATACAGAAGCGGCGTTATTGGATGTTCAACCGTCAACGCTTTCAGAGTTTGCTTGTCAATAATGGCATCTTGATGAGCTTGTATCAGGATCATATCACTCTCTTGCTTGAACCTGGTCGTTGGGTCTGAGCCCAACTTGCAATAGACTGCTTGGTCATTTAATTGACGGTAAACCTCAGCATTATATGCTGGTAGATCTTGTAGCACTATTGCTCCCCCCTTGTCGGCAGCCCTGATAACCACAGACCTATTCTTACTTAGGTCTAGCATCGCTTGAAACTCCACCTTGGATAGATTAGTAGGTACTCTGGAAAGTTTGCTGGCCTCATAATCAACACCACCTTCCAGCATGCGAGCGTAGCTCTTAATGGCAGCATTATGGGTTTGCGGTTCAAATACAGATTTAGGCCGTATGGGATGTTTACTAAAGTCCACTTCTTCCACGGGCGTGCCCTTCCCATAAAATTCTTTTAATTTAATGTTTCTCTGGTGTTTCCAGGAATCCACTTTCCAATCAAATCGGTTGAACTTGGTTACCGGTACAAAAGATAACCCCTTATTAAGTAATGAGGTTTCATCTGGAGTTAAAACATGGGAGGAAAGGTTGATAATAAGATCACCTTTGGGACTTAGCGCTTTTCTCTGCCTCTCCCCTTGCTTGCTCCGCCTTGTTTTGCCCCGGCATCTTTTCGTGGGGCAACTTTTGCACGTGTCATGGCCCCTAAAGGGGGCTTACCAGTGTTGGAAGTTGTCGCCTGATCAGAATCGGTGGCCGAACTGTCCACAGCTGACCCCTCAGTGTCCGTCAGGAACCTTCTTGTGTTGCGTCTAGAAAAAAACTTTTTATTTCTTGGTGGGTATTTCCCTGTAGCCCAGCTTCATAATCTTTGTTGACAGTTGCCAATTTCGTTTTTTTATATTTAATTAGCTCATGCCTGTGGGAATCAATTTTGGCCTGTAATTTTTGCAGCCAATCTTCTTTGGTGTCATTCACTAGGAGATGTTTAGAGGCACGTTCTACCTCACTAATTTTTAATTTGGTTTCATTCAAAATTCTAGTAGATTCCTCCACAATCAAGATCATCAGGTTTAGCGAGCATTTATTCAACACTGCCGCCCACCGCCTGCAAAACTCAGGATTAGTTCTTCCAATTGTGGGGATATTTTTTATCTTGAATCCCCTGGGGATTTTACGTTCCCTGTAATAGTCAGAGATAGTGACCCCATGCAAATGGTCTCAATCTCTCTTTTGCATAACTTCAGCAAAGTAAAATAGACATCTTCTGCAGATTCACCTCCTGCTGCAAATTGAAAGGTATCTTTAACTAATAATGCCTCCGCTTCTGACTCAGAAAAATTTAGCAAATCGCCTGTGGGTAAATTAACGGCATGAAAACCCAAGGTATTAGAAATGCCAGCATCCGCTTGCATATTGAATGAGTTTATACACAAATGTGTATTCAAATAGTCCCAACTGGCAAAAAAGTGAAAAACAAAATGATACAAACACACACAAATCCCAGCACTGACGTTATTCACAAATATTGTAGCGTGGTTGCCATGTCAAAAAAGGTACTTGTACATCCAAGTCTTCTTTAAACAAAAACATCTATGACCGGCACTCCTACAGCAGAGAGCAAATACCCGGGTGCCCTCCCGTGGCACTACAAGGCCCAGCAGGCAATACAACGTAATGGGTGGCACTCCAATGGATTTGAACAAAATCATACAGCTCACCAAGCCAGTTTGGATCAACGTTTCAGGTGCCTTTATTTACACCTTTCGTCAGGATACAAAATTACAGAACAAACATACCTTTTATAACACCAAACGTGTGAGACACGCCTCCCACCTCCTGGCCCCGGCGCCGACGTCATAGGCGCCGTCCCCTGTTGCCACGTAGATAATAGGCGGGACAGTTGTCATAACGACACCCGAAGCCTTTAGACGCATAACGTCCTACTCAGGCAAGTCGCGCTGACACCGCCAAATGGGCGGAACAATTGTCATAGCGACCAGCCTAACAAACCCATAATACTTACACCGCCTACATGCCGGGCTGCCGGAGCACGGGGTCCGAGGCATAACATGTGTGGAAACACCGCTATGTGCCGCGGATCATTACCCTTCCCAGCAATAATGGAACTGAATGACAGCACACTCAGTCCAAATTGCTCCAGGGGTAGTTACAAAGTGAATAAATCAAACCTACACCAAACACCAACACCAGAGGGAACAAAGTATAGTAGTAATCGAAATGGAAAGGCATCTTCAGTACAGCAGTGTATTCTATATTAGGGCCCAACCCCACAAGGTTATAGGCATTAAATATTCAAGTGTTGCCATTCGGACTCGAACAAGGAATCTAAAGGAATGATATACAGGTTGAGTATCCCTTATCCAAAATGCTTGGGACCAGAGGTATTTTGGATATCGGATTTTTCCGTATTTTGGAATAATTCCATACCATAATGAGATATCATGGTGATGGGACCTTAATCTAAGCACAGAATGCTTTTATGTTTCATATACACCATATACACACAGCCTGAAGGTAGTTTTAGCCAATATATTTTATAACTTTGTGCATCAAACAAAATGTGTGTACATCACACAATTCATTTATGTTTCATATACACCTTATACACACAGCCTGAAGGTCATTTAATACAATATATTTAATAACTTTGTGTATTAAACAAAGTTTGTGTACATTGAGCCATCAAAAAACAAAGGTTTCACTATCTCACTCTCACTCAAAAAAGTCCGTATTTCGGAATATTCCGTATTTCGGAATATTTGGATATGGGATACTCAACCTGTATAATAATTTCCCATCAAAACGGGAATAAACCAACATGAGTGATTTTACATTAATTTAAATAGACCCCAAATCATGCCGGATGAAAAACAAATTCAATTAATCAGAGTTCTAATCCTCAAGGCAACCCCTGAAAAAAGATTTGAAACACTAAACACTATATATATATATGAGAGAGAGAGAGAGAGAGAGAGAGAGAGAGAGATTGTTAGATAGAGAGAGAGATTTTGTAAGTTATTGAGTACAGCAAGTACAGTCCCATTTGTATTATAATCTTGTGACACCCTTATGAGACCTACATCATTAAGCGTCCAAAGAGCATGTGTTCTGCGCCCACTGTACTTCATTATCGAGGTAATATTTAGCAGTAAGATCAGTCTTTCTGAATTTTCTATATATCAGGAGAGTTTTTGTAACACAAATAAAACCTGTTTCCGCAATTAGCTTATAGTGTACCTTTTCCTGTTCTTATTCTTCCTGTTCGTTGCGGCACGGTGAAGATGAATTTATTCCTATTAATCGCTATTTAGCTCAAACAAAGAAAAATAAACCCACTTTGCTTTATTTTATTATTAGTATTTTGTCACAACTGAAAAGAATGACCGTGACATTCAAACAGTTTTATTACTCAGCCTCCACAAATCTAGACTGTCTTTGATGAAAATAACCTTCTACTAAGTTAAGAATAACTCACTTATTAGAATAAATAAGGACAGCTGGATACAATTAACAATTTAGCATTTCTGACTAGAAACATTACCTGAAATAAGATACACTAACAAATACAATTGTAGCAATACTATTTGCTACAGCAAATACATTTAAACTCTCTTGCTTTCTTATTTTATACTGCGCAGTCTAGTTATTTTAAATGGCCATTACGGTGGTGCACAAGAAGTCTTTATTTGCCGATAGCCTTTGGGACTGCAACAAGGAGTGTTGATGCTTACGTGAGCACTAATGCAGCAGAACCTCTCTTGGGGATCTCCTTATCAACTGAATAATATCAAACTTTATATTCCAAAGGGTGTATGGGGCTTGACAAATCCAGGAAAACTGAGTTCCGAGCCCCTTAATATCGAAGATTTAATCTGCAGTGATGTGGAAAACACCTGTCTGCTCTTAATAGCACATAGTCTGTCTAGGCGGTGTTTTATAGTAGTCGGCTATTCCTCTGGAACATAACTAATGACCAGCCATTGAACACTTTAGTCCCATTTAGCTTGGGATACGTGTCTGGGGAAGTTTGCTGAAATGTACTTGGATGTAGGGTTAACTGATATGGATATCTCATATAACTAATATTTACTGCATTTGTACTGTCACATCAATACCTATGTCTCTCTGACAGCTAAAAATACAGAAATGTTCACTAGATATCTTCTTAGCAGCGTAGTACTAGTTTATGCAACCCAAGCAACCGACATCGCCAGGGTGGCTTAATAAATCTCACTTAAAGCTGAGGAGACACGGAATTTAGGACGTGTTGTGCTAGATTTCTCTCTTTTGAAGACGGATACTCAGACCTTCTTTATCACTGATTATAAGTTCACCCATCTTCTGCTATACTGACGTTCCTTCGATGAGTTTGAGAACAGTAACCATCTATCTCTGCTGTAAACTATGGGTTCCAGAGTGCCCCGTCTAGTCTATAACATTTAGTGGCTTATGGTATACTGTCACCTAGTTCATTTGCTACATCGGATGGCCCGGATTATATCTGGAACAGGGCTAGACTGCTCTTTCATTTAACCCAGCTGGACTATTTTCCATAAACTGTGCAGTGCATCAGGTTACTGGCAGCACTTACAGTTCAATCTGCTCCGCTCAGCTCTGCTGTAATCATAAGCTAATAGAAAAATGAAGGCTGGTCCTTATAATAGTGACTCCGCCTGAGTCTGCCTCCAGCCTCGCCTCCCGACTGCCTCCTTTCTATACTTGGTCCGCTGCACTCGTACCTCCCCCGCTTGTCACTCCGACCTGGGCCGCTTCTCTGGCAGCCGCTACAGGCTGCTATGAGCGGGGAGGGGAAAGGAGGCGCTATCTTACCCGGCACTCGAGTCGGCGGAGTCCGGCACCGCATCCGTCACTGATGGGGCTCACCGCGACCACTCCACACGCTTCTCCGCTGTTTCCTCTATAGCCGCCGAGGACAGGCTGGAACCAGGTAATATCGAGCACTCCCCTCCTACAATCGCTTCCGTCTCCTCCGACTCCGAAGCTAGTCCACGCTGCTAGGCTGCACAACCTGACACTCGTGCAGTTACCTCAGGCTGCTTCTCCTCAACAGTTCAACAAGTACCCCTTTTTATCACCTAGTCCAGGGGTCCCCAGATGTGTCCCGCCATCGGCACGTTCCCAGGCCGTTGACTCTCTCTCTTGGGGCACGAGCAAGGTCCCATAGTCCTGCACCCGCTGTGGCTAAGGGCGCTGTCAGTCTACACAGCTTTAGCTCTCTTATGTGAGAGCCACCTCCACGTTATCAGTCATTAAAGTTTATTTTCTTATTTATCTACACATATATATATATATATATATATATACATATTCCACTAGTTAATCTGCATTTCAGCAAGCTCAGCAATTAAACTTACTATAACATACAGGGTATTACATTTTCACTTGTTATAATGATGCCTTTCCTACCTTCATATAACTTTTATTTCAAGGTTTAGCACATCAATAAAATATATTTTTAAACACTTACATCCCCCATATGCTGAAATCTTGCTTTGTCTGTGACCAGCTGTGTAGAGAGCTGGGCCAGACAAGATATTGGAACAAAGTATATGGAGCCATAAGGAATATAAATAAATAATGAATTACATAATTACAATGGAGTTTGTGCAATGTAATCTTACTACAGTATCTCATTTTTATTTCTGTGTATATATGGACAACTGCAAGGGTGGAACTTCCATAGGTGCAGCAGGTGCAGCTGCTATTATTTATTTATATAGCGCACACATATTCCGCAGCGCTCTACAGAGAATACTTGGCCATTCGCATCAGTCCCTGCCCCAGTGGAGCTCACAATCTATATTCCCTACCACAAGTACACACACATATTCACTCTATGATTAATTTTGTTGGGATCCAATTTACCTACCAGCATATTTTTGGATTGTGGGAGGAAACCCACGCAAGTAAGGGGAGAATATACAAACTCCACACAGTTAGAGCCATGGTGGGAATCAAACCCATGACCTCAGTGCTGTGAGGTAGTAATGCTAACCATTACACCATCCATACTGCCCACATCTGATGAGGCGGGTAGGGGGAGTAGGAGAGAGTCTTCTTATTTTTCAGAACGTGGCCCCTGATAGCAATTGCAAACCTTCCAGTTTTTTTTGGACTGTCCCGATGGCCCACCAATGGGCCGCAGTTTCCTGTGGGGGGATATGTTGGAGAGAGGGGGTGGGGGGTTGAGCACTGTCACAGACAGACACTCTGCATAGCAGAGGGTGGATAATAATAATAATAATTATTATTATTATTATTATTATTAATTTATTTATCTAGCACTCTATGGCACCCATGGACATATCTGTAATAGGTGCACATAGGCCCTTGGTTCCAGGGGGAGACCACACTGCACACCCTGCACCCATTCAAAACACTTAACTCTCCTGCAGGCATTACCGGGAACTTATCGCACGAGTCAGCACATGCGCATGCCATCGGAAAAAGCCAGAGGGAGAGGGGGCCCCAGAATTGAGGCTCCACAACGGCAGTCCTCTCTCTTGATGCTCCCCTGACCGCACTCCACACTGAGTGCCGGCTGCTATCTTGAAGGTGCAACAATGGGCAGCTCCTCCATTGTTGTATCAGGCTGCAGCTATGGAGCTAAGCTGTGATGTCCTAGCTCAGTGCCGCAGTCGGAAGAACAGGCTGCCCTGCCACCGTTCCACACTAGAGAAGAAACTGGGCAGTGTTGTGGACAGAGCCGGCCCTAACCAATATGATGCCCTAGGCAAGATTTTGGCTGGTGCCCCCTAGCACCACCGCTAGTTCCGCCTCTGACCCTACACCCCTTTCCCAGCACCATCACCCCCCACTCATAGCAGTCCTTTTTTTTGTTTTCCTACCCCCTGTAATTTAAATAAGAAAAGTGTGCACATTCGGACGCACAGCCCATGCTTTTGCTGGCAAGGGGCATGGCCACACAATAGTACCTCCAATTCAACTTATGCCTCACAGTAGTGCAAATTTAATCACAATTTATAATGTGATAGTGTCCCTTATATTACATCACATAGTAGTACCACTTTACCTTATATACGTTACTTCTCACAGTAGTGCCCCACATTCACATAACCTCATACTGAATTGCTCCTTATTCACATTACACCACACCATATTGCTCTTTATTCTTATTACACCACACCATATTGCTCCTTATTCACATTACACCACACCATATTGCTCTTTATTCACATTAGACCACACAGTAGTGCCCTTTCTATACGTAACGCCACACAGTAGAGCACCTTATACACATAATGCCACACATTTGTAATGCATTTATACACATAATACCACACAGTAATGCCCCTTTCACATATGACACACATTATTAATGTCCTTATAAACATAATGTGCCTTACACATTATGCCAACCCTTATTAATGCCTTTATACACATAATTTCCCTTACACATATGCCGCACATTGTTAATGACCTTATACACATAATGACACACATAATGTCCCTTACACATATGCCACACATTATAGTGCCCTTATACACATAATGACACACATAGTGCCCCTTACACATATGTTACACATTATTAATGCACTTATACACATAATGACAGATATACTGTAGTTCCTGGCATGACTCAACTGGCAGCTCTGCTAATGTCGGGTGCCTATTTTCTATGAAAATGCATCTTATTTGCATTGCTCTGTGGCTAGGATGCACAAGCAGCTTCTGCTGATTAAAATGATATGCAGCATGCCTATATACTGTGTGCGACTGTGTCTGTATCTGCATACGAAATGCTACACACAGAATATAGGCATGCAGCATATCATTTTAATCAGCAGAAGCTGCTTGTGCCCCTAGGCATACCAGATGCCCTAGCAATTGCCTAGTTTGCCTATGCCTAGGGTCGGCTCTGGTTGTGGAAGTAGAAGTACGGCCGAGACGGTTCCCTAAGTCACCCACAATGCCTGCAACAATATAAGTGTTCAATGCCTGTATTCTAGTGCATGCCCAGTTTTGAAGTAGGTGTGGTAGAATGCCATGTAGTTGGTCATCAGGATGCTGACAGCAGCACATAATATGTTATGAGAGCCAGTGACCTGTCTACCTATGTGACTATGATATAGAGGACAAGGCTTCATGGAGCAAGGACAGTGTCATGGCGTGAGGCGGGATATAAAGGCAGCAAGAAGCCACACACTGAGAGTTATACCAAGTACCCACTGGGGTCCTCCAAACAGAAAAGACTGTTGATGCTAGCTGAAGTGGCCTGATGCAGGTCCTTTCTGTATGACGCAAATGTTATCCATTCAAATTATTGTAACAGCCCATTTAGGGGGCAATTCAAATACCTGCAGTATGCAGTCATGATAAGTATGGGAGACTGGCTCATTCTACTACACAGCCCTATGGAAATGCATGGTCAGCTCTACATGGTTGATGTTTTGGTTGTGATGTTATGAGTGTTACAGATGCCCCCACTCCAGTCCGACAGCATCCTACCAGCGCCACAGATATTCTAAATGTCCTCCTAGAACTGGATTACTTGCTAATGGTTATAGTATCTTATTCTCCTTAAGAAACTAGTGGGGAGCAAGTACGTATGGTATTTGGCCAAAGTAAATCTCCCTTTTTAGTTAATGTGATACAAAATGGTAAATGCTCCCAAATTGCACAGCTTCAGCTACATGCAAACTGAGACCACATCCAGGCTTCTTTTTCATGCCCATGATCATCTGCAGAATAACTCAATGGTTTTGATTGTTTATGACTTCTGGATATTGCAGAACGTTGTCTACACATTGTCTTGGCGTTCTCTGAAGCGTGATCTCATCAACATCTGGGCTGCGCTCCATTTGGTCAAAGGTAAAATATGTTACAATGTAGCTGTCAGGATCTGTAAATAAAAAACAGGCCTTTTTCCTAGCCAGTTATCTCAGAACAAATCCTCTCTCTCGGACGGGCGATGGTGATAGGCTTTTATGAATTTAGAGTGCCTGTAGAAGAACAGTACTTGCACTCCCACCTCATACAGTACAAATCATACCCCTATCCTTTTATGCTCCATGTAGTGCCAGATGCATGTGTTGTTTGTCCCCAGGATTGACAAATAGCCGGTGTGTACCTGGTAGGGATGGCCATCTGAAACCAATGGCTGGTAACCATCGATGTTTCCGATGTAGATGCTTTTTGTATTGGAAGCAGGGATCCTACGTGTGTGTGCAAACGTCTGCAGTCTACACTAGCAATGATTAAACCATCAAATGTTTAACAGGTGATGGCTACATGCTATTGTAAGGTACTGTATGTTGCGATGATGGCAATGCTGCTGCAATGCGATGTCCCCCTTCCGCTAGCAATCCCTAGTACCCAGGTTGACGAGTAAGAAGTCAGCAATTACCAGGATACCTTTATTCTATCACCTGACCTCAGTACTGTGCATGTGGGAACATATGTTCACACCCGGGCTAATATCTGGATAAAGGCTACTGAGTGTAATTACACACAATCACCAACGGGGCTGCAGTACCTTTATAAGAAATGGTAAATCATGGGGCAACATAAAGGATACAAGTGCAGTACAATACAGGTCTCCCAGTAGCCAACCATGGGGTATCTACATTCAGGCTTCATCCTTTGGACAAGTCTGTGGTTCCACATCACTGATACCTCACTTCTGGTGGGTTCTACGAGACCTTCAGGAATCCGCAAAGGGCTACAGCCATTCACTGTAGCCTCTGATTCCTCAGTCAGTCCTATGGGAGTCATTACCCATTGCCAGCCCTGACATTCAGCCGAGGCTCTCAGTTTATATCCAGTCTATGGGGTATATTCAGTAACTGATGGAAGCTGCCGTCTTGTCGGAAAGACAGCAGCTTCCGACAGTTTTAGGTTCCGACCTATTCATTAGGGCCCTGTTTATTCCGACAAGTCGGGAAACCCGACTTGTCGGAATGCTGTCAGAATGTACGCTTATCGGTGGCTTCAGCCGCGATCAGCGTGCATTGTCGAAAGCAGGGCCAAACCCGACAGGTTTTAGCCCCGTTTCCGACAATCTCAATCCGACTTTAAAAAAAGTCGGATTGAGATGAGGGAGCTGAGACCAGGAGACAGGGGAGCAGCGGGGAGAGCAGGAACCCAGCGGCAGTGTCCACCCGGCTCCAGCAAGCGAGGTCCCACTTGCTGGAGCCGGGTGGATGCCGCCGTGAGCCTCCGCTGCTGCAGACGCTGCTTCCCCGTCTCCTCCTTTCATCCCCCCGTCCACTCCATCTCCTCCGCTGCTCTCCCTGCTGCTCCCCCCACTGCCGCAGACATCTCACCCCCGGCGCCGCTGACAGATCCCTCCTCACCCCCGGCGCTGCTGACAGATCCCCCCACTGCCGCAGACATCTCCTCACCCCCGGCACTGCAGACAGCTCCCTCTGCTGCTGCTGTCAGCGCACCCGCAGCGCTGACAGCAGCAGCAGGTCAGGACTCCGGGAACGGACAAATCCAACAGTTGGATTTGGCCACTCTTTTGAATAGGGGTTGTCGGGTCTATTCCGACAACTGCATGTCGGAATGGACCCGATTCTTATTGAATATACCCCTATGGCTTCATTCTGTATGGGCAGTAACTACTAGCTCTCTCATTGGGGCTAATTCAGACCTGATTGCTAGGCTGCGTTTTCATACAGCCTGCGATCAGGTCTAAACTGCGCATGCGTATACACCGCAATGCTCAGGTGCATCACACGGGTACAAAGCGGATCGCTGCTCAACGATGGCTTTGTGCGAAGAATGCATTCGCACGGGCGATCGCAAGGTGATTGACAGGAAGAAGGCGTTTGTGGGTGGCAACTGACCGTTTTCAGGGAGTGGTTGGAAAAACGCAGACGTGTCATTGCGTTTGCAGGGCGGGTGTCTGACGTCAATTCCGGTCCCTGAGTAAGTCATGGGCTGCGCAGAGACTGCACAAGATCTATTTGTACCACTCTGCTACACATGCGATTGCACACTTGCAAAGCGAAAATACACTCCCCCTGTAGGCGGTGACTATCTGATCACAGAACTGCAAAAATCGCCTGCTACTGATCAGGTCTGAATTAGGCCCATTGATAGTCTTTGAGTGCATTTGTCAGAAGCCAATTAACCTACCAGTATATTTTTGGATTGTGGGAGGAAACCGGAGTACCCGGAGGAAACCCACGCAAGTACGGGGAGAATATACAAACTCCACACAGTTAGGGGCACGGTGGGAATCAATCCCATGACCTCAGTGCTGCGAGGCAGTAATGCTAACCATTACACCATCCGTACTGCCCAACATCCAGCATCAGTTACCTGAGGGCCTGATTCAGAGCGTCTGATAATTAGAGATGAGCGCCTGAAATTTTTCGGGTTTTGTGTTTTGGTTTTGGGTTCGGTTCCGCGGCCGTGTTTTGGGTTCGAACGCGTTTTGGCAAAACCTCACCGAATTTTTTTTGTCGGATTCGGGTGTGTTTTGGATTCGGGTGTTTTTTTCAAAAAACACTAAAAAACAGCTTAAATCATAGAATTTGGGGGTCATTTTGATCCCAAAGTATTATTAACCTCAAAAACCATAATTTCCACTCATTTTCAGTCTATTCTGAATACCTCACACCTCACAATATTATTTTTAGTCCTAAAATTTGCACCGAGGTCGCTGTGTGAGTAAGATAAGCGACCCTAGTGGCCGACACAAACACCGGGCCCATCTAGGAGTGGCACTGCAGTGTCACGCAGGATGTCCCTTCCAAAAAACCCTCCCCAAACAGCACATGACGCAAAGAAAAAAAGAGGCGCAATGAGGTAGCTGTGTGAGTAAGATTAGCGACCCTAGTGGCCGACACAAACACCGGGCCCATCTAGGAGTGGCACTGCAGTGTCACGCAGGATGGCCCTTCCAAAAAACCCTCCCCAAACAGCACATGACGCAAAGAAAAAAAGAGGCGCAATGAGGTAGCTGTGTGAGTAAGATTAGCGACCCTAGTGGCCGACACAAACACCGGGCCCATCTAGGAGTGGCACTGCAGTGTCACGCAGGATGGCCCTTCCAAAAAACCCTCCCCAAACAGCACATGACGCAAAGAAAAAAAGAGGCGCAATGAGGTAGCTGTGTGAGTAAGATTAGCGACCCTAGTGGCCGACACAAACACCGGGCCCATCTAGGAGTGGCACTGCAGTGTCACGCAGGATGTCCCTTCCAAAAAACCCTTCCCAAACAGCACATGACGCAAAGAAAAAAAGAGGCGCAATGAGGTAGCTGACTGTGTGAGTAAGATTAGCGACCCTAGTGGCCGACACAAACACCGGGCCCATTTAGGAGTGGCACTGCAGTGTCACGCAGGATGTCCCTTCCAAAAAACCCTCCCCAATCAGCACATGATGCAAAGAAAAAGAAAAGAAAAAAGAGGTGCAAGATGGAATTGTCCTTGGGCCCTCCCACCCACCCTTATGTTGTATAAACAAAACAGGACATGCACACTTTAACCAACCCATCATTTCAGTGACAGGGTCTGCCACACGACTGTGACTGATATGACGGGTTGGTTTGGACCCCCCCCAAAAAAGAAGCAATTAATCTCTCCTTGCACAAACTGGCTCTACAGAGGCAAGATGTCCACCTCATCATCACCCTCCGATATATCACCGTGTACATCCCCCTCCTCACAGATTATCAATTCGTCCCCACTGGAATCCACCATCTCAGCTCCCTGTGTACTTTGTGGAGGCAATTGCTGCTGGTCAATGTCTCCGCGGAGGAATTGATTATAATTCATTTTAATGAACATCATCTTCTCCACATTTTCTGGATGTAACCTCGTACGCCGATTGCTGACAAGGTGAGCGGCGGCACTAAACACTCTTTCGGAGTACACACTTGTGGGAGGGCAACTTAGGTAGAATAAAGCCAGTTTGTGCAAGGGCCTCCAAATTGCCTCTTTTTCCTGCCAGTATAAGTACGGACTGTGTGACGTGCCTACTTGGATGCGGTCACTCATATAATCCTCCACCATTCTATCAATGTTGAGAGAATCATATGCAGTGACAGTAGACGACATGTCCGTAATCGTTGTCAGGTCCTTCAGTCCGGACCAGATGTCAGCATCAGCAGTCGCTCCAGACTGCCCTGCATCACCGCCAGCGGGTGGGCTCGGGATTCTGAGCCTTTTCCTCGCACCCCCAGTTGCGGGAGAATGTGAAGGAGGAGATGTTGACAGGTCGCGTTCCGTTTGACTTGACAATTTTGTCACCAGCAGGTCTTTCAACCCCAGCAGACTTGTGTCTGCCGGAAAGAGAGATCCAAGGTAGGCTTTAAATCTAGGATCGAGCACGGTGGCCAAAATGTAGTGCTCTGATTTCAACAGATTGACCACCCGTGAATCCTTGTTAAGCGAATTAAGGGCTCCATCCACAAGTCCCACATGCCTAGCGGAATCGCTCCGTGTTAGCTCCTCCTTCAATGTCTCCAGCTTCTTCTGCAAAAGCCTGATGAGTGGAATGACCTGACTCAGGCTGGCAGTGTCTGAACTGACTTCACGTGTGGCAAGTTCAAAGGGCATCAGAACCTTGCACAACGTTGAAATCATTCTCCACTGCGCTTGAGACAGGTGCATTCCACCTACTATATCGTGCTCAATTGTATAGGCTTGAATGGCCTTTTGCTGCTCCTCCAACCTCTGAAGCATATAGAGGGTTGAATTCCACCTCGTTACCACTTCTTGCTTCAGATGATGGCAGGGCAGGTTCAGTAGTTTTTGGTGGTGCTCCAGTCTTCTGTACGTGGTGCCTGTACGCCGAAAGTGTCCCGCAATTCTTCTGGCCACCGACAGCATCTCTTGCACGCCCCTGTCGTTTTTTCAAAAATTCTGCACCACCAAATTCAAGGTATGTGCAAAACATGGGACGTGCTGGAATTTGCCCATATTTAATGCACACACAATATTGCTGGCGTTGTCCGATGCCACAAATCCACAGGAGAGTCCAATTGGGGTAAGCCATTCCGCGATGATCTTCCTCAGTTGCCGTAAGAGGTTTTCAGCTGTGTGCGTATTCTGGAAAGCGGTGATACAAAGCGTAGCCTGCCTAGGAAAGAGTTGGCGTTTGCGAGATGCTGCTACTGGTGCCGCCGCTGCTGTTCTTGCGGCGGGAGTCCATACATCTACCCAGTGGGCTGTCACAGTCATATAGTCCTCAGTCTGCCCTGCTCCACTTGTCCACATGTCCGTGGTTAAGTGGACATTGGGTACAACTGCATTTTTTAGGACACTGGTGAGTCTTTTTCTGACGTCCGTGTACATTCTCGGTATCGCCTGCCTAGAGAAGTGGAACCTAGATGGTATTTGGTAACGGGGGCACACTGCCTCAATAAATTGTCTAGTTCCCTGTGAACTAACGGCGGATACCGGACGCACGTCTAACACCAACATAGTTGTCAAGGCCTCAGTTATCCGCTTTGCAGCAGGATGACTGCTGTGATATTTCATCTTCCTCGCAAAGGACTGTTGAACAGTCAATTGCTTACTGGAAGTAGTACAAGTGGGCTTACGACTTCCCCTCTGGGATGACCATCGACTCCCAGCAGCAACAACAGCAGCGCCAGCAGCAGTAGGCGTTACACGCAAGGATGCATCGGAGAAATCCCAGGCAGGAGAGGACTCGTCAGAATTGCCAGTGACATTGCCTGCAGGACTATTGGCATTCCTGGGGAAGGAGGAAATTGACACTGAGGGAGTTGGTGGGGTGGTTTGCGTGAGCTTGGTTACAAGAGGAAGGGATTTACTGGTCAGTGGACTGCTTCCGCTGTCACCCAAAGTTTTTGAACTTGTCACTGACTTATTATGAATGCGCTGCAGGTGACGTATAAGGGAGGATGTTCCGAGGTGGTTAACGTCCTTACCCCTACTTATTACAGCTTGACAAAGGGAACACACGGCTTGACACCTGTTGTCCGCATTTCTGGTGAAATACTTCCACACCGAAGAGCTGATTTTTTTGGTATTTTCACCAGGCATGTCAACGGCCATATTCCTACCACGGACAACAGGTGTCTCCCCGGGTGCCTGACTTAAACAAACCACCTCACCATCAGAATCCTCCTGGTCAATTTCCTCCCCAGCGCCAGCAACACCCATATCCTCCTCATCCTGGTGTACTTCAACACTGACATCTTCAATCTGACTATCAGGAACTGGACTGCGGGTGCTCCTTCCATCACTTGCAGGGGGCGTGCAAATGGTGGAAGGCGCATGCTCTTCACGTCCAGTGTTGGGAAGGTCAGGCATCGCAACCGACACAATTGGAGTCGGACTCTCCTTGTG
This sequence comes from Pseudophryne corroboree, assembly GCF_028390025.1. Classification (NCBI taxonomy): domain Eukaryota; kingdom Metazoa; phylum Chordata; class Amphibia; order Anura; family Myobatrachidae; genus Pseudophryne; species Pseudophryne corroboree. The sequence goes on from NC_086448.1 coordinate 91,516,272, forward strand.
GATTTGGGATTTCGAAGAACGCACAGTTCTTTGCGGTGCTACTGCTTTTGCCAGCTTTAGTCTTTTCATTTTTCTAGCGAGAGGCTGAGTGCTTCCATCCTCATGTGAAGCTGAACCACTAGCCATGAACATAGGCCAGGGCCTCAGCCGTTCCTTGCCACTCCGTGTGGTAAATGGCATATTGGCAAGTTTACGCTTCTCCTCCGACAATTTTATTTTAGGTTTTGGAGTCCTTTTTTTACTGATATTTGGTGTTTTGGATTTGACATGCTCTGTACTATGACATTGGGCATCGGCCTTGGCAGACGACGTTGCTGGCATTTCATCGTCTCGGCCATGACTAGTGGCAGCAGCTTCAGCACGAGGTGGAAGTGGATCTTGATCTTTCCCTAATTTTGGAACCTCAACATTTTTGTTCTCCATATTTTAATAGGCACAACTAAAAGGCACCTCAGGTAAACAATGGAGATGGATACTAGTATACAATTATGGACTGCCTGCCGAGTGCAGACACAGAGGTAGCCACAGCCGTGAACTACCGTACTGTACTGTGTCTGCTGCTAATATAGACTGGTTGATAAAGAGATGTCTATGTAACTATGTATGTATAAAGAAGAAAGAAAAAAAAAACACGGTTAGGTGGTATACAATTATGGACGGACTGCCTGCCGAGTGCCGACACAGAGGTAGCCACAGCCGTGAACTACCGCACTGTACTGTGTCTGCTGCTAATATATAGACTGGTTGATAAAGAGATAGTATACTCGTAACTAGTATGTATGTATAAAGAAAGAAAAAAAAAACCACGGTTAGGTGGTATATACAATTATGGACGGGCTGCCGAGTGCCGACACAGAGGTAGCCACAGCCGTGAACTACCGCACTGTACTGTGTCTGCTGCTAATATATAGACTGGTTGATAAAGAGATAGTATACTCGTAACTAGTATGTATGTATAAAGAAAGAAAAAAAAACCACGGTTAGGTGGTATATACAATTATGGACGGGCTGCCGAGTGCCGACACAGAGGTAGCCACAGCCGTGAACTACCGCACTGTACTGTGTCTGCTGCTAATATATAGACTGGTTGATAAAGAGATAGTATACTCGTAACTAGTATGTATGTATAAAGAAAGAAAAAAAAACCACGGTTAGGTGGTATATACAATTATGGACGGGCTGCCGAGTGCCGACACAGAGGTAGCCACAGCCGTGAACTACCGCACTGTACTGTGTCTGCTGCTAATATATAGACTGGTTGATAAAGAGATAGTATACTCGTAACTAGTATGTATGTATAAAGAAAGAAAAAAAAACCACGGTTAGGTGGTATATACAATTATGGACGGGCTGCCGAGTGCCGACACAGAGGTAGCCACAGCCGTGAACTACCGCACTGTACTGTGTCTGCTGCTAATATAGACTGGTTGATAAAGAGATAGTATACTACTAATATTATATATACTGGTGGTCAGGTCACTGGTCACTAGTCACACTGGTAGTGGCACTCCTGCAGCAAAAGTGTGCACTGTTTAATTTTAATATAATATTATGTACTCCTGGCTCCTGCTATAACCTATAACTGGCACTGCAGTGCTCCCCAGTCTCCCCCACAATTATAAGCTGTGTGAGCTGAGCACAGTCAGATATATATATATATACATTGATGCAGCACACTGGGCTGAGCAGTGCACACAGATATGGTATGTGACTGAGTCACTGTGTGTATCGTTTTTTTCAGGCAGAGAACGGATATATTAAATAAAACAAACAACTGGTGGTCACTGTGGTCGTCAGTCACTAAACTCTGCACTCTCTTCTACAGTATCACAGCCTCAGGTCAATCTCTCTCTCTCTCTCTCAACCCTAATCTAAATGGAGAGGACGCCAGCCACGTCCTCTCCCTATCAATCTCAATGCACGTGTGAAAATGGCGGCGACGCGCGGCTCCTTATATAGAATCCGAGTCTCGCGATAGAATCCGAGCCTCGCGAGAATCCGACAGCGTCATGATGACGTTCGGGTGCGCTCGGGTTAACCGAGCAAGGCGGGAAGATCCGAGTCGCTCGGACCCGTGAAAAAAAACATGAAGTTCGGGCGGGTTCGGATTCAGAGAAACCGAACCCGCTCATCTCTACTGATAATATGCAGATACTATTTGCAGCCTTGCCCTTGTGTACTAGCGTGCGCTGGAATGTGCAAGCCCTGGGACCCCACTTTCAGCATCTGTGCATGCAGTAACACTGCCGGTGTTTCTATACAGTCCACCATTGGCGCACCACTTGCAGCAGCCCCATGGCAGCTGCAATTTCTCCAGCTTAACATGGCATCAGTGGAAGTGGCTATGCATCTGAGAATACAGCTGCTTTTACTGACGTGCCCACGTCACTCCCATAACATGGTCACAACATGGACTTTTTTGCGTTCACTGAAAGCCACCTCCCAGTCATTGCCCAGAACCGCCCATCGCTTTACTTCTCCATTTTGATCCCAACTGAGCCGTAAGCAGTGATGTATCTATAATGGGTGCAGGGGGCCACACATCGCACATGTCATCAACCACATTGTGAGAACCACGTCAGCAGAGCTTCAAAATCACCAGGAAAATGGTGCGGCGGCCATTTTCCTTTCAATTTTCCTACTGCGCATCTCTTAGTAGCACAGTGCAATAGTCTACTAGCACTTACACACACACACACACACACACACACACACACACACACACACACACACACACACACCGCTGCCGGCTAGAGAGGAGGGGGCCCTTAAAGAGACTGCAAATGAGCCCCCTTCTCTTAATATGCCCCTGCAAAATGATATGTTATGTTATAAATATCTTCTTTGTATTATCCTTATTATTATGCTCAAAACTCTGGAGTGTGCTAGAGTATGACAGGTGACGCACTGCCTGCCCTGAACACACGTCACTGGTAAACTCACGGTAACACATACGTAAGGCTTACCATACCATCCCTTTAAACCGAGACGCTTATGGATTACACAGGTTCTGTGGCTGAATAAAACCAGGTGAAATACAGGCTTGAAGTCAGCCAGCCACAGAACCTGTGTAATTCACAGGTTTAAAGGGACGGTATGGTAAGTAGAGATGAGCGGGTTCGGTTTCTCTGAATCCGAACCCGCCCGAACTTCATGTTTTTTTACACGGGTCCGAGCGACTCGGATCTTCCCGCCTTGCTCGGTTAACCCGAGCGCGCCCGAACGTCATCATCACGCTGTCGGATTCTCGCGAGGCTCGGATTCTATCGCGAGACTCGGATTCTATATAAGGAGCCGCGCGTCGCGGCCATTTTCACACGTGCATTGAGATTGATAGGGAGAGGACGTGGCTGGCCAGTGGCAAACGCAGGATTTGCATGGGGGGGTTTCCAGAACTGGGCGGAGCCAATCACGGGGGTGGGGACTGAGGTGACCCAGTATATGCTGGGTCCGTAAAACTAGTGTGTGTGTGTGTGTGTGTATATATATATATATATACATATATATATATATATATATATACATATATCTACACACACACATATATATATATATATACATACATACACACACACATACATATACACGGGTGGTCTTCAGTATGCCAGCGGTCGGGCTCCCGGCGACCAGCATACCGGTGCCGGGAGCCTGACCGCCGGCATACCGACACTTATTCTCCCTCGTGGGGGTCCACGACCCCCCTGGAGGGAGAATAGAATAGTGTGGCGCGCGTAGCGTGGCGAGCGCAGCGAGCCCGCAAGGGGCTCATTTGCGCTCGCCACACTGTTGGTAAGCCGGCGGCCGGCCTCCCGGCGCCGGTATGCTGGTCGCCGGGAGGCCGGCCGCCGGGAGATCGTAGTGAACCCATATACACATATACATAGCATATAAAACATGCATACATATATATATATATACACACACATACAGTACACATATATATACACATGTATATATATATATCATATGTATGTGTGTGTGTGTGTGTGTGTGTGTTTATATGTATGTATGTATGTATGTATATGATTGTACTGTTGTGGTGTGGTCCTGAGGACGGGGTGCTGTCCCCGAAAGTACTCGACCTGAACCTTTAATACACATTTGCTACTTTGCCATTATTGATGACTCCAGAGTGCCTTCTTCCTTGGATTTGCATTTATGTATATACATGTGTATATATGTAGGCACATGGATATATATGTACTATAATTAAAATAAAGTAAACTTTTATTGCACTTGCAAGTGCCACCAGGAAGACAGCAGGCTGCAGATGACGCTAGACAGTCATTAATAATACTCATGCAGCTTAAAAAAAAAAAAAAAAAAAAAATTTTTTTTTTTTTTTTAGTGGAGGGGGGTTTCTGGGTACTCGGAAACCCCCCTGGGTGCGCCACTGCTGGCGTCCTCTCCATTTAGATTATAAGAGAGAGAGATTTACTGGAGCTTAGGACTAGGAGGAGTACTGTAGAAGTGTAGAGAGTGCAGAGAGTTTACTAGTGAGTGACCACCAGACAGTGCAGTTTATTTAATATATCCGTTCTCTGCCTGAAAAAAGCGATACACACAGTGACTCAGTCACATACCATATCTGTGTGCACTGCTCAGGCTCAGCCCAGTGTGCTGCATCATCTATATATATTATATATCTGTCTGACTGCTCAGCTCACACAGCTTATAATTGTGGGGGAGACTGGGGAGCACTGCAGTGCCAGTTATAGGTTATAGCAGGAGCCAGGAGTACATAATATTATATAGTGAGTGACCACCAGACAGTGCAGTTTATTTAATATATCCGTTCTCTGCCTGAAAAAAGCGATACACACAGTGACTCAGTCACATACCATATCTGTGTGCACTGCTCAGGCTCAGCCCAGTGTGCTGCATCATCTATATATATTATATATCTGTCTGACTGCTCAGCTCACACAGCTTATAATTGTGGGGGAGACTGGGGAGCACTGCAGTGCCAGTTATAGGTTATAGCAGGAGCCAGGAGTACATAATATTATATTAAAATTAAACAGTGCACACTTTTGCTGCAAGAGTGCCACTGCCAGTGTGACTGACCAGTGACCTGACCACACTGACCACCAGTATAGTTAGTAGTATACTTATATTGTGATTGCCTGAAAAAGTTAAACACTCGTCGTGTGACTTCACTTGTGTGTTGTTTTTTTTTTTTATTCTATAAAAATAAAACTCATTCTGCTGACAGACAGTGTCCAGCAGGTCCGTCATTATATAATATATAATATATACCTGTCCGGCTGCAGTAGTGATATATATATATTTTTTATATCATTTATCATCCAGTCGCAGCAGACACAGTACGGTAGTTCACGGCTGTGGCTACCTCTGTGTCTGCACTCGGCAGGCAGTCCGTCCATAATTGTATACCACCTAACCGTGGTTTTTTTTTCTTCTTTATACATACATACTACTACGACATCTCTTTATCAACCAGTCTATATTAGCAGCAGACACAGTACAGTACGGTAGTTCACGGCTGTGGCTACCTCTGTGTCTGCACTCGGCAGGCAGTCCGTCCATAATTGTATACCACCTAACCGTGGTTTTTTTTTCTTTCTTCTTTATACATACATAGTTACATAGACATCTCTTTATCAACCAGTCTATATTAGCAGCAGACACAGTACAGTACGGTAGTTCACGGCTGTGGCTACCTCTGTGTCTGCACTCGGCAGGCAGTCCGTCCATAATTGTATACCACCTAACCGTGGTTTTTTTTTCTTTCTTCTTTATACATACATAGTTACATAGACATCTCTTTATCAACCAGTCTATATTAGCAGCAGACACAGTACAGTACGGTAGTTCACGGCTGTGGCTACCTCTGTGTCTGCACTCGGCAGGCAGTCCGTCCATAATTGTATACCACCTAACCGTGGTTTTTTTTTCTTTCTTCTTTATACATACATAGTTACATAGACATCTCTTTATCAACCAGTCTATATTAGCAGCAGACACAGTACAGTACGGTAGTTCACGGCTGTGGCTACCTCTGTGTCTGCACTCGGCAGGCAGTCCGTCCATAATTGTATACCACCTAACCGTGGTTTTTTTTTCTTTCTTCTTTATACATACATAGTTACATAGACATCTCTTTATCAACCAGTCTATATTAGCAGCAGACACAGTACAGTACGGTAGTTCACGGCTGTGGCTACCTCTGTGTCTGCACTCGGCAGGCAGTCCGTCCATAATTGTATACCACCTAACCGTGGTTTTTTTTCTTTCTTCTTTATACATACATAGTTACATAGACATCTCTTTATCAACCAGTCTATATTAGCAGCAGACACAGTACAGTACGGTAGTTCACGGCTGTGGCTACCTCTGTGTCTGCACTCGGCAGGCAGTCCGTCCATAATTGTATACCACCTAACCGTGGTTTTTTTTTCTTTCTTCTTTATACATACATACTACTACGACATCTCTTTATCAACCAGTCTATATTATTAGCAGCAGACACAGTACAGTACGGTAGTTCACGGCTGTGGCTACCTCTGTGTCTGCACTCGGCAGGCAGTCCGTCCATAATTGTATACCACCTAACCGTGTTTTTTTTTTCTTTCTTCTTTATACATACATAGTTACATAGACATCTCTTTATCAACCAGTCTATATTAGCAGCAGACACAGTACAGTACGGTAGTTCACGGCTGTGGCTACCTCTGTGTCTGCACTCGGCAGGCAGTCCATAATTGTATACTAGTATCCATCTCCATTGTTTACCTGAGGTGCCTTTTAGTTGTGCCTATTAAAATATGGAGAACAAAAATGTTGAGGTTCCAAAATTAGGGAAAGATCAAGATCCACTTCCACCTCGTGCTGAAGCTGCTGCCACTAGTCATGGCCGAGACGATGAAATGCCAGCAACGTCGTCTGCCAAGGCCGATGCCCAATGTCATAGTACAGAGCATGTCAAATCCAAAACACCAAATATCAGTAAAAAAAGGACTCCAAAACCTAAAATAAAATTGTCGGAGGAGAAGCGTAAACTTGCCAATATGCCATTTACCACACGGAGTGGCAAGGAACGGCTGAGGCCCTGGCCTATGTTCATGGCTAGTGGTTCAGCTTCACATGAGGATGGAAGCACTCAGCCTCTCGCTAGAAAACTGAAAAGACTCAAGCTGGCAAAAGCACCGCAAAGAACTGTGCGTTCTTCGAAATCCCAAATCCACAAGGAGAGTCCAATTGTGTCGGTTGCGATGCCTGACCTTCCCAACACTGGACGTGAAGAGCATGCGCCTTCCACCATTTGCACGCCCCCTGCAAGTGCTGGAAGGAGCACCCGCAGTCCAGTTCCTGATAGTCAGATTGAAGATGAAGATGTTGAAGTACACCAGGATGAGGAGGATATGGGTGTTGCTGGCGCTGGGGAGGAAATTGACCAGGAGGATTCTGATGGTGAGGTGGTTTGTTTAAGTCAGGCACCCGGGGAGACACCTGTTGTCCGTGGGAGGAATATGGCCGTTGACATGCCTGGTGAAAATACCAAAAAAATCAGCTCTTCAGTGTGGAGGTATTTCAACAGAAAAGCGGACAACAGGTGTCAAGCCGTGTGTTGCCTTTGTCAAGCTGTAATAAGTAGGGGTAAGGACGTTAACCACCTCGGAACATCCTCCCTTATACGTCACCTGCAGCGCATTCATAATAAGTCAGTGACAAGTTCAAAAACTTTGGGCGACAGCGGAAGCAGTCCACTGACCAGTAAATCCCTTCCTCTTGTAACCAAGCTCACGCAAACCACCCCACCAACTCCCTCAGTGTCAATTTCCTCCTTCCCCAGGAATGCCAATAGTCCTGCAGGCCATGTCACTGGCAATTCTGACGAGTCCTCTCCTGCCTGGGATTCCTCCGATGCATCCTTGCGTGTAACGCCTACTGCTGCTGGCGCTGCTGTTGTTGCTGCTGGGAGTCGATGGTCATCCCAGAGGGGAAGTCGTAAGCCCACTTGTACTACTTCCAGTAAGCAATTGACTGTCCAACAGTCCTTTGCGAGGAAGATGAAATATCACAGCAGTCATCCTGCTGCAAAGCGGATAACTGAGGCCTTGACAACTATGTTGGTGTTAGACGTGCGTCCGGTATCCGCCGTTAGTTCACAGGGAACTAGACAATTTATTGAGGCAGTGTGCCCCCGTTACCAAATACCATCTAGGTTCCACTTCTCTAGGCAGGCGATACCGAGAATGTACACGGACGTCAGAAAAAGACTCACCAGTGTCCTAAAAAATGCAGTTGTACCCAATGTCCACTTAACCACGGACATGTGGACAAGTGGAGCAGGGCAGGGTCAGGACTATATGACTGTGACAGCCCACTGGGTAGATGTATGGACTCCCGCCGCAAGAACAGCAGCGGCGGCACCAGTAGCAGCATCTCGCAAACGCCAACTCTTTCCTAGGCAGGCTACGCTTTGTATCACCGCTTTCCAGAATACGCACACAGCTGAAAACCTCTTACGGCAACTGAGGAAGATCATCGCGGAATGGCTTACCCCAATTGGACTCTCCTGTGGATTTGTGGCATCGGACAACGCCAGCAATATTGTGTGTGCATTAAATATGGGCAAATTCCAGCACGTCCCATGTTTTGCACATACCTTGAATTTGGTGGTGCAGAATTTTTTAAAAAACGACAGGGGCGTGCAAGAGATGCTGTCGGTGGCCAGAAGAATTGCGGGACACTTTCGGCGTACAGGCACCACGTACAGAAGACTGGAGCACCACCAAAAACTACTGAACCTGCCCTGCCATCATCTGAAGCAAGAAGTGGTAACGAGGTGGAATTCAACCCTCTATATGCTTCAGAGGTTGGAGGAGCAGCAAAAGGCCATTCAAGCCTATACAATTGAGCACGATATAGTAGGTGGAATGCACCTGTCTCAAGCGCAGTGGAGAATGATTTCAACGTTGTGCAAGGTTCTGATGCCCTTTGAACTTGCCACACGTGAAGTCAGTTCAGACACTGCCAGCCTGAGTCAGGTCATTCCCCTCATCAGGCTTTTGCAGAAGAAGCTGGAGACATTGAAGGAGGAGCTAACACGGAGCGATTCCGCTAGGCATGTGGGACTTGTGGATGGAGCCCTTAATTCGCTTAACAAGGATTCACGGGTGGTCAATCTGTTGAAATCAGAGCACTACATTTTGGCCACCGTGCTCGATCCTAGATTTAAAGCCTACCTTGGATCTCTCTTTCCGGCAGACACAAGTCTGCTGGGGTTGAAAGACCTGCTGGTGACAAAATTGTCAAGTCAAGCGGAACGCGACCTGTCAACATCTCCTCCTTCACATTCTCCCGCAACTGGGGGTGCGAGGAAAAGGCTCAGAATTCCGAGCCCACCCGCTGGCGGTGATGCAGGGCAGTCTGGAGCGACTGCTGATGCTGACATCTGGTCCGGACTGAAGGACCTGACAACGATTACGGACATGTCGTCTACTGTCACTGCATATGATTCTCTCAACATTGATAGAATGGTGGAGGATTATATGAGTGACCGCATCCAAGTAGGCACGTCACACAGTCCGTACTTATACTGGCAGGAAAAAGAGGCAATTTGGAGGCCCTTGCACAAACTGGCTTTATTCTACCTAAGTTGTCCTCCCACAAGTGTGTACTCCGAAAGAGTGTTTAGTGCCGCCGCTCACCTTGTCAGCAATCGGCGTACGAGGTTACATCCAGAAAATGTGGAGAAGATGATGTTCATTAAAATGAATTATAATCAATTCCTCCGCGGAGACATTGACCAGCAGCAATTGCCTCCACAAAGTACACAGGGAGCTGAGATGGTGGATTCCAGTGGGGACGAATTGATAATCTGTGAGGAGGGGGATGTACACGGTGATATATCGGAGGGTGATGATGAGGTGGACATCTTGCCTCTGTAGAGCCAGTTTGTGCAAGGAGAGATTAATTGCTTCTTTTTTGGGGGGGGTACAAACCAACCCGTCATATCAGTCACAGTCGTGTGGCAGACCCTGTCACTGAAATGATGGGTTGGTTAAAGTGTGCATGTCCTGTTTTGTTTATACAACATAAGGGTGGGTGGGAGGGCCCAAGGACAATTCCATCTTGCACCTCTTTTTTCTTTTCTTTTTCTTTGCATCATGTGCTGATTGGGGAGGGTTTTTTGGAAGGGACATCCTGCGTGACACTGCAGTGCCACTCCTAAATGGGCCCGGTGTTTGTGTCGGCCACTAGGGTCGCTAATCTTACTCACACAGTCAGCTACCTCATTGCGCCTCTTTTTTTCTTTGCGTCATGTGCTGTTTGGGGAGTGTTTTTTGGAAGGGACATCCTGCGTGACACTGCAGTGCCACTCCTAGATGGGCCCGGTGTTTGTGTCGGCCACTAGGGTCGCTAATCTTACTCACACAGCTACCTCATTGCGCCTCTTTTTTTCTTTGCGTCATGTGCTGTTTGGGGAGGGTTTTTTGGAAGGGCCATCCTGCGTGACACTGCAGTGCCACTCCTAGATGGGCCCGGTGTTTGTGTCGGCCACTAGGGTCGCTAATCTTACTCACACAGCTACCTCATTGCGCCTCTTTTTTTCTTTGCGTCATGTGCTGTTTGGGGAGGGTTTTTTGGAAGGGACATCCTGCGTGACACTGCAGTGCCACTCCTAGATGGGGCCCGGTGTTTGTGTCGGCCACTAGGGTCGCTTATCTTACTCACACAGCGACCTCGGTGCAAATTTTAGGACTAAAAATAATATTGTGAGGTGTGAGGTATTCAGAATAGACTGAAAATGAGTGGAAATTATGGTTTTTGAGGTTAATAATACTTTGGGATCAAAATGACCCCCAAATTCTATGATTTAAGCTGTTTTTTAGTGTTTTTTGAAAAAAACACCCGAATCCAAAACACACCCGAATCCGACAAAAAAAATTCGGTGAGGTTTTGCCAAAACGCGTTCGAACCCAAAACACGGCCGCGGAACCGAACCCAAAACCAAAACACAAAACCCGAAAAATTTCAGGCGCTCATCTCTAATGGTAAGCCTGCACGTGCGCCGTAGGGATTTTCAGAATTTTTCTTGCATAAGCAGGAGCAAATCATCACTCAACTATGTGAACATCAGAAAAGTGTCAGGTTTGTGTGCGCCTCTTTATCAGGCTCTGAGTCTTCCTTCCTGCCTTCAGGCATAGGTTTAGATTCGGTCCCTGGGTAAGTTCATACCTCCCAGCATTCACGGGGGCAGGAATCAGGACCTTCTGCACGGTGAAGCCGCCCAGCACGGAACATGGGGCGTGGCCTGTGGGAAAGGGGGCATGGCTTCGTGAGGATGCTCTGATCGCGGGCCATGCCTCCCATTTTAGTCACAGTGGGGACTTGGTCAGCACTCTGTGAGCTGCTCGCCATGCCTCCAGTCCCTCTGCCTCCCAGGAAAAGACTCCGTGCGCATGCGCACAGCGTCTATTCATCACTGCTCTGCTCTGCACTAGGCAGAGCAGCAAGTGACAGGAGCCTCCCAACCGCTCCCCCCCCCCCAACGCGGGACACTACGGCCCACGGGAGGGACAGCGGGACAGTCCCAAAAAAACAGGGCCATTTGGGAAGTATGGGTGCATGGAGTTGATAGTTACGCGTGCATTTTGTGATTGCTTTAAAAGGTAGCTGGTACGTTAGTAATCCATTGCTCACGCAGTCCCCACAGTCAGAGTATCTCAGATATATAGCAGGTACATGAAGCAGACATGGTAATAATTGTGCATATCATAGCAGCATGAACAATGGGCAGGATTTGATCATCGATGCAGAACGTTGATGCAGAAGGTAAATACTGGCAATAGATGATTTCTGCTGACAGACTTGATGAATGGCTAGAGAGAGATGCTGGAACACATGGTAATAGCAATAGTAGGCAGACAACACTGTAACATAGACTTTAGGAAAGTAGAGCTGTAACAGATGACTGCCATTAGAACCTCATCTCACGAAACAATGTCCAGAAAGCAAAGAGATGTGATGACCTTGACTGAGACAGGAAAAGATTGTGCCTCAGTGCAACCGGTAGCTGAGGGATGTCAGAAACTTAAACATGTAACATGCAGATGCAATATGTTAAGTCTACCTTGCAAAGGTTTAGTAGGAGAGGAGTAGAAGTCTGATCTACAAGGTAATCAGGTCCAGATTCAGGAACCACCAAAATCCAAATAGTAGAGATTGGTTCTAAACCATTGATGTTTTCCTCCCGATAGAAGTTAGTTTTGTTATCGATGGGGAAGTTCCTGTAACAATATCCCATCACTTATTGGCTAAATCTTTGATAGACATCCCTAAGTCAAAGTCTGAGCCAGCAATCTCAGCAACAGACCAGACTCCAGGATCTGATCAGTTGGCACAAGGCACACTGCCACCAGCAACTGATGGCAGATGGCAGAAGATGTGATGACCTAGATATGAGATACTCCCAATTAGATAAAAGTTGGCAGAAAACCTGACAGCTAAATATAAAAGGGAAAAATAGATATGCTAAAAACAAAAGAATCAAAATAAAATCCAGAAACATTGCGTACTATAACATGAAGGCTGAAAAATGATCTTCTGCAAATCATTATACTGTACCTTGGTAGCAATCATTTTGGGCATCGCCTTTCCCCAGATCTTCTTTGGAGAGTTGAATTGGTAATATCGGTGATATGATTGTCAGCTCTTCTCTGTCAGGGCTGGAATGTGTTACAGATATTTACCATTTCCTCTATCTAAGAGATTCCCCAAAGAAGAGCTTAGACACTGATGATGAGATACGAAGTATCATTCTAATGATTTTTTCTGGAGTATCCCTTTAGTTACATCCCATTCCTCTCTGGATTCTCTGAAAGAAGGTCATGCTTGTAGAGACTTACATTAGGTCTGATCCAAGCTATGAATTGGGCAGACACTGTACATACTCTATATATCCAGCAGGTGCTTCTTGTGTACATTGTGTACGTGCTTGTGAAGAAGTCAGTATAGGTGGGAGGGAAGGTCGACTCATATTTGGTTATGAAAAAGACAACTTACCCTTTAATCCCCCGTTTTGAACAAGTGAGTTGTTATTTTGGGCCTAATTCAGATGTGGAAGGAGGTTCTATTACTTCCTTGGAAGCAGCAGCGATGACCTCCTATGTACTATAAATGCTCCAGGAGGTGTCTAATACAAGTAGTAGTGATCCGACCTGCATCTGAGGACACAGGTATCAGATCACTGCAACACCACTGAGCGGCTTGCGATACCCATGGGGTGGAATGAACCACCAGTTGCAGATCCTTGTAAGAGGCCAGGAAATATCTGACCAGCAACGATCCCAGCCTCTTTCCTCCCCCTAAACGGCGGCGACAAGCTCCTCTTTTCAAAAGCGGAGGCCATTGTCGCCCCCTCCCCGTCCCCAAACAGCATCAGACTGTCAACCACTGACAGTCTGATGCCGTCCTGCTTCCCGTGATGCAGGACCCGTTTGTGCCCGTGCAGTATGCATCTGTACTCTGTGGCATGGGATGCAGGACCAACTGGACCTGAATGAGGGCCATAGTGCACTAAGGTAACCATAAGCAAACCACATGGCTGTTTTTGTTTTTACTTGTCCACAGTCAGCTGGAATACAGTTTAATGGTTTTACTTGTTTGTTTATACCTTCTAGATATTGCAGAGCTTTATCTACAGATTGTCTTGGCGTTCTCTGAAGTGTGATCTCATGAACATCTGGGCTGTGCTCCTTTTGGTCAAAAGCAAAACATGTTACAATGTAGCTGTCAACATCTGTAAATAGCGAGCGGTAAACTGTATTTAAGAGGCAGTTATCTCAGTACGAGGTCGCTCTCAGATGAATATGCGCCATGGAGAACATCAATTTTTAAGTTAACATGATATGGGTTTTTCTAAGATACAAAACACAAGTGACCCTAATATATGACTGAACTCCTGCAAGTTATATTCAGGGATAGCTACATAAGTTAAAGGTTTGAGGCAATAACCTAAATTGCTCTAACTGCTATAACAAAAGTTCTTAAGGATTTCTTATAACACATTATAAACTATTGCAAAAAAAAATAAAGAAAACATTGTAAAGAGAATACTGTAATTGTATTTAGTATTAGCTAAAGCCAGGACAGAACTACTCCCCCGTGGAGGTGGAATCAGGATAGTCAAACGCAGGGGGTTTCCACTTGCCTGGAAACCAGCCCTCCCACAGAGCCCGGCCAGCGGCCACTGCATGCAGTATGAAGGGTGGAATGCAGCTTCTGTACATGCGCAGTGGCAGCAGATTTTTCTACCAAGTCTGCTCTGTGTGTGTCTGTGGAGCTGAGTGCTCAATCATCGTACTAGGGGGGTCATTCCGAGTTGTTCGCTCGCTAGCAGATTTTAGCAGCATTGCACACGCTAGGCCGCCGCCCTCTGGGAGTGTATCTAAGTTTAGCAGAATTGCGAACGAAAGATTAGCAAAATTGCGAATAGAAAATTCTTAGCAGTTTCTGAGTAGCTCGAGACTTACTCCTACACTGCGATCAGCTCAGCCCGTTTCGTTCCTGGTTTGACGTCACAAACACGCCCTGAGTTCGGCCAGCCACTCCCCCGTTTCTCCAGACACTCCCGCGTTTTATTCTGGCACGCCTGCGTTTTTCCGCACACTCCCTGAAAATGGCCAGTTTCCGCCAAGAAACACCCACTTCCTGTCAATCACACTCCGATCACTTCAACGATGGAAATTCTTCGTTCGGACGTGAGTAAATCTACAAAGTTTTGAGCTAAAATACTTAGCTCATGCGTACTGTGTACCATGCGCATGCGCATTTTCGCCTTACTCGCTCCGTTTGCAAAAATCGGCAACGAGCGAACAACTCGGAATGACCCCCTAGATACAATGGGGCAGATGTATTACGCCTGGAGAAGGGATAAAGCAGTGATAAGTGCAAGGTGATAACGCACCAGCCAATCATTACGGATTTGAATAATGACAGGAGCTGACTGGCTGGTGCGTTATCATCTTGCACTTGTCACTTCTTTATCCCTTCTCCAGGCTTAATACATCTGCCCCAGACGTGATCATTAATGACGTGATCATTGTCCCTGCATGTGTCTGACATGCTGTATTACATAAACTACACTTTGTTTGGGGGCAGACTATAGCTTGTTACATGCTAATTATACACCCTTCATGGGCTGGCAATAATCACTTTAAAATCAAGCATTTGGAAACCCCCCCCCCCCCGCCCCTCCAGAAATCCTGCATTTGCCCCTGGCCTGGATAGCCCCCCACCAAATATTGCTGCGGGCCAAGTGATGCGGGCCAAGTTCTGCCCCTGTATACGGGGGCTAGTCATCAATAAATGCAATGGCCCCCTGCAAATTAGCAATCGAACTCTTTACGATGCATGTGCAACCTTATGTCACACTTGCACATTGTGAGTGCCAGACTCAGAGGATGCAATGATAAATTGCTCCGATTGATTAGGGCCTGTCGGACAACTGCATGCATGTTGCCACTGTGTCCTCCTCTGGATGAGGTCGTGTGCATGTGGGGAAGCAATGTAGGCTCTTTGAGATCACAGTCATGTGAATGTGACACATCCTGGCCAACAGGATATTATTTTGCAAACAGATACGTGAATCAGTGAAGTATCACACATAGAGTGATTCGAAACCCTAGAATGGGCAGAGTGACATCATGTCACTTCCCCACACTGTCAGCTTGTATCTGCCAAACTGTGTGGAATTTGTTATTCAAATTTGACCTAATTCTCTAGCCAGTAGGCTTATGTCGGCTTGTATACAGCACATCAAACAGAAAGAGAAATGACTGAGGAAGACACGCACATCTTGACATATCACATCCCAAAATACCGTCAACTAACATTTTCCCTGGCTACACATTATCACTAGCAATATCAGTCACACAGGTGTAAAATAGCTGAATATAACGCTAACAGATTGTTAATGGGGAAGATGAGAGACACATGTTCCAAGCGTTTCCTATTAATACATTGCAGCTGAAAGATGCAGATAAAATAGCAGCACATGACAAAGTCTTATCACTCACTATTAGCGCTAGCTGGGTGGAATTGTCATCACACTTTTCCAGTGAAGTAAATTTAGCTGTGACATTCTGTAACGTGGACCTGCAATAAAGCCTACACCACCAGTATACCTGAATTCTGCATTCAGAAAATATTAAAAGTAGAGAGCATTACATGCCCACGTGCAGGCTCGGACTGGCCCACAGGGGTACAGGGGGAACCACCGGTAGGCCCCACTGCCTGGGGGGCCCTCCTCCTCTAGGGATCAGGTTCTAGACTGTGCACTTGAATTATATATTATACATATGTTACCTCATACTGCACAGGATTGTGATGTATTCTCTACAGTACACTGCTGTCATCAATCTGGCTCATTATAATGCATGCACTAGCATTAATTACTATATAAATTATCAAGGAGTCCAGATCAGGTACTCTCTAATGGTTAGCAGATCCTCTGTGGTGGCTGGCCACACCCCCTTTGTAGGCTGGCCACACCTCTAATCATGGCCCCCAACCACTGCATACTCCCGGTGGGCCCTCCATGCTCCAGTCCGACACTGCCCATGTGGTAAAATTAAGGGTTTTGCAAACTTGTCCTTCAAAGTCCAGGTTTTTAAGGATAGCCATCAGTGGTGGTTCCAGATGTGTCTCACACCAACTGTTCCTGGTGGCTTTGCACTGGCAGTGAGTCCCGGCCGGCAGCATTTGGAGATTGGGGGGTGGTGGGGGGGAACGGAAGGTGCAGTTGTAGTGGCTGCCCTATTGAATTTTGGACTACGCTGCACAGCCTCACAATTGACTGAGGTACTAATTAAGTCACCATTGCTTAAGAATGGATAGCCTTAAAACCTGGCCTGTTAGGGTGCTTTGAGGACTGAGTTTGGCAACCACTGCACTAGAACAGTTCATGATATACTGTAGATTTCAATCAATATTATCTGGTCAGTTTGCTTACACTATGCATTTAACATAGACAGCTAAAGCTTCTATGGCAGTGTAGACAATCCATGTTAATTTTCCATTTAAAAAAAAAATATCAGTCAAATAAAAGGATGTGCGGATCCACGTGGAGCGAGCGATCACTTACAGGCACTGTAACCTCAAACACGTTCCTGCCAAAACACAGTTTAATATTATCCCCTACTACCGAATATAATGATGACTGGGCTCTGACACCTACATTCGCTGCTTTTTGGCAAATACTCAGCCACACCGCCTTCCCTCTCATTAGGAAGTTAATTGTTTTTGATAAAGAATTCTATCATGGACAATAATCTGCCAGTTTCAATAATATATATATATACTATAAAGATGCGCTAGCTACTGAATCGGGAGTCTGACAACGGTATGTTCCCCCATGGCAGAGATCATGCATATGAGCACGCAGGGGGGGTTTACAAGTTCAGGTGTTTCAATCAGACCCGTTGCCACAGGTGTATAAAATAAAGCACCTAGCCATGAAGTCTCCATTTGCAAACATTTGTGATACAAAATGGGTCGTTCTCAAGATCAGTGACTACAAGCAGGGCCGGTTCTGGGGCTTTGCACGCCCTGGGCAGCAATGGGGGGGCGTGGCTTCGTACAGGGGGCATGGTCATTTACGCCCCCTGTACAGACTACTGTAGCGCTCTGAAATGTGCCCCCCGCTGCCGCTGGCCGCTGTGAAGCCCATCGCGCACCGCACAGTAAAGGACCTCTCCACGAAGGGAAACTCTAGTTTCCCTTCACAGCGGCCAGCGGCAGCGGGGGGCAGCGGGCAGCGGGGGGCACAGCAGCAGCGGATCTTGCCCTGGTGCGGCGCCCTCCGGACGGCGCCGGCGCCCTCCGGAAGGCGGCGCCCCGGGCAAAAGTCCTTCTTGCCCGTGGCAAGATCCGCTACTGACTACAAGCGTGGTACTGTAATAAGATGCCACCTTTGCAATAAGACGGTTCGTGAAAATTCATCCCTGCTGGATAGTTCACAGTCAACTGTAAGTGATATTATTAGAAAGTGGCAACGTTTAGGAACAACAGCACAGAGCGGTGTCAACGACTGCTAAGGTGCATAGGCAGAGCCGGCAACAGAAATCTTGGGGCCCCATACGCTGATATCTCCGGGGGCCCCCACCCCCCTCAGTCTGTAAATGCCACTGTCGCATGCCTGTGCCCTGCGCTGGCAGGAGGCTGGGCTGGTTCAGGCATGCTCCTCAGTGGCAAGAGACATGGGCCCTCATTCCGAGTTGTTCGCTTGCTAGCTGCTTTTAGCAGCCGTGCAAACGCTAAGCCGCCTCCCTCTGGGAGTGTATCTTAGCTTAGCAGAAGTGCGAACTAAAGGATCGCAGTGCTGCTACAAAAAAAGATTGTGCAGTTTCTGAGCAGCTCGAGACTTACTCCTAGCTTGCGATCACTTCACACTGTTTAGTTCCTGTTTTGACGTCGCGAACACGCCCTGCGTTCGGCCAGCCACGCCTACGTTTCCCCAGCCACTCCTGCGTTTTTATCCGACACGCCTGCATTTTTACACACACTCCCCGAAAACGGTCAGTTACCTCCCAGAAACACCCACTTCCTGTCAATCACTCTGCGGCCAGCAGTGCGACTGAAAAGATTCGCTAGACCTTGTGTGAAACTGCAATGGCTTTTGTGAAAGTACGTTGCGCGTGCGCATTGCGCCTCATACACATGCGCTAAAAGTGCAGGTTTTTTTGCCTGATCGCTGCGCTGCAAACGAAAGCAGCTAGCGATCAACTCGGAATGACCACCATGGAAGGGCCAGCGCAGCGTCATAGTCATGATGTTGCGGCGGCTGCATGCACCAAGTAAGGGGGGGGAGAAGGATTGTGCGGCCAGACTCTTAATTAGTTAAATTGGTGGCGGACAGGCAGTTAGTTTAAAAATTACTAATAGCATCTGCAGTCCCGTAATAAGTGTCCCTGATCCCCGGCTTGGCCCCTCTAACCCTCGGGGCACAGTAAGGGTGTCCCCTTTGACCCCCCTGTTGTAGGTCCTGCCCAGAATAGGCAAGCAGTCTTGCACTGTCTGTGCTGATCTGCACCAGACATTCTCTGATCTGGAGAGCGCACACTTACCAGTACACAGCCGCCGCTATACAGACCAGGCTCCCCACAAGCTGCCTGTCTGAGACTGTTTTATTCTGTCAGCTCGCCAGCCTGGCAGTCTATTAGTCACAGTCCAGTTACCGCTCCGGCCGCTCCTCTAAGGTAGTCGCCACACAGCAGAGACAGGGCGGGCAGGGAGGAGAGATGGACGCAGCATCATGCTTTCCACACGGGGACAGCTGTACAAGCTGTACCCGGACAGCTGACCTGGGGACAGTGAGGTGGGGTTACCACAGGGTCCACTGTATAAATAATGCTGGCTAACTATATACATTGCAGCATCGCACTGCCACACTGGCTGCCCGCTGTGTAGTTAATAGCAACATCATGCTGCTATTAACTTCACAGCGGCCGGTCGGCCGGCGTGGCGGAGTGATGCCGCAATGTATATAATTATTACTGTACATTCATGCTGAGCCTGCAGCTGCCACAGCCAGACCTTGTGGCCCATCACAACGCCGGGGTCCCCTTTGACCCCCCCTGTCGCAGGTCTTGCGCATGGGGCATAAAAGTCATCAACACTCTGCTGATTCCATAGCTGAAGAGTTCCGAACTTCCACTGGCATTAATGTAAGCACAAAAACTGTGCATCGGGAGCTTAATGGAATGGGTTCCAAGGCGAAGCAGCTGCGTGCAAGCCTCACATCACCATTTCCATGCGGGGGTTTCCGTACATGTATGTGTATGTGTTTGCAGTGGCGCCGGCAGCATAAAGAGCTGCTCCCCCTCCCTGCCTCCATAATGAATGTGTCCCCCACTTTCCTACATGTAGCTGCCCGGTGCCTCAGCCGCTGCCTGTCACAGTGTATTACAGGCAGCAAAGCCGGCACCTTGAAGATCGGCTCCTGCGGCCTGCCTCCCCTGTGAGAGGTGCGGACCTGCGGTGCGTGCGTGTGGTGGTGCCTGCTGCCGTGCAGGTGTAGACGCGGTACTCACCAGGCGCCGCTCTCTCTCACCTTCAGGTACCGGAACCTTCAACGGACCTGGAATTCTTCAGTCGGATCCGGACACGGCGATTCCCTCTTGGAGCTGACCGTCGACCGAGCTGAGGAGAGAATGGTTTACATTAAAGGGGGTATCGACCCTTCTTCCGCTGGAACAGGGGATACCCCAGGGGTGGCCGCGACCTTCACCGGCTGGGTGAATGGTCATCACCGGCACAAAGCCTCAGCTACCCAGCTTTCACACACTCGCGCTTTCGCACGTAGTGTGATGAAAGGGATCCTCACGTCCGTGAGCAATCCTAACTCCGGCGCTCGGGGACAAACAAGGGACAGACGTACACGGATGCTACTCACCGTCACAAGTCTTGCCCTCCGATCTTCTCCACTTACAGGTCCCTGTAAGGAGGCAAAGAGAAACAACCGTGCAGGGCCAAGAACTACCCTAGTGTGCATCCGCTACACTAGCTACATAAATAGAGCCCTCAAACTAGCTCGTGTGGGTGGTGCGACACAACTATGCACAACTTACACAACACATACACTTTGCCCTGCACGGTAACAACATATATCACACTATCGGAGTTACAACATAAAACGGTGCTGTCCCTTTATCTACCCGACTCAGAACACCCAGTAGTGGGGACCGCACAGCTCACCCACCTACCGTACTCTCAGGGTGGCCTGAGCCTAATGCCCAGCGCCACCTTTACTCACCTCGGGGAAACACTGATTAGCTGGGCCTAGCGCCCCCTAACTGCACACAGGCCGGAGGCCTGACATCGCCCACGGGCCTAGCGCCCGCCTAACTTGTTGCCGTTGGGTGACCCGGGCCTTGTGCCCAGGGTCACCTTAATGTATCCCTAATTTGGCCACAAATACCCTAGGGCCTAACGCCCTCTATTACCCAGAGGCCTAGTGCCTAGATTGTCCCCCGGGCCTAGTGCCCGCCTAACTGGTGCCGCAGGGGTGGGGTGGCTTGGGCCTAATGCCCAAACCACCTCATCAAATATTGGGGCCCCCCAAACTCCTAACTGCGCCACAGGCCTAGTGCCTGACTTGTGCCCTCGGGCCTAATGCCCGTCCCTGGTGGTCGAGGGAGGAAGAGGATAGCCTCACTGAGGCCTTACCTAACCCGGGGTCTCCAACGTCCTCTTCTGCCGCTGACCCGTCCTGGCCAGCGGCGCCGCCTCCACTCTTCTGCGTCCAGCCGCCGCTGGACATCTCCTTCCTGCAGGCCGACGTCTTCTGGCCTCTTCCGCGGCCTCAGGACCTCCTCTCCCCGCGGTCGTCATCTTCTCTTCCTTGCGCCGCCGGGATCTTCTTTCCTCTTCGCGCTCTTCCGCGCGCGCCCGGCATTCCTCCTCCGCTGCTCCCGCACGTGTCTTCTGTCTTCGCCGCTCTTCGGCGCGGCCTCCTCTTCTCTGTCCCGCCCGGTGTCTGACGTCAGACGCCGGGGGCGGGGCCTATGACGCGGCGAGCGCCGATTGGCTCGCCGCATCTCTTCCTGATTGGCCGCCGCTCCGGGAGCCGCGATTGGCTCCCGGAGGGCGCCAACATTCGAATCCTCCTGCAGCCTCCTATCCGGTGCAGGGAAAAGGGTAATCCCTGCACCGGACACCCGCCGCCACACACCAAGCGCTGGGGACAGACAAGCTGCCCCAGCGCTGTCCCCAGCTAGGGACCACAACATGGATGTGCCCACAGGGCACATCCTTACATTTCCCCCCCCCTTTTTCCTTTGTAGTCCCTACAAAGTTCCTCACGACGTCCATTGTCCGCGGGTCAGGGAATTCCGAGGTCCCTTCGGCGAGGTTGTGTTCGAGGGTCCAGCCCGGACAGGCTGTGACCCCACATCCTTCCAGCTCCGGGTTCCTCTTACGTCCTGACCTCCATCGGCGGATCCTCTGGGGGAGTGGCATCTCCTCACGGTCGCTCGACGTTGGCCACCAAGGGGAATCTTCTTCCACGGGGACAACAGTCACCCACTCTTGACCTCCGTTATCGTCTGTGGCTTCGTCCCTGTCTTCCGGGTGTGCTATCGACCACCACCCAACAGCGGAATCCTCCGGGGCATCCGTTTCCTCCCGGGCCACAGCCACCACATGTCGAATTTCCTCGTGGGGCATCTCCAAAGGTCCTGTGTCTTCCTCTGGAACGGGTCCTCCCACGGCATCACGATCCTGTCCCCGTACATCCGTCCATTTCGGCACTCCCGGCAGGTACTCTTGCTCCAGGACTATCTCCTCCTCTTCACGGAGGGCATTCAACTGGGAGCATGACTCCACCCGATCCTGCCAGTCACTCTCGTCGGCGCTTCCGATGCCAGAGTCGTCCTCCATCTGTTCTGGGAGGGATTCGTCGGCGGACAGCTCACCGTAGTCCGAGTCTTCCTCCGAAATCTGGACTGGGGTATTATTTTCCTCCTCAGCGTACTTAGCCCTTTCCGCTGGCACCTCTGTTTCCTCAGCGTACTCCTTCGCTTCCGCTGGATCCTTTACTTCCTCAGCGTACTCCTTCGCTTCCGCTGGCATCTCCTGGTACCCAGGACACTCCTGTTCCGCACGTCCTGGACGTGGACGGTTCCATCGCGGGGAGATTCCGGACGTCTCCGTCACTGGGTCTTCACGCTTTTCTTCGCAGCATGGTCTCTTCACCTCCCAGTCGTCCACCTCCGCCTCATGCGGGAAAGGATTCTGCCTTACTGGGGTCACTTTCCTGGGACAGAGTAGGTCCGCGGCATCTTCCCAGGGGCACTCACTGGCCGCATGTCCAGGTCGCCGACACTTCCAACAAGGGAGGGCCACTGCCACCTTCTCCAAGACGGGTTCCTGGTCCACCTCCTTCACTGGGGAATCTTCACCCGTTGGTTCCGGCTCAGAGGAAATGGGCACCTGCGAACTAACTTCAAGCAAGGCCTTCCGCTCCATCTCCCTGGTTTCCTCCTCCCATCTCTGGGCGCGACCATCCGCAATCATCCGGTCTTCATTCCACGGACAATCGGGAAGCGCATGTCCTCTCGCCTCGCAGAGCGCACACACAGGCTCTGCAGCCACCCGGTCCCAAAGCTGCTGACGAGACTCCGTCATCTGCTTCACCGTGGCCTCGTAGTCCGTCCCGTCTTCCGTCCATGGACATTCCAGGAGCCGATGTCGGGGATCTCCACAGCTTTCACACCGGGAATCAACCTCGTCTTCGCTCAACTCTTCGTCCCAGGGACAACTGTTGTGCTCATGCCCGTAGTTTCCGCAGAGCAAACATCGGGACTCTTTCTTCGCTTGGCCCTTCTGACGTCTTCGGTCCGCTTCCTGGACCACCTTCTTTGGGGACGTCTCTCGCCAAGTACACTCGCCGGCAAAGTGTCCTGTTTGCCGACATTTCTTGCAGGGCGTCACAGCGGCCTTCTTGCGCCCCTTCTCCCGGCGCTCTTCTTTTACACGCTGGACCGACCGCTGCACCATCTTCAGGATGTCTGCCCCAGACACCGTCACCCAGTCGCTCTGGTCCGCACACATCCGGGGGTGAGTCTTCTCCGGAGCCGTCCGCAGGGAGGTGTTCTTGGTGGCGTTCCACATCGTGTCCGTGATCCGGTCTCTTTTATCCTGCCGACTACGCCAAGTGTGAGAGGTGCGGACCTGCGGTGCGTGCGTGTGGTGGTGCCTGCTGCCGTGCAGGTGTAGACGCGGTACTCACCAGGCGCCGCTCTCTCTCACCTTCAGGTACCGGAACCTTCAACGGACCTGGAATTCTTCAGTCGGATCCGGACACGGCGATTCCCTCTTGGAGCTGACCGTCGACCGAGCTGAGGAGAGAATGGTTTACATTAAAGGGGGTATCGACCCTTCTTCCGCTGGAACAGGGGATACCCCAGGGGTGGCCGCGACCTTCACCGGCTGGGTGAATGGTCATCACCGGCACAAAGCCTCAGCTACCCAGCTTTCACACACTCGCGCTTTCGCACGTAGTGTGATGAAAGGGATCCTCACGTCCGTGAGCAATCCTAACTCCGGCGCTCGGGGACAAACAAGGGACAGACGTACACGGATGCTATTCACCGTCACAAGTCTTGCCCTCCGATCTTCTCCACTTACAGGTCCCTGTAAGGAGGCAAAGAGAAACAGCCGTGCAGGGCCAAGAACTACCCTAGTGTGCGTCCGCTACACTAGCTACATAAATAGAGCCCTCAAACTAGCTCGTGTGGGTGGTGCGACACAACTATGCACAACTTACACAACACATACACTTTGCCCTGCACGGTAACAACATATATCACACTATCGGAGTTACAACATAAAACGGTGCTGTCCCTTTATCTACCCGACTCAGAACACCCAGTAGTGGGGACCGCACAGCTCACCCACCTACCGTACTCTCAGGGTGGCCTGAGCCTAATGCCCAGCGCCACCTTTACTCACCTCGGGGAAACACTGATTAGCTGGGCCTAGCGCCCCCTAACTGCACACAGGCCGGAGGCCTAACATCGCCCACGGGCCTAGCGCCCGCCTAACTTGTTGCCGTTGGGTGACCCGGGCCTTGTGCCCAGGGTCACCTTAATGTATCCCTAATTTGGCCACAAATACCCTAGGGCCTAACGCCCTCTATTACCCAGAGGCCTAGTGCCTAGATTGTCCCCCGGGCCTAGTGCCCGCCTAACTGGTGCCGCAGGGGTGGGGTGGCTTGGGCCTAATGCCCAAACCACCTCATCAAATATTGGGGCCCCCCAAACTCCTAACTGCGCCACAGGCCTAGTGCCTGACTTGTGCCCTCGGGCCTAATGCCCATCCCTGGTGGTCGAGGGAGGAAGAGGATAGCCTCACTGAGGCCTTACCTAACCCGGGGTCTCCAACGTCCTCTTCTGCCGCTGACCCGTCCTGGCCAGCGGCGCCGCCTCCACTCTTCTGCGTCCAGCCGCCGCTGGACATCTCCTTCCTGCAGGCCGACGTCTTCTGGCCTCTTCCGCGGCCTCAGGACCTCCTCTCCCCGCGGTCGTCGTCTTCTCTTCCTTGCGCCGCCGGGATCTTCTTTCCTCTTCGCGCTCTTCCGCGCGCGCCCGGCATTCCTCCTCCGCTGCTCCCGCACGTGTCTTCTGTCTTCGCCGCTCTTCGGCGCGGCCTCCTCTTCTCCGTCCCGCCCGGTGTCTGACGTCAGACGCCGGGGGCGGGGCCTATGACGCGGCGAGCGCCGATTGGCTCGCCGCGTCTCTTCCTGATTGGCCGCCGCTCCGGGAGCCGCAATTGGCTCCCGGAGGGCGCCAACATTCGAATCCTCCTGCAGCCTCCTGTCCGGTGCAGGGAAAAGGGTAATCCCTGCACCGGACACCCGCCGCCACACACCAAGCGCTGGGGACAGACAAGCTGCCCCAGCGCTGTCCCCAGCTAGGGACCACAACATGGATGTGCCCACAGGGCACATCCTTACATTATCTCTGAATGGCCCTCTGCTCTATGCCTCCTGACTGCTGCTGGCTGCCGCAGCCACTACCTGTCACAGTGTATTACAGGCAACGGCACCGGCAGCATGAAAAGGCCATCTCTCCCTGTGACAGGCTCAGGACCCACCCCCGCGCCCCTCCCTCCCTTCCCTTATGTCATTACTCCTCCCTGCTGTCCTATAAAGCTGGTTGACAGACAGGAAGCAGTTCCTCCGCCTCCTCTTCCCTCCTCTCTGAAAGACACTGAAGTCTCCCCTCCTATCCCCTCTCTTCTTCTTCTTCTCTTCCCTCACAGGAGTGGAGAGTAATGGCGTCCAGCAGAAGAGGAGCCTACGCAGAAAGAGGAGGGCCATCAAGAAAAGGAGTGGAAAAGACAGAAGAAGCACACTGCTACAGAAAAACTGTAAGTTTTTATTATATCAAATGTTTATAGCTATTTAATAAGGGAATATTTAAAACAGTTTGGGTTATAGAAAATGGTAAGGGGTGGGGTGAGGTGTAGTGGGGTAGAGATGTAACCAGCACGTTGTGGCATATCTAGGTGCATTTGCGCCTCGTTTGGCGCTACCATGTGCGTATCTTAGATTTAGATGCACACTTGCCCAGTGGCGTAAGTTTGCCCCAGTCGCCCGGAGGCATGATAAAATGTTGGTCCCCCACCCCTATACATATAGGGATATATATATATATATATATATATATATATATACGCCATATGTAGATATCTGGTACACAGGGTGAACAGTAGCAGCGTACTCAGGTGCCTTTCACAATAGTATAGATACAAACACACACGCCTTTCACTTACACACATGCCTCTTTCATTTACACACACGCCTTTTTCACTTACACACACACCTCTTTCACTAACTCACACGCCTCTTTCACTTACACACCTCTTTCACTTACACACACATGCCATTTTCACTTACACACACACACACATGCCTTTTCACTTACACACACGCACATCTTTTTCACGTACACACACACATGCCTTTTTCACTTACACGCGCCTTTTTCACTTACACACACGTCACTTTCACTTACACACAATTATACACACACGCCACTTTCACTTACACACACACCACTTTCACACAATCACACACACGCAAACACACACACACATGTCACTTTCACACACACGTCACTTTCACACACACACAATTACACACACACATGCCTTTCACTTACACACACACAATTACACACACACACACACACACACACACACACATGCCACTTTTACTTACACACAATTACACACACACACATGCCACTTTTATTTACACACACGCCACTTTCACTTACACACAATTACACACATACACACACACGTCACTTTCACTTACACACACACAATTACACAAACACACACAAGCCTCTTTCACTTACACACACACACACACACACACACACACAATTACACACACATCTGCCACTTTTACACACACACACACACACACACACACACACACACACACATGCCTCTTTCACTTAAACACACAACTTTCCTTTAAAAACCACAGACATACACACCTCACTTAAAAACATTCACACACATAAACACAGTGCTGCCAACATTTATTAAAGATACCCCCGGTAATCACCCCCCCCCCCTCACACACATACACCCATACGCCACACACACACACACACACACACACACACACACACACACACACACAATGCAGCAGCTAGAGGCAGGTGGTGCCAGTGCCTACCTGTTGCTATCCTCATGACGGAGGAAGAGAGAGCTTCAGCCAGCCAGCTCTATTGGAAGTCCTATGAGCAGCTGTGCGCTGGAGCTCCCCCTAGCTGTAGCCGGCTGTCAGCTGAGCTCTCTCTGTGGATACGAGGAGGCAGCTGCTGCTGCTGTGTCACAAAAGTGACACAGCTCCTCCGTCCACTCCAGTCAGATGCGGCGATGGATTGTCAGGTGGGAGGCAATGGAGAAGTGCCCCCTACAGGTCAGGAGCCCGGCGGCAGCCGACTCCATTGCCTCCCACAGTTCCGCCACTGCACTTGCCCCATCACAGTGAATGGGGCAGCAAAAGACGCCGTTGGGTACGGCTAGGTGTGAGCACGCCTAGCCGTGCCGGTAGGGCACATTCCGGCAGGATGTAGCCACGATGAGCGTAGCTACATCTGTGTATATGTGTACATTTTATTTAAAATATGAATTATAATATTATATTAATTATGATTAATGCAATCGTAGTATAAACATATGATTTTGTTAATTGTAGGTATTGTCGCACGGTGAGGACCTTCTCTGGATGTCCGATTGGAGTCAAGTGAGGTAAGCTTACATTTTTTTAATGCTGATTCCTACTGCCTGTCACCCACTGCCTCTCTGCAGCATCACCCTCTGCACATCATCTCCTGCTGCCTCTACCCAGCCATCACCCCATCCCCATCACCTCTCTCCTGTCACCCTCTACCTGTCACCCACTGACTCTCAGCATCTCTTCGTCACCTTTCTCCTCTGTCACCTTCTACCTGTCACCCACTGACTCTCACCCTTTCCCTGTCACCCACTGACACTCTCCATCTCCCCGTCACCTCTGGCTCCTGTCACCCACTAACTCTTACCCTCCCCTGTCACCCACTGACTCTCACCATCTCCCTGTCACCTCTCGCTCCATTCACCCTTTCCTTCACCCACTGACTTTCACCATCTCCCCGTCACCTCTCTCTCCTTTCACCCACTGACTCTCACCATCTCCCCATCACCTCACTCCTGTCACCCACTGACTCTTACCCTCTCACTGTCACCCACTGACTCTCACCCTCTCCCTGTCACCTCTTGCTCCTATCACCCTTTCCGTCACCCACTGACCTTCACCATCTCCCCATCATACTCTACCTGTCATTCACTGACTCTCACCATCTCCCTGTCACCTGTCGCTCCATTCACCCTTTCCTTCACCCACTGACTTTCACCATCTCCCCGTCACCTCTCTCTCCTGTCACCCACTGACTCTCCCCATCTCCCCATCACCTCACTCCTGTCACCCACTGACTCTTACCCTCTCACTGTCACCCACTGACTCTCACCCTCTCCCTGTCACCTCTTGCTCCTATCACCCTTTCCGTCACCCACTGACTTTCACCATCTCCCCATCACCTCTCTTTCCTGTCACCCACTGACTCTCCCCATCTCCCCATCACACTCTACCTGTCACCCACTGACTCTCAGCATCTCTTCGTCACCTTTCTCCTCTTTAACCTTCTACCTGTCACCCACTGACTCTCACCCTTTCCCTGTCACCCACTGACTCTCACACTCTGTCACCCACTGACACTCACCATCTCCCCGTCACCTCTGGCTCCTGTCACCCACTAACTCTTACCCTCCCCTGTCTCCCACTGACTCTCCCAATCTCCCTGTCACCTCTCGCTCCATTCACCCTTTCCTTCACCCACTGACTTTCACCATCTCCCCGTCACCTCTCTCTCCTGTCACCCACTGACTCTCACCATCTCCCCATCACCTCACTCCTGTCACCCACTGACTCTTACCCTCTCACTGTCACCCACTGACTCTCACCCTCTCCCTGTCACCTCTTGCTCCTATCACCCTTTCCGTCACCCACTGACCTTCACCATCTTCCAATCACACTCTACCTGTCATTCACTGACTCTCACCATCTCCCTGTCACCTCTCGCTCCATTCACCCTTTCCTTCACCCACTGACTTTCACCATCTCCCCGTCACCTCTCTCTCCTGTCACCCACTGACTCTCCCCATCTCCCCATCACCTCTTGCTCCTATCACCCTTTCCGTCACCCACTGACTCTCACCATCTCCCTGTCACCTCTCGCTCCATTCACCCTTTCCTTCACCCACTGACTTTCACCATCTCCCCGTCACCTCTCTCTCACTGTCACCCACTGACTCTCACCCTCTCCCTGTCACCTCTTGCTCCTATCACCCTTTCAGTCACCCACTGACTTTCACCATCTCCCCATAACCTCTCTTTCCTGTCACCCACTGACTCTCCCCATCTCCCCATCACACTCTACCTGTCATTCACTGACTCACATCATCTCCCCATCACCTCTCTTCTGTCACCCTTTTCCTGTCGTCCACTGACTCTCACCCTGTCCCTGTCACCCGCTGACTCTCACCGTTTCCCAGCAACCCTTTCCCTGTCATCCACTGACTCTCACCATCTCCCCGTCACCTCTAACTATTGTCCCCCCTTTCCCTGTTACCACTGTTCCACTGACTCTTACCCTCTCACTGTCACCCACTCACACTCACCATCTCCCCGACATCTCCCGCACCTGTCACCCACTTACTCTTCCCATCTCCCCATCACCATCTCCCAATCGCCCTTTCTCTCTTTTCAACCTCTACCTCTCACTGTCACCTTCCACCTCTCACTGTCACCCACTGTCTCTATGCAGCGTCACCCTCTGCATGTCTCCCACTGTCTCTCACCGGCTGTCCCCCACTGCCTGTCACCTCACCCAGCTCTGCTCATTCAATGTGGTATAATGTGTAAGGGGCACCAGTACTAGATAGTATAAGGGGTCCTACTATTGTGGCACATACAGTAATTTGTATAAGGGGTATATGGTGAGGTACACTACATTTAAGACCATGCCCCTTTTTAGTGGCCATGCCCCTTTTCCGGAGCGGAAACCTACTGTTTTCCATACCCCCATTTCAAAATTTCCACTTCAACCACTATATATATATATATATATATATACGTAGAAAGAAATCGGCGGCACTCCAGGACTTTCAAGTAGTAAAAAAATGTGTATTTAAGACATCACAAAATACAGCATGTGACCGACGTTTCGGGGCCCGTAGCCCCTTTACCAAGGTGTATGTGATGAGTGCCAAACGCTTACCTTATATGCCGTGAAATACCCGCCAAAGGTGGTGAGGACGGACGCCTCCGGCCACTCTGTCTCCGCTGCGCTCCCTGGACTTCCGGGGTCCGCTACGGATGACGTCACGCGTCCATGCGTCGGGTTGCCATAGTAGCAGCCACCGCGTCAGATCGCGCTGGCCGGGGCTGTCAGAAAAACAAACGAGTGAAATTAGGTAAAATGTGGAGCACCCGTGCAATTTGTACTTAATCAAGTTTAACCTGATGAAACAAAGTGAAAAAACTTATTATTGTGCACGAACATAGAGAGGGAAACTTGCTAGGAGGAATACTGTATTAGTGCTAATGCACAACCTGACAATATCACATAGACAGTTGTCACCAACATGTTGGTTATTACTAGCACAGAGATATCCAAACGAGGTTACGCTCCCATATGCCTACTGGTTGGAACCCTTATGTAGAATCACCGTAAGTAGTAAACAGGTGATACGGGCCCCGAAACGTCGGTCACATGCTGCATTTTGTGATGTCTTAAATACACATTTTTTTACTACTTGAAAGTCCTGGAGTGCCGCCGATTTCTTTCTACGTATTGCTACTAAACCCCGGAGGGCACCTGGGCCGGTTATTGGACGCATTCAGGGAGTGCCGGGCTGCTCCATTGTATATATATATATATATATATATATACAAACAAAAAACTCAGCACTCACCAAAGTAAGCTCACTTATCCTCGACAATTCAATAAATAAATGATGGGGGTTTAGTTAGTGGATTGGCCAATGCACGGAAGCCTGCAAACCGCTCGCCAAGGTACCCCACCTTCATGCAGGTCCTACACTATCACAAAGTCTTAAAACCTGACTACTTCACTGCTGTTACACACATCATCTGCCTGCTAGATGTAATGTGTACCTGCCACACACGTTATGGCTTTAAAAGGTACACTAGTCACCTTGCACTGGCTCAGAGATGATTGCTAAGGAACAGCTGAGACAGGTTCAGGATAATAAAGTCCACACAGGGGTGCATGAGAAAGCTAGTGGCCACGGTTAATAAGAGTTAACCATAGATTAACCCCATCGTATACACACAGAGAAAACCACAGCACTCACCACTCCAGAAGCGGGGTACAGCTATGCACTTACCACTCAGAGGGTGGGGTGCATGTAACACAGCACTCTCCACCACAAAAGCAGGGTACACAGCTGTACTTACCACTCACAGGGCGGGGTGCATGTGGTCACTGTTGCCACTTTGGATCGCTGCTTGTATTGCCGATCCAGCATAGATCGGCAATACGAGCAGCGATCCAAAGTGGCAACAGTGACCAACCAGTAGCCAAGCACTTCGCGGAAAGTGGGCACACGTTATCAAGTGTCAGATATATGATCATTGACCATCTACCAATGAGCAGACGGGGCGGCGACAGAAACAAGCAACTATTAATCTTGGAAGCCAGGTGGATTGCGAGACTGGACACTGTGGCCCCCAGGGGCCTAAACGAGAAGATTTGTTGGAACAGCCTTACATAGAAAATATATAATTAATTTTAGGGCTATAGATAGGGCATGTTTAACATTAAGTATAATATATGCACTATTGGGGAAAGAATTCTATATAACCTAATGATTGAGGATGTCATAATGTATATATATTCATCATTATAGTGCACGTTGATCTTTATATATGGATCACACAATGCCCACTGGGTGTACCTGTTTTCTTTTTAACTTTTTATTTTTTCTAATAGAGCTGGGAAGGAGCGGCATTCGGTAATACAGCCAGCGGGACAGTGAGGGCGAGGAGACGCGAGTGCGTCCCTAGTTACCACACACGCCTGCAGGGGTTGCCCTGACGACGGGTGGACGCAGCGTACAGGCGCCCCGCTGATCACAGCAACGTCTGGACAACGGGATGACGTCATCGCCGAGCGCCCCCGCACGTCTGGGCGCCGAACACCCGCCCGGAGCTCAGGTGAATGGTGATTACACAGGTACTTAGGAGGGTGAGTTAAGCATTATATGTTGTATGTGTTTGTCTTTACATGTTTGTACTATGCATCATATCCTGACGACGGTGCGTGTCGGCACCGAAACTTTATATACTGAACTGATGTATCATTGAATTTTTAATACACGCTTGCTGCAAAAAAAAGCCTCTGAGTGCCGTTCCATCTAGAACTCTATACCAGCGGTGAATACCGTTTTCGGATCAGGACACCGGGGTAATTGAATTATTTATTGAGTGCCGGACCCAGCTTCATTATATATATATATATATATATATATATATGAAGACTATGGTGCTTAGGTGCAGTTTTGTGATATCTATACCATAAGTATATGTAACCCTTAAAAAACAAATAAAGAACGCTTCTCAATATGTTATATGTGCTTGGCATGCACATATACTTTATTACAAGAATTAGTGAATACAAGCGCCCAAGAGTCAAGGGGATGGAAACACTTTTTGAGTGCCATTTAGAATATTATAAAACGTTTTCTGTAGTGCTCTAGAAAAATTAATTACAGGAAGTGATGTCATCATAAATTGCTCCTCATGGGTATAAATAGAGCATGCCTGCTCAGTGTGTCCATCCCCTTGATGAAGTCCTGTTGCTGATGGACGAAACGCGTTGGGACTACCTGCGGACATCTCCTTTTATGGACAGATAGGCCTCATACATTTTGAACTCTGTACGCATGCCTTCCAGCCATTTATGGACAGATAAGCTTTATATAATTTCTTATTCTGTATGCATGTTATCTAGCTATTTATGTATTTTTATGTATTTTTATGTCACCATGTGTATTAAATCTTTGTATTTTTAATATATACACTGCTCAGGCTATATATTGATTGTGTTCTGGGAATATGCTGGTTCCCTAATTAAGCTTATGGAATTGAGCGTTGTTACAACTAGAAATTTTCAACGGTACACTCTCTGGGGTATATTTACTAACATTCGTAATTCTCCTGATTTGGTGGAGAATAATCACGAATGACATCGAAAATGTAAAACTGCAACTTTTTGAATTTATTACGACTAATTTACTAAGCTGCCGTATTCTGCATTTTCGGGTTTTCCGATGTCGATGTCATTCGTTTTTTTAGGCAGTGTTTTACGTGAGTGACTTGTAAAACACTGCCGACTTTAATACAATGAATCTCGGCCGGATCTGAGAGATCCATGCTGGGCTTCATTGTGCACTTTGTTTAAAAAAAAAATAAAGTTTAAATGTTAAAAAAAAATTGTGTGGGGTCCCCCCTCCTAAGGCAAACCAGCCTCGGGCTCTTTGAGCCGATCCTGGTTGCAGAAATATGGGGGAAAAATGGACAGGGGTTCCCCCATATTTAAGCAACCAGCATCGGGCTCTGCGCCTGGTCCTGGTTCCAAAAATACGGGGGACAAAAAGCGTAGGGGTCCCCCGTATTTTTAAAACCAGCACCGTGCTCCACTAGCTGGACAGATAATGCCACAGCCGGGGGTCACTTTTATACCGTGCCCTGCGGCCGTGGCATCAAATATCCAACTAGTCACCCCTGGCCGGGGTACCCTGGGGGAGTGGGGACCCCTTCAATCAAGGGGTCCCCCCCCCAGCCACCCAAGGGCCAGGGGTGAAGCCCGAGGCTGTCCCCCCCCATCCAATGGGCAGCGGATGGGGGGCTGATAGCCTTTGTTGATAGTTATGAATATTGTTTTTAGTAGCAGTACTACAAGTCCCAGCAAGCCTCCCCCGCAAGCTGGTACTTGGAGAACCACAAGTACCAGCATGCGGCGGAAAAACGGGCCCGCTGGTACCTGTAGTACTACTACTAAAAAAATACCCAAAAAAAGACAATACACACACACCTTGAAAGTAAAGTTTTATTACATCCATCCACACAAACATACATACATACTTACCTTATGTTCACACGCAGGTCGGTCCTCTTGTCCAGTAGAATCCATGGGGTACCTGTTGAATAAATTATACTCACCAGATCCAGGGTACCAGGCTCCTCGGATAATCCTTTTGTAATCCACGTACTTGATTAAAAAAATAAAACGGAGACCCGAGACACGCACTGAAAGGGGACCCATGTTTTCACATGGGTCCCCTTTCCCCGAATGCCAGAAACCCACTCAGACTTCTGTCTAAGTGGGTTTCTTCAGCCAATCAGGGAGCGCCACGTTGTGGCACCCTCCTGATCGGCTGTGTGCTCCTGTACTGACTGACAGGCGGCACACGGCAGTGTTACAATGTAGCGCCTATACGCTCCATTGTAACCAATGGTGGGAACTTTCTGCTCAGCGGTGAGGTCACTTTCGGTCAACCGCTGAGCAGAAAGTTCCCACCATTGGTTACAATGGAGCGCATAGGCGCTACATTGTAACACTGCCGCGTGCTGCCTGTCAGTCAGTACAGGAGCACACAGCCGATCAGGAGGGTGCCACAACGTGGCGCTCCCTGATTGGCTGAAGAAACCCACTTAGACAGAAGTCAGAGTGGGTTTCTGGCATTCGGGGAAAGGGGACCCATGTGAAAACATGGGTCCCCTTTCAGTGCGTGGCTCGGGTCTCCGTTTTATTGTTTAAATCAAGTACGTGGATTACAAAAGGATTATCCGAGGAGCCTGGTACCCTGGATCTGGTGAGTATAATTTATTCAACAGGTACCCCATGGATTCTACTGGACAAGAGGACCGACCTGCGTGTGAACATAAGGTAAGTATGTATGTATGTTTGTGTGGGTGGATGTAATAAAACTTTACTTTCAAGGTGTGTGTGTATTGTCTTTTTTTGGGTATTTTTTTAGTAGTAGTACTACAGGTACCAGCGGGCCCATTTTTTTCGCCGCATGCTGGTACTTGTGGTTCTCCAAGTACAAGCATGCGGGGGAGGCTAGCTGGGCCTTGTAGTACTGCTACTAAAAACAATATCTTACACTTTTACAAAAAGGCTATCAGCCCCCCATCCGCAGCCCATTGGATGGGGGGACAGCCTCGGGCTTCACCCCTGGCCCTTGGGTGGCTGGGGGGGGGACCCCTTGATTGAAGGGGTCCCCACTCCCCCAGGGTACCCCGGCCAGGGGTGACTAGTTGGATATTTGATGCCACGGCCGCAGGGCACTGTATAAAAGTGACCCCCGGCTGTGGCATTATCTGTCCAGCTAGTGGAGCCCGGTGCTGGTTTTAAAAATACGGGGGACCCCTACGCTTTTTGGCCCCCGTATTTTTGGAACCAGGACCAGGCGCAGAGCCCGATGCTGGTTGCTTAAATATGGGGGAACCCTTGTCATTTTCTTTCCCATATTTCTGCAACCAGGATCGGCTCAAAGAGCCCGAGGCTGGTTATGCTTAGGAGGGGGGACCCCACGCAATTTTTTTTATAAAAATTAACACTTTCCCACCCCTTCCCACTGATATACATGCACGGATCTCATGGATCCGTGCATGCCTATCCAATCACGGCTCAAAAAAGCAGGTCTGTTTTTTTTTAGCACTTTTTTACGAGTTGTATTTTTTCACGGCAGTGTTTTTTTTTTTTTTGCTTTGCACTTCTTAGTAAATGACCGAGATTCATACTTAAACAGCCGCGTTTTGACCGATGGTGTATTCAATTCATTCGTATTTTTTTTGTTGGACTTCAAAAAAAATACGAATGCCCTCATCACTGCCGAGATTTGAGTTTAGTAAATG
The DNA here is from genome assembly GCF_028390025.1 of Pseudophryne corroboree. Taxonomy (NCBI): domain Eukaryota; kingdom Metazoa; phylum Chordata; class Amphibia; order Anura; family Myobatrachidae; genus Pseudophryne; species Pseudophryne corroboree. The sequence goes on from NC_086448.1 coordinate 91,552,312, forward strand.
ACCGAGATGACACTTTGAAGAAAAAACGGCATCTCGGTCAAAATCGGGACCTTAGTAAATATACCCCTATGTTTGCTTTCTTCTGCTTTATTCACATGTACTAAGCAACAAAGAAGTACCGCATGAGCAGTTTCTCTGGTTATCAGATAAGTGGTCTAAGCCAGTTTTTACCATACCCTTATGTTACACCTTCATTCACCTTGATATACCAACCACATTCTTGGGCGCTTGTATTCACTAATTCTTGTTATATATATATATATATATATATATATATATATATGTATGTATATATATATAACAGCGTACGGGCTATACATGAGGTCAGTGGGTCACACTGTGTTAGTATGTAGCCGTTTGTTCTTTTTGCTACAATGATGATTTACTGTACCTTCTGTATATTTACAATGTTGCTATATAACAACCGTCAGTTTGCTTTCTGTATCTAATGGCTTTTTATTTGTGATTTACAGTTTTTATATTGGAATATCCTGACTGACAGGTTCCTGGCAGTGACGTCCGATGTGCGGCTTCCGGGAGTCCTAGAGGCGGGGTGTACCTGGGTGTTGGTGAAGGTATTTAAAGTCTGGTTGTTAATGGTTGCACTTGTATCCTGACGACGAGATTAAATCTCAAAACATTGATCTTCAAGTTTGCTGCTGTCTGTATGATTTATTTGAGTGCCACCATCTGTATGATATGTATGTATATATATAAATATATATATACAATGTGAAAAACAAGCAGTATGAGCGCAAATACCAAGGTCAAATTTTTTAGAGTCCCGTGGAACTACAAGTCCAAGGCTAGACAAGAAACAATGTTCCTCACAATCACTGACAGCCAATGTTATGTGGCAGAAGAAATTTGTCAATGTGCACCTCTGGGACTTCCAGCTGTCGCTTCCCCAATGTTACCCGATCCCGAACGGGTGGTAGTCCTGCCAAGAGATTGAAGAAGCAGGGAGCGCCAATAGTGCATTAAAAGTGTACAACAAATTTATTTAAAAATCCAAATCGGTAACAAGTGTGAACCCGTACCATAAAAGGCGGTTAAACCACCGCTCATATAACCAGCATAAGATTTACCCCACTGTGCAAACCAGCATTTTCAGTTCAAAGTCCATACGTCAGACCACGCCCATACGCGTTTCGTCATACGACTTTGTCAGTGGGCTTGGTCTGAAGTCACAATGGCGTTGTTTAAATACACTCCTGAGTGTTCCAATTGGCCCGTACAAATTACATTCAAATAAGTTTCAGCATAACAGAAAATAAAACAACAACATCTCTCTAGTGCACAGATGATTCAAAGTATTAAGTGCTAAGCTTCTGCACGAAAAACATTGTAACAAGAGTTCATCAAGGCATCTAAAATACATACAAATGTCCAAATAAATAGCAATAATATGAGACAATGAAATACATTCAATTTAGGCAAGTGAGCGCATCACCGTCAATGATCTTATCACACAAAATGACCCGGCTAGCCATTCATCACCTATATACATTCTAATAGACAATTCCGTATTGCTCATATATCATATATATAGCATTATACGCATACACCAATATTTCATCCGTCCAACGGAATCCCCATTTTGGCTAGAGTACTCTTAACTTTGTTACTCACAACGATCATACCAGCACTTAAAATAAGCTTATATTAAAAATTACATGTTTATCATCCTTACGTTGCCTGCAACCTTAATCCCGTCGCATGACCCATGCTGGATGATCAGACAGCGCACATTCATGACGCGGACGGGCTCGATGAACAGGTGTAATTAAAAAGACATATCGTCTGTTTAAAGGACCAGCACTTGCTTAAACAATGTGTTATTCAAAGAAAGGGTGAAATAACTGTAGCTATTTTTATACCAGCAATATAGAGTAGGAAAGAAAAGGAAATAAATATTGTATAAGGGAGAAAATTAAAAAGTCAATAGGCAAAAAATCCTCCGGACTGGGAAGCATTATTATAAGATATTATAAACTAACACAATAACAAGCGGATAATTGAAAATCAAATACCTATTTAAGAAACGGGGTCAGTTCATATCCCTCATTCAACCCGTTTGGATATAGAGTATTTAGTGTAAATATCCAGAATGTTTCTCTTTTATTCAGGATATTTTCTCTATCTCCCCCACGCTTATCATGTACTATATGCTCCAAACCTAAAAATCTTAGTGAGGCAGGATTACTACAATGATGTTGTTTAAAATGACAGGGAACACTATGATTTTCCACATTATTCTTAATATTTCTTAAGTGTTCTAAAATTCGTAGTTTTAACACTCTCTTCGTCTTACCGACGTATCTCATCCCACATCCACATTCTAGTAGGTAAACAATAAATGTGGAATTGCAATTAATAAAGATGTTTATTCTAAACTTTTTATCCGAGTTTTTACTACTAAAAGTTTTGGTACCTTTCAACCCGTATTGACACACTTTACACTTTCCACATGTATAGAATCCCTCTACTTTACTCAATGGTAGACAGTTGGAAGCACTGTTCTCTTTTCTCTCCAAGGCAGGCAATAGACTAGGAGCTAAGTGAGTTTTTAGGGTTTTAGCTCGTCTGAATACCATAGCAGGTCTTGCTGGTAGATGTTGGGATAATACAGAGTCCATTTGCAGGATATGCCAATTCCGTTTGAGACTAGTCTGAATTTCATGATTGGATGAATTAAATTGCGTCACAAAGGGACAAAACATTTTTTCAGTTTCAACTTGGTTCTGAACCTCACATTTCTTATACTTAATTAATTATTTTCTATCTAGTGTACCCGCTTTTTTAATTGCTCCTTCAATCAGAGATAAAGGATATCCTTTCTCTAAAAATCGCCTTTTATATTCCAATGCTTGTTCTTCAAACTTAGTTACTGAAGTGCAATTTCTCCTTAAACGTATCAGCTGAGAAAAAGGCAAATTACTTTTCCATTTTTTCAAATGGCAACTATTATACTCTAAATAATTATTACTATCTACCTCTTTAAAGAACGTATTCGTCTCTATTGATTTATTGGATGCATAGTCGCTAGTATTAAGGACTAGATCCAAGAACTCTATTTGTTCTTTCTGGAAATTCGATGTAAACCGTAGATTAAATTCATTTATATTAAGATGTTGTACAAACCCATTAAACTCATCTTCTGTTCCACGCCAAATGACTAGCACGTCATCAATATAGCGTTTAAACAACATGATCTTATCAGAGAAAGGATTATTAGCTAATATGTGCCCCTTTTCCCACTCACCCATATATAAATTGGTGACACTCGGGGCACAAATCGTCCCCATAGCTACCCCGCACACCTGTGCAAAATATTCATCCAAAAAGGTGAAATAATTGTGTTTAAAAATATAACTGACACAATCTAGAAGATGTATCCAGAAGTGTGTCTGAATATGTAGATATTTTTCTTAAAAGATATGTCCCTGCATTAGAAACCTACGTGAAAGATTCTACACATGTATTACAGTTGTTAGAAAACATTGCTTGGTGTGATGAGTATAGGTGGGGTACCATCGATGTCACTTCATTATACACCTCGATCCCACATGAAAAAGGTCTACTTTGCCTGGAGACGCTACTGAAGAGAGATAATGAGATGAACATGCATAGGGTTCAGTTTCTTCTGCATTGTGTCAGTTATATTTTGAAACACAATTATTTCACCTTTTTGGATGAATATTTTTTACAGGTGTGCGGAGTAGCTATGGGGACGATTTGTGCCCCGAGTGTCGCCAATTTATATATGTGTGAGTGGGAAAAGGGACACATATTAGCTAATAATCCTTTCTCTGATAAGATCATGTTGTTTAAACGCTATATTGATGACGTGCTAGTCATTTGGCGTGGAACAGAAGATGAGTTTAATGGGTTTGTACAACATCTTAATATAAATGAATTTGATCTACGGTTTACATCGAATTTCCAGAAAGAACAAATAGAGTTCTTGGATCTAGTCCTTAATACTAGCGACTATGCATCCAATAAATCAATAGAGACGTATACGTTCTTTAAAGAGGTAGATAGTAATAATTATTTAGAGTATGATAGTTGCCATTTGAAAAAATGGAAAAGTAATTTGCCTTTTTCTCAGCTGATACGTTTGAGGAGAAATTGCACTTCAGTAACTAAGTTTGAAGAACAAGCATTGGAATATAAAAGGCGATTTTTAGAGAAAGGATATCCTTTATCTCTGATTGAAGGAGCAATTAAAAAAGCGGGTACACTAGATAGAAAAGAATTAATTAAGTATAAGAAATGTGAGGTTCAGAACCAAGTTGAAACTGAAAAAATGTTTTGTCCCTTTGTGACGCAATTTAATTCATCCAATCATGAAATTCAGACTAGTCTCAAACGGAATTGGCATATCCTGCAAATGGACTCTGTATTATCCCAACATCTACCAGCAAGACCTGCTATGGTATTCAGACGAGCTAAAACCCTAAAAACTTACTTTACTCCTAGTCTATTGCCTGCCTTGGAGAGAAAAGAGAACAGTGCTTCCAACTGTCTACCATTGAGTAAAGTAGAGGGATTCTATACATGTGGAAAGTGTAAAGTGGGTCAATACGGGTTGAAAGGTACCAAAACTTTTAGTAGTAAAAACTCGGATAAAAAGTTTAGAATAAACAGCTTTATTAATTGCAATTCCACATTTATTGTTTACCTACTAGAATGTGGTTGTGGGATGAGATACGTCGGTAAGACGAAGAGAGTGTTAAAACTAGTGATGAGCGGATTCGGTTTTACTCGGTTTTACTCGGTTCTCAAAACGGCATCTTATTGGCTATCCAAAACACGTGACATCCGTGAGCCAATAAGATGCCGTTTTGAGAACCGAGTAAAACCGAGTAAAACCGAATCCGCTCATCACTAGTTAAAACTACGAATTTTAGAACACTTAAGAAATATTAAGAATAATGTGGAAAATCATAGTGTTCCCCGTCATTTTAAACAACATCATTGTAGTAATCCTGCCTCACTAAGATTTTTAGGTTTGGAGCATATAGTACATGATAAGCGTGGGGGAGATAGAGAAAATATCCTGAATAAAAGAGAAACATTCTGGATATTTACACTAAATACTCTATGTCCAAACGGGTTGAATTAGGGATATGAACTGACCCCGTTTCTTAAATAGGTATTTGATTTTCAATTATCCGCTTGTTATTGTGTTAGTTTATAATATCTTATAATAATGCTTCCCAGTGCGGAGGATTTTTTTGCCTATTGTCTTTTTAATTTTCTCCCTTATACAATATTTATTTCCTTTTCTTCCCTACTCTATATTGCTGGTATAAAAATAGCTACAGTTATTTCCCCCTTTCTTTGAATAACACATTGTTTAAGCAAGTGCTGGTCCTTTAAACAGACGGGTTCACTACGGCTGGCCGGCGGTCGGGCTCCCGGCGACCAGCATCCCGGCGCCGGGAGCCCGACCGCCGGCTTACCGACAGCTTGGCGAGCGCAAATGAGCCCCTTGCGGGCTCGCTGCGCTCGCCACGCTACGGGCACGGTGGCGCGCTACGCGCGCCACACTATTTTATTCTCCCTCTATGGGGGTCGTGGACCCCCACGAGGGAAAATAATTGTCGGTATTCCGGCTGTCGGGCTCCCGGCGCCGGTATACTGAGCGCCGGGAGCCCGACCGCCGGCAAACAGAAGACCACCCAAACAGACGATATGTCTTTTTAATTACACCTGTTCATCGAGCCCGTCCGCGTCATGATGAATGTGCACTGTCTGATCATCCAGCATGGGTCATGCGACGGGATTAAGGTTGCAGGCAACGTAAGGATGATAAACATGTCATTTTTAATATAAGTTTATTTTAAGTGCTGGTATGATCGTTGTGAGTAACAAAGTTAAGAGTACTCTAGCCAAAATGGGGATTCCGTTGGACGGACGAAATATTGGTGTATGCGTATAATGCTATATATATGATATATGAGCAATACGGAATTGTCTATTAGAATGTATATAGGTGATGAATGGCTAGCCGGGTCATTTTGTGTGATAAGATCATTGACGGTGATGCGCTCACTTGCCTAAATTGAATGTATTTCATTGTCTCATATTATTGCTATTTATTTGGACATTTGTATGTATTTTAGATGCCTTGATGAACTCTTGTTACAATGTTTTTCGTGCAGAAGCTTAGCACTTAATACTTTGAATCATCTGTGCACTAGAGAGATATTGTTGTTTTATTTTCTGTTATGCTGAAACTTATTTGAATGTAATTTGTATGGGCCAATTGGAACACTCAGGAGTGTATTTAAACAACGCCATTGTGACTTCAGACCAAGCCCACTGATGAAGTCGTATGACGAAACGCGTATGGGCGTGGTCTGACGTATGGACTTTGAACTGAGAATGCTGGTATGCACAGTGGGGTAAATCTTATGCTGGTTATACGAGCGGTGGTTTAACCGCCTTTTATGGTACGGGTTCACACTTGTTACCGATTTGGATTTTTAAAGTAAATTTGTTGTACACTTTTAATGCACCATTGGCACTCCCTGCTTCTTCAATCTCTTGGCATATATATATAAATATTTTTATATATATATATATATATATATATATATATACACACACATACATATATGTATGGAATGTTAGGATATGGTATGCTCTGTACCTGTCTCCTTCTGTGTATCAGTCTATGGGTGAATCCCCTAGTGTTAGACCTCTAGTGCCAGGAGTAACTGGGAGGCGGAGTTATATGATGTCGTTTCCTGTTCCTCTATCTCAGAGAGAGTGAGGAGAGTGTGATACACAGAGACTGAGAGATTGAGTCCTGTAGTGTACAAGTGTGCAGAGCTGAGACTGGGAGCAGATTTATTCTTAGTGTTTTTTGCTTGACTTTATGTTTTCGGTTACAGGAGTGACTTTATTGATTTATTTGATAAAATGTCATGTTCTTTAAACTTGTGACCGGAGACAGTCTTGAGCGAGGGGGAGTGTTAGGATATGGTACGCTCTGTACCTGTCTCCTTATGTGTATCAGTCTATTGATGCATCCCCTAGTGTTAGTTCTCTAGTGCCAAGAATCATTCGGAGGAGGATTTATATGATGTAGTTCCTGTTCCTCCATCTCAGAGAGAGTGAGGAGAGTGTGACACACACACACACACACACACACACACACACACACACACACGATAGTATAAGGGGTCCTACTATTGTGGCACATACAGTAATTTGTATAAGGGGTATATGGTGAGGTACACTACACTTAAGACCATGCCCCTTTTTAGTGGCCACGCCCCTTTTCCGGAGAGGAAACCTGCTGTTTTCCATACCCCCATTTCAAAATTTCCACTTCAACCACTGTATATATATATATATATATATATATATATATATCCATTGTAGAAGAGCCGCACTCACATGTCGTTAATAATCACAGTTGCTGGGGTGCAAAATCCAGGAACAGGTCCTATCAGAACAAAGTTCCACGATACATGTGCACAAATAAGGATGCACTCACCAGACTTCTCCAGGGTGAAATTTATAGATTTTAATCCAGACAGCACATACTCACAAACAGAAGGTCAACGTTTCGGCTCACAGCAGAGCCTTTGTCAAGACCAGATTACCAGGTTGCCATCTCCCTGGTAATCTGGCAACCTGGTAATCTGGTCTTGACAAAGGCTCTGCTGTGAGCCGAAACGTTGACCTTCTGTTTGTGAGTATGTGCTGTCTGGATTAAAATCTATCAATTTCACCCTGGAGAAGTCTGGTGAGTGCATCCTTATTTGTGCACATATATATATATATATATATATATATAAATATTATATATATATATATGTAATATATATATATGTATATATATATATATTATATATATATATATGTATATATAAACAGCGTACGGGCTATACATGAGGTCAGTGGGTCACACTGTGTTAGTATGTAGCCCAGGAATGTCCAAACTGCGGCCCTCCAGCTGTTGAGAAACTACATATCCCAGAATGCCCTGACACAGCTTTAGCATTCTCTGACAGCAAAACTGTGTCAGGGCATGCTGGGATATGTAGTTTCACAACAGCTGGAGGGCCGCAGTTCCACACACACACACACACACACACACACACACACACACACAGAGACTGAGTCCTGAGTGTACAATTGTGCAGAGCTGAGACTGGGAGTAGATCTCAGGTACAGAGACTCACAGTGTTCCAGTGCATGCATCATCTTCTCTACAGCTGGGAGTCAGCAGTCCTTTATGCTTCACCACTACAGACATCTCCTGATAAGTGCCACTACCTAATGCTGTTACCTTGTGTGATATATGGGCTCCTGAATACCCCCTATGTTAAGGTGATGCTGGCCTGGAAAATAAGTTTTGGGCAAAAGCAGTATCTACTGCAGTATATGTAAAGAATCATGCACCTACAGTGGCCGTCAAAAGGTAAAACGCCACTGGAGGCGTGGTCCAGAAAGAAGCAAAGTGTCAGCCATCTTCATGTCTTCGAGAGCAAAGCTTCTGCACATATACCAAAGGAAAAAAGGAGATAGCTAGATCCAAAATCCATAGAATGTTTAATGCTCGGATACTGCGACGAAAGCAAAGCATACAGACTTTTGGATGCTACAGGTAAACATCTTCTTAAATCCAGAGATGTGGTATTCTATGAGACAGCGCCACTAACTGGAACAGTGGAGCAACAACAAAATGTATTATTGGATGTGCAGGCAGCAGAAAACGTGTCTGGATCTGAGCGTGTCAAAGCAGACAACAAGTCAGAGAAAAGAAGTTCCACGAGGAGCAACAAAGGTAATCCAGCCAAGAAATACAGTGAAGAGTATGCAAACATAGCTTACTGTGAACCTCAAAACATACAGGAAGCAAAGTCAAGCAGTGATTGGACAGAATGGAAGTCAGCAATTGATACAGAACTGTCAGCACTAAATGATAACAGTACATGGACTATGGTTATAGACCAAGTGACAGTAAAACGATTGAGAACACGTGGGTTTTCTGCAAGAAGTTGAATGGGGATGGGACAGTAGCTCGTTACAAAGCCCGCCTTGTTGCCAAGTGATATACCCAGAAGTACTGTATGGAATCGATTACGGACAGATCTACTCACCAGTCACAAGGTATAGCACCTTATGGTTAGTGATTGCGGTTGCTACACTACATGATCTACTGTTATACCAACTAGACTTTGATTCTGCATTCCTTAATGGAGAATTAATTGAGGAAATTTATATGGAACCACGTGAACATTATGATATGGACATATTCCAAACTGGGAAAGTTTGTCTCTTAAAGAAGTCGCTATACAGCCTCAAGCAAAGTGGTAATTGTTGGCATGTAAAGTTGGATGCATCGTTACTAGAAATGAACTTTGGGGGTCATTCCGAGTTGTTCGTTCGTTATTTTTTTCTCGCAACGGAGCGATTAGTCGCTAATGCGCATGCGCAATGTCCGTAGTGCGACTGCGCCAAGTAAATTTGCTATGCAGTTAGGAATTTTACTCACGGCATTACGAGGTTTTTTCTTCGTTCTGGTGATCGTAATGTGATTGACAGGAAGTGGGTGTTTCTGGGCGGAAACTGGCCGTTTTATGGGTGTGTGTGAAAAAACGCTACCGTTTCTGGGAAAAACGCAGGAGTGGCTGGAGAAACGGGGGAGTGTCTGGGAGAACGCTGGGTGTGTTTGTGACGTCAAACCAGGAACGACAAGCACTGAACTGATCGCACTGGCAGAGTAAGTCTCGAGCTACTCAGAAACTGCACAGAGGAGTCTTTTCGTAATATTGCGAATCTTTCGTTCGCAATTTTGATAAGCTAAGATTCACTCCCAGTAGACGGCGGCTTAGCGTGTGCAAAGCTGCTAAAAGCAGCTTGCGAGCGAACAACTCGGAATGAGGGCCTTTGACAGGTCAGAGACTGATCACTGCCTATACCACAAAACCATCAAAGAAAAGTTGTTCATCATAGCTGTCTATGTGGATGATTTATTTTTGGAAGGTCAAGATCACATCACTGATGACAAGCACCAGCTTAAACAAAGATTCAAGTTGAAAGATCTAGGCCCTGCAAATCATCTATTAGGTATGAAAATTGTACAAAACCTGCAAGAGGGAACTGTTACAATTGAACAACAAATATACATTGAGGCAATAATTTCCAAGTACGGAATGACAGATGCAAAACCAGTAAGTACTCCCATTGATAAAAGTGGTGGTTTCATGTATGCAAGCATTGGGACACGTCCAGACATCACACATGCAGTGAGTCGGGCAAGCCAGTTTGCAAATAATCCTGGGAGACAACACTGGATTGCAGTAAAGAGAATACTAAGGTACCTCAAAGCTACAATTTCACTAAAGCTGAAATGTACAAGATCATCAGATACCAGCTTAAAAGTATTCTGTGACGCCGACTGGGGATCAGATGAGGATGATAGACCTTCTTATACTGGATACCAGTTTGCACTAGCACGCGCAGGCGTAAGCTGGGCAAGTAGGAACAAACCTACAGGTGCTCTTTCTATAACAGAGGCAGAGTACATGACGCTCACAGAAACTTCAAAAGTAGCGCTTTGGATAAGAGAGACTTTATGCGAATTAGGTCTTCTTTACCACAGTGAGATCATCAACATAAAGTGTGATAACAAGGGAGCAATTGATCTTTCTTGTAGCACAAAGCATCATGGACGGTCTAAGCACATTGCTATAAGACATAATTTAATTCGTGAGTTGGTGGAAAACAAGTCCGTCAATGTGGAATATGTTGCAAGTGAAGTAAATATTGCCTACATGTTGACCAAAGGACTGTCATCACATTTACTACTTGCAATCCTGATGGAATATGGACTAGAATATGGTTAATGTAGATTTATTCTTACTGTTTTTTGCTTGACTTTATGTTTTCGGTTACAGGAGTGACTTTATTGATTTATTTGATAAAATGTTATGTTCTTTAAACTTGTGACTGGAGACAGTCTTGAGCGAGGGGGAGTGTTAGGATATGGTGTGCTCTGTACCTGTCTCCTTATGTGTATCAGTCTATTGATGATTCCCCTAGTGACACACACACACACACACACACACACACACACACACACACACACACACACACACACACAGAGACTGAGTCCTGGAGTGTACAAGTGTGCAGAGCTGAGACTGGGAGTAGATCCCAGCTACAGAGACTCACAGCGTTTCCAGTGCATGCATCATCTTCTCTACAGTGGGAGTCAGACTGCACGGCTGTGTAGTCCTCCATGCTTCACCACCACAGACATCTCCTGATAAGTTAGCTAGAGAAATTAATAGAAGCGCTCATGAGATCCGAACACCATAATTTCACAGGTTCTATAACAACCAAAGAGTCAAATGAATTTGTAAAAAGTATATGTATTTAATATTCACAATGATCTAATAAAAATACCATTTAATAAAGACAATTCATAGGTAATATTAATCGTAGCTTTCTGATTTGCCACATGCATAAATTTAAAAACACATGAATTATCTAAGCTATTGCAATAATTGTTTGTAACGATAGAACTTCACTGAACTGGCTGATTGAAAGTTCAAATGTAACAATATGTTACAATCCTGATAAGTACAGTACCACTACCTAATGCAGTTGCCTTGTGTGATATATGGGCTCCTGATTACCGATATCAGTGTTACATCTGAGTCACCTGTGTACACTAAATAAACCTGCATTACTGTTTAAGTTACAAAGTGTGTGGACTCACGTCACTGCGCCAGATAGCCCAGAACACTCTGCCAACACGGAACCCCCTGCATGAAAATCCAGAAATTTGCCACTGTCATGGACAGTAAATAAATGCTCAACAGATTCTTGAAGGGAAAAATAATAAATATTAAATAATGTATTGAAGCAAAAAGCACGCACAGTCCAACTTAGACAAAGTGGTACTAGGAAAAAACAACAACATTGCACCCATCTCACAAACAGGCCTATTGTGAACTGATGCAATGCGTTTTGCTATAAACAGTAGTACTGTCATGAGATAAAAGAGTGAGGAAGGCACATTGTTTAATAATAGATATATAAAATATTATTTACATTATCCCATCTCTAGGTTAATCAGTTGCATAAAGTATCTGTCTTAGAAGCCAGGAATGCACTTTTTGTATTTATTGCAAGAACTTAGGTTGCTTTTTTCCCTTAATACATAAAACTAAGAACCGTAAGTAACACAAATATTATACAGTGCGCAGAGATTGACTGTGGCAGTAGACTACTCACAATGAGACAACGCTTTGGAATAAAAAGAAGTACATTTTATTCATCCACTAGCAATAATAATGATAATATGGACACTGTACAAATACTATTTACTTCAAAATCTAAAGAAATGCAATTATTCAGTCAGTGTAGAACAATTCGTGGGCTGTGCTGAAGGGCTTTAAGATAAGAAAATAATGAAGACTGCTGTTTTTATTATTTAAACAAAAGGAAAAAACTTTGCAGAAGTTCTACTTTGACATGTTAGGAATAAAGAAATCTCCTTAATAAATGTATTTTCTAATTGGTAAAGTAACTATACTTGGGAGCAAAACTATTCAGCTGAACTGAGGCTCAGAAAAAAAAGGAGAAGACTACAACCCGCATTTTTTTGGATTTAAGGCCTAATTCAGCATGGATAGCTAATTAGAGCATTCGCAAACCGAGCGATTATCGATCGACTGCGCATGCTTAGCGTTCGCATTGTGCATGTGCATGTGCATGAAGTAATAGCGACAAAAAATGCGTACAGATCGTAAACGCAATGTAGCCGCTGTTTGACTGAAAGGAAGCCGGCGTTTCTGTGCGGAAACCTGACGTTTTCTGGGTGTGTCAGACAAAAACGCAAGTGTGTCCAGGTGTTTTTGGGGAGGGTCTTTGACGTCAGCGCAGACCACTTCCAGCCCGTCTCAGTCCCAGATTATTAGCAGCGCTAGAACTACACACATTTGCTCAGACGTCAAAGACTCTTCGATGTTCTGGGATTTGCGTATGCATCTGCAAGTGGATAGTGATATGTGATGCATTCGCAAATTTGCACGGGGCATTTTTCCTCTTCGGTCATTACGGCGCCTTTCTACTCACAGACAACTGCAATTTCTCAGATCTATGCTGAAGTAGGCCCTTACTGATGTGTGTAACTTTGAACTACTGTAAGTAACTTGAGGCATATTAATATTGGAAAATAAGATTTTACTCACCGGTAAATCTATTTCTCGTAGTCCGTAGTGGATGCTGGGAACTCCGTAAGGACCATGGGGAATAGACGGGCTCCGCAGGAGACTGGGCACTCTAAAAGAAAGATTAGGTACTATCTGGTGTGCACTGGCTCCTCCCTCTATGCCCCTCCTCCAGACCTCAGTTAGGATACTGTGCCCGGAAGAGCTGACACAATAAGGAAGGATTTTGAATCCCGGGTAAGACTCATACCAGCCACACCAATCATACCGTATAACTCGTGATACTATACCCAGTTAACAGTATGAAATATAACTGAGCCTCTCAACAGATGGCTCAACAATAACCCTTTAGTTAGGCAATAACTATATACAAGTATTGCAGACAATCCGCACTTGGGATGGGCGCCCAGCATCCACTACGGACTACGAGAAATAGATTTACCGGTGAGTAAAATCTTATTTTCTCTGACGTCCTAGTGGATGCTGGGAACTCCGTAAGGACCATGGGGATTATACCAAAGCTCCCAAACGGGCGGGAGAGTGCGGATGACTCTGCAGCACCGAATGAGAGAACTCAAGGTCCTCCTCAGCCAGGGTATCAAATTTGTAGAATTTAGCAAACGTGTTTGCCCCTGACCAAGTTGCAGCTCGGCAAAGCTGTAAAGCCGAGACCCCTCGGGCAGCCGCCCAAGATGAGCCCACTTTCCTCGTGGAATGGGCTGTTACTGATTTAGGATGCGGCAATCCAGCCGCAGAATGCTCCAGCTGAATTGTGCTACAAATTCAGCGAGCAATAGTCTGCTTAGAAGCAGGAGCACCTATTTTGTTGGGTGCCTACAGGATAAAAAACGAGTAAGTTTTCCTGACTCCAGCCGTCCTGGAAATATAAATTTTTAAGTCCCTGACTACGTCCAGTAACTTGGAATCTTCCAAGTCCCTAGTAGCCGCAGGCACTACAATAGGTTGGTTCAAGTGAAAAGCTGATACCACCTTAGGGAGAAACTGGGGACGAGTCCTCAATTCTGCCCTATCCATATGGAAAATCAGATAAGGGCTTTTACATGACAAAGCCGCCAATTCTGACACACGCCTGGCCGAAGCCAAGGCCAATAACATGACCACTTTCCACGTGAGATATTTCAAATCCACAGTTTTAAGTGGCTCAAACCAATGTGATTTTAAGAAACTCAACACCACGTTGAGATCCCAAGGTGCCACAGAAGGCACAAAAAAGGGGCTGAATATGTAGCACTCCCTTTACAAATGTCTGAACTCCAGGCAGTGAAGCCAGTTCTTTCTGGAAGAAAATCGACAGAGCCGAAATCTGGACCTTAATGGAACCCAATTTTAGGCCCATAGTCACTCCTGACTGTAGGAAGAGCAGAAAACGACCCAGCTGAAATTCCTCTGTTGGGGCCTTCCTGGCCTCACACCACGCAACATATTTTCGCCAAATACGGTGATAATGGTTTGCGGTTACTTCTTTCCTGGCTTTTATCAGCGTAGGAATGACTTCCTCCGGAATGCCCTTTTGCTTTAGGATCCGGAATTCAACCGCCATGCCGTCCAACGCAGCCGCGGTAAGTCTTGGAACAGACAGGGCCCCTGCTGTAGCAGATCCTGTCTGAGCGGTAGAGGCCATGGGTCCTCTGATATTATTTCTTGAAGTTCTGGGTACCAAGCTCTTCTTGGCCCATCCGGAACCACGAGTATCGTTCTTACTCCTCGTTTTCTTATTATTCTCAGTACCTTTGGTATGAGAGGCAGAGGAGGGAATACATAAACCGACTGGTACACTAGAGCGTCCACAGCTATTGCCTGAGGATCCCTTGACCTGGCGCAATATCTAGTTTTTTGTTTAGGCGGGACGCCATCATGTCCACCTGTGGCCTTTCCCAACGGTTTACCAACAGTTGGAAGACTTCTGGATGAAGTCCCCACTCTCCCGGGTGGAGGTCGTGTCTGCTGAGGAAGTCTGCTTCCCAGTTGTCCACTCCCGGAATGAACACTGCTGACAGTGCTAAGACGTGATTTTCCGCCCATCGGAGAATCTTTGTGGCTTCTGCCATCGCCATCCTGCTTCTTGTGCCGCCCTGTCGGTTTACATGGGCGACTGCCGTGATGTTGTCTGATTGGATCAGTACCGGCTGGTTTTGAAGCAGAGGCCTTGCCAGACTTAGGGCAATGTAAATGGCCCGCAGTTCCATAATATTTATGTGTAGGGACGACTCCTGACTTGACCAAAGTCCTTGGAAATTTCTTCCCTGTGTGACTGCCCCCCAGCCTCGAAGGCTGGCATCCGTGGTTACCAGGACCCAGTCCTGTATGCCGAATCTGCGGCCCTCTTGAAGATGAGCACTCTGCAGCCACCACAGTAGAGATACCCTGGTCCTTGGAGACAGGGTTATCAGCCGATGCATCTGAAGATGCGATTCCGACCACTTGTCCAAGAGGTCCCACTGAAAGGTTCTTGCATGGAACCTGCCGAATGGAATTTTGCTTCATAAGAAGCTACCATTTTTCCCAGGACTCGTGTGCAGTGATGCACCGATACCTGTTTTGGTTTCAGGAGGTCTCTGACTAGAGATGACAGCTCCTTGGCTTTCTCCTGCGGGAGAAACACTTTTTTTCTGTTCTGTGTCCAGAACCATCCCCAGGAACAGCAGGCGTGTGGTAGGAACCAGCTGTGACTTTGGAATGTATAGAATCCATCCGTGCTGTTGTAGCACTTCCCGAGATAGTGCTACTCCGACCAACAACTGCTCCATGGACCTCGCCTTTATAAGGAGATCGTCCAAGTACGGGATAATTAAAAACTCCCTTTTTTCGAAGGAGTATCATCATTTCTGCCATTACCTTGGTAAAGACCCTCGGTGCCGTGGACAGTCCAAACGGCAGTGTTTGGAATTGGTAATGGCAATCCTGTACCACAAATCTGAGGTACTCCTGGTGAGGATGATAAATGGGGACATGTAGGTAAGCATCCTTGATGTCCAGGGATACCATGTAATCCCCCTCCTCCAGGCTTGCAATAACCGCCCTGAGCGATTCCATCTTGAACTTGAATTTTTTTTATGTATGTGTTCAAGGACTTCAAATTTAAAATGGGTCTCACCGAACCGTCCGGTTTCATTACCACAAACAGTGTGGAATAGTAACCCCGTCCTTGTTGAAGTAGGGGCACCTTGACTATCACCTGCTGGGAATACAGCTTGTGAATTGCCTCTAGCACAGCCTCCCTGCCTGAGGGAGTTGTCGGCAAGGCAGATTTGAGGAAACGGCGGGGGGGAGACGCCTCGAATTCCAGCCTGTACCCCTGAGATACTACTTGAAGGATCCAGGGATCCACCTGTGAGCGAGCCCACTGATCGCTGACATTTTTGAGGCGGCCCTCCACCGTACCTGGCTACGCCTGTGGAGCCCCCGCGTCATGCGGTGGACTCAGAGGAAGCGGGGGAAGAATTTTGATTCTGGGAACTGGCTGACTGGTGCAGCTTTTTCCCTCTTCCCTCGTCTCTGTGCAGAAAGGAAGCGCCTTTGACCCGCTTGCTTTTCTGAAGCCGAAAGGACTGTACCTGATAATACAGTGCTTTCTTAGGCTGTGAGGAAACCTGAGGTAAAAATTTTTCTTCCCAGCTGTTGCTGTGGATACGAGGTCCCAGAGACCATCCCCAAACAATTCCTCACCCTTATAAGGCTCTATGTGCCTTTTAAAGTCAGCATCACCTGTCCAGTGTCGGGTCTCTAATACCCTCCTGACAGAATGGCCATTGCATTAATTCTGGATGCCAGCCGGCAAAATATCCCTCTGTGCATCCCTCATATATAAGACGACGACTTATGTTCGCAAAATAGTATCCCTGTTTGACAGGGTTACAGACCACGCTGCAGCAGCACTATCTGCAGGTCTCAGTCTAGTACCTGAGTGTGTAAATACAGACTTCAGGATAGCCTCCTGCTTTTTATCAGCAGGTACCTTCAAAGTGGCCATATCCTAAGACGGCAGTGCCACCTTTTTTGACAAACGTGTGAGCGTCTTATCCACCCTAGGGGATATCTCCCAGCGTAACTTATCCTCTGGCGGGAAAAGGTACGCCATCAGTAACTTTTTAGAAATTACCAGTTTCTTATCGGGGGAACCCACGCTTTTTCACACTTCATTCACTCATTTGATGGGGGAACAAAACACTGCCTGCTTTTTCTCCCCAAACATAAAACCCTTTTTTAGTGGTACTTGGGTTAATGTCAGAAATGTGTAACACATTTTTTATTGCCGGGATCATGTAACGGATGTTCCTAGTGGATTGTGTATATGTCTCAACCTCGTCGACACTGGAGTCAGACTCCGTGTCGACATCTGTGTCTGCCTCTGAGGGAGCGGGCGTTTTTGAGCCCCTGATGGCCTTTGAGACGCCTGGGCAGGCGCGGGCTGAGAAGCCGGCTGTCCCATAGCTGTTACGTCATCCAGCCTTTTATGTAAGGAGTTGACACTGTCGGTTAATACCTTCCACCTATCCATCCACTCTGGTGTCGGCCCACAGGGGCGACATCCCATTTATCGGCATCTGCTCCGCCTCCACATAAGCCTCCTCATCAAACATGTCGACACAGCCGTACCGACACACCGCACACACACAGGGAATGCTCTGACTGAGGACAGGACCCCACACAGCCCTTTGGGGAGACAGAGAGAGAGAGTATGCCAGCACACACCAGAGCGCTATATAATGTAGGGATAAACACTATCACTGAGTGAATTTTCCCCAATAGCTGCTTGTATAAACAATATATGTGCCGAGGGAGATAGCTCCGCCCCTTTTTCGCTGACTTTTCTCCCGCTTTTTTATGGATTCTGGCAGGGGTAATTATCACATATATAGCCTCTGGGGCTATATATTGTGATTATTTTGCCAGCCAAGGTGTTTTTATTGCTGCTCAGGGCGCCCCCCCCCCCCAGCGCCCTGCACCCTCAGTGACCGGAGTATGAAGTGTGTATGAGGAGCAATGGCGCACAGCTGCAGTGCTGTGCGCTACCTTGGTGAAGACTGAAGTCTTCTGCCGCCGATTTTCCGGACCATCTTCATGCCTTCTGGCTCTGTAAGGGGGGCGGCGGCGCGGCTCCGGGAACGAACACCAAGGACGGGTCCTGCGGTCGATCCCTCTGGAGCTAATGGTGTCCAGTAGCCTAAGAAGCCCAAGCTAGCTGCAAGCAGGTAGGTTCGCTTCTTCTCCCCTTAGTCCCTCGTTGCAGTGAGCCTGTTGCCAGCAGGTCTCACTGTAAAATAAAAAACCTAACATATACTTTCTTTCTAGGAGCTCATGAGAGCCCCTAGTGTGCATCCAGCTCGGCCGGGCACAGAAATCTAACTGAGGTCTGGAGGAGGGGCATAGAGGGAGGAGCCAGTGCACACCAGATAGTACCTAATCTTTCTTTTAGAGTGCCCAGTCTCCTGCGGAGCCCGTCTATTCCCCATGGTCCTAACGGAGTTCCCAGCATCCACTAGGACGTCAGAGAAAGGTCCTTTAACCCTACCAAACCTTTCCCAGTACTGGCCAAAACACTTTGATCTGCGAGTCCAATGCACTGCTCCACACTTCATTAAGTTAAATACTATGGGGGAGATTCAAATGTTTGAAAAATCGGTTGGGTATCTTTTTTTCCCCTGTCTGTTAGATAGGAAAAATCAGACTCCCAACTGAATTTTCAAACATTTGAATCTCCCCTTATATGTCTCCATTTGATACAAGTGGCTGAACTATAGGCACATTTCTTGAAGACCACAATAGCTACCAAATCTGTTTGCAGCTTCAAACATAATATATATACTGAATGATTAATGTGACTATTGTAGTTATGTGTTCATACTGCTATACTCATGCAAATGCATTCCCCATTTTTCCAGCCAGCTACAGTAAATGGCGACTTGGCCCAAAAGTTTCTGCAACACAGGGATGCAAATGTTATTGACATGTCTTGCTTGTTTAGTAGTATATTAACTACTTATAGTATATTTGTTATATGCGCTAAGAAGCTTTTCTACTGACTCACAGTTTCTCCTTGTGGTGCGCATGTCAGGAGTGTAATCAGCAAACATCGAAACAAAGTGGGCACTAGATGCCACCATCGCCCTCATAGAATCTTATTGCAAAACCATAACCATCAGGTTGAAAACATCGATGAATATGAATCATCGGCCAACCCTAAGATGTCCTACAGAGATACAAAGCCCTCCTCTTTTTTGTGTACGAGTTACTAAATACAGTATATACATGGGAACCTGTGGTGGACCAGTCTATGATAAGTGGTTGGTATGGCCTCCGGGTATAATGGTTCCCAAATGCGATGGCTGCTAACATTTGTGATATTTGTGTAGTATTGACCTTGTAAAACATATACAAGTGTAAGGATTTACTTCTGAAAATCAGCAACCACACAGCACGACTACAGATGTGTTTTAGCTTGAAGAACATCAACCATATACTGCAGTTTCTTTTTAATGTCACCCACACGCTACCCAATAATGGCAGAGTCAACTAAAATAAGGGCGTTTATAAGCAGTTGTTTACAACTGGCGATAAAGTAAGTAAGTTTACTAGGTACCTACCTCTATATGATAAACGGCATCTGGTGTATGTGTAAATGTTTTGTATCTCTTTAATAGAAGGCGTTTTAGGTTTACTGGTCCTTATAGGGGAGTAAGTTCATGCCAGGCGCACGGAGGCGAAATAGAAGGTGGTCAACATTGACATGGTCGACATGGGCACATGGTCGACACATGAAAATGGTCGACACATGACAGGTCGACATGTGAAAAGGTCGACGTGACTTTTTTTTTTTAAAAAAAAATAGATTTTTAATTTTTTCATACTTTACCATCCACGTGGACTACAGTTGGGAATAGTAACCTTGCCCGCAGCGAGCCATGCAAGGGGAAGCGGTACACTAATTGGGGTTCCTGGTCATGTTACGGAAAAAAATGACACCAAAAACAGTTAAAAAATGTCGACCTTTTCATGTGTTGACCATTTTCATGTCTACCATGTCAATGTCGACCAATAGTGGCCGACCTAATGACTGTCGACCTTAACATGGTCGCCCATTCATACCAGAGCCCTGTATATCACACATACAGACGTGCAGACATACATATATGGAAACCCCCCCATGAAAATCTTGCGTTTGCCACTGCTGTGGGCCAGTCCAGCCCTGCTTATGTACCTCATGATTCTTTTGAAATTCCAAAGTTATGCCCAGATTTATCAAGCTTTGGAGAGTGATAATATCATGGTGATAAAGTACCAGCCAACCAGCTGCTGACTGAAGGTTAGATCAACACAGAGAACTCGTGGACACTCGCTCAGGTTAGAGGAGAGGAAATTCCGCACAATACGGCGTAAAAGCTTTTTACGGTAAGGACTATACGTGTTTGGAATTCCCTGCCTGAGGGAGTTGTAATGGCCGACTCAGTCAACACCTTTAAGAATGGGTTAGATAAATTTCTAATGGATAAGGATATCCAGGGTTACGGGGCATAGTCACGCACTATGGTTATTATAAAAAAGAGGGGTAAAACGTAATGGCAGACATCAGCATCAGTCAAAATTTTATACAAAATAATTGTGCATAGGAGACCACAAATAGGTTGAACTCGATGGGCAATTGTCTTTTTTCAACCTTAGATACTATGTTACTATGTATGACTGTCATTTTTCAAACCTAGCCTGTAACATGGCAGTTAGGAGCTGATTGGATGGTGCTTTATCATCGTGCTATTTATCACTCTCCAAGGCTTGATAAATGTTCCCCGTAATGTGCAATTATAAATAGAACTCTTAGTACAACTGTATTTTTCTTATTATTAGGATTTAATGTTCCAGTTTAAAAGAAAACCCAATGCAAAAATGAGTTGTATTGCTTGCCTTTAAAACAATTGTTTGTAGCACAGTATGAAAGTGTTTATTTGACAATGGAAAACATAAATTCTTCTTTTCCATGTGCCAAACTGTGCGCCAAGATCAATAGCTCTGTTCAGTCTGTAATTCCTGGACAATTTGTGTTAAATTGTAGAGCGTTGTACAGTCCTTATGGCTCAGTCACGTGTGAATAGCATACATTTGACTCCGTTTATTGTATATACCTCTTTCCCATATTCTACATACAGTAAAGCCATTCACAGACTTTAAATAGCTCATTTATAACATCTCTTTCATCTTGCTACAATCAGAGGTGTAGCTAGGCGCCATGGTGCCCGGAGCAAGGGTATGTTTTGGCGCCCCCCTTCCCTGTACTGAATTGGGGGCCTAGCCAACATGTGGTGGCATGTTACATTTGAAAAGAAACTCCTCAAAATCCTAAATTGGTGACGGGGCCGGTTCTAGACCATGTGGAGCGCAGGGCAAAGTTTCCTTTGGGTGCCCCCCATGTTTAAAATAGGGTTAGTGCATACCAAAGGCTTACAACAACATATAGGGGCATGGCAGTATGGACGTTGTAATGGTTAGCATTACTGCCTCACAACACTATAAAGAGAGTGGGCAGAACTCTGGCATGTGCCGGCTGTCAGTGTCTCCTGCTGTCACCTCTGGCCTGCCCTGTTCTCTGCCTAGTCTCTGAGTCAGTGTGCTTCTTCTCCTCCTGCTCTGTGGCTGCCAGTACAGTGGCCCGCGGGAATGTGAGTGGCGGACAGCAGCACGCCCTCTAAATTTTTCGGCACCCGGAGCCACCCTCGCTACACCCCTGGCTACAATCAATGACTGACATTTTGACGCGATTCCATTTTTGTTGTTTTTGGTTCTAATTCGTTGGAGGGGTTTTGTTTTGCATAAACTACCTCACTGGTTTTGGTTCTGGATCCGGATTTAAAAAAGAAAAAAAAACCTATTTATAAAAACAGCTAAAATCATGTTATTTTTGAAATCCAAACTGAAGGGCTAATTCAGTAAGGATGGCAAGTTCTGCTAATCAGTAGGGATGTGCACTTGAAATTTTTCGGGTTTTGTGTTTTGGTTTTGGGTTCGGTTCCGCGGCCGTGTTTTGGGTTCGACCGCGTTTTGGCAAAACCTCACCGAATTTTTTTTGTCGGATTCGGGTGTTTTGGATTCGGGTGTTTTTTTCAAAAAACCCTAAAAAACAGCTTAAATCATAGAATTTGGGGGTCATTTTGATCCCAAAGTATTATTAACCTCAAAAACCATAATTTCCACTCATTTTCAGTCTATTCTGAATACCTCACACCTCACAATATTATTTTTAGTCCTAAAATTTGCACCGAGGTCGCTGGATGACTAAGCTAAGCGACCCTAGTGGCCGACACAAACACCTGGCCCATCTAGGAGTGGCACTGCAGTGTCACGCAGGATGGCCCTTCCAAAAAACACTCCCCAAACAGCACATGACGCAAAGAAAAAAAGAGGCGCAATGAGGTAGCTGTGTGAGTAAGCTAAGCGACCCTAGTGGCCGACACAAACACCTGGCCCATCTAGGAGTGGCACTGCAGTGTCACGCAGGATGGCCCTTCCAAAAAACACTCCCCAAACAGCACATGACGCAAAGAAGAAAAAAAGAGGCGCAATGAGGTAGCTGTGTGAGTAAGCTAAGCGACCCTAGTGGCCGACACAAACACCTGGCCCATCTAGGAGTGGCACTGCAGTGTCACGCAGGATGGCCCTTCCAAAAAACACTCCCCAAACAGCACATGACGCAAAGAAGAAAAAAAGAGGCGCAATGAGGTAGCTGTGTGAGTAAGCTAAGCGACCCTAGTGGCCGACACAAACACCTGGCCCATCTAGGAGTGGCACTGCAGTGTCACGCAGGATGGCCCTTCCAAAAAACACTCCCCAAACAGCACATGACGCAAAGAAAAATGAAAGAAAAAAGAGGTGCAAGATGGAATTGTCCTTGGGCCCTCCCACCCACCCTTATGTTGTATAATCAGGACATGCACACTTTAACCAACCCATCATTTCAGTGACAGGGTCTGCCACACGACTGTGACTGAAAAGACGGGTTGGTTTGGACCCCCACCGAAAAAGAAGCAATTAATCTCTCCTTGCACAAACTGGCTCTACAGAGGCAAGATGTCCACCTCATCATCATCCTCCGATATATCACCGTGTACATCCCGCTCCTCACAGATTATCAATTCGTCCCCACTGGAATCCACCATCTCAGCTCCCTGTGTACTTTGTGGAGGCAATTGCTGCTGGTCAATGTCTCCACGGAGGAATTGATTATAATTCATTTTAATGAACATCATCTTCTCCACATTTTCTGGAAGTAACCTCGTACGCAGATTGCTGACAAGGTGAGCGGCGGCACTAAACACTCTTTCGGAGTACACACTTGTGGGAGGGCAACTTAGGTAGAATAAAGCCAGTTTGTGCAAGGGCCTCCAAATTGCCTCTTTTTCCTGCCAGTATAAGTACGGACTGTCTGACGTGCCTACTTGGATGCGGTCACTCATATAATCCTCCACCATTCTTTCAATGGTGAGAGAATCATATGCAGTGACAGTAGATGACATGTCCGTAATCGTTGTCAGGTCCTTCAGTCCGGACCAGATGTCAGCATCAGCAGTCGCTCCAGACTGCCCTGCATCACCGCCAGCGGTTGGGCTCGGAATTCTGAGCCTTTTCCTCGCACCCCCAGTTGCGGGAGAATGTGAAGGAGGAGATGTTGACACGTCGCGTTCCGCTTGACTTGACAATTTTGTCACCAGCAGGTCTTTGAACCCCAGCAGACTTGTGTCTGCCGGAAAGAGAGATCCAAGGTAGGTTTTAAATCTAGGATCGAGCACGGTGGCCAAAATGTAGTGCTCTGATTTCAACAGATTGACCACCCGTGAATCCTTGTTAAGCGAATTAAGGGCTCCATCCACAAGTCCCACATGCCTAGCGGAATCGCTCCCTTTTAGCTCCTCCTTCAATGCCTCCAGCTTCTTCTGCAAAAGCCTGATGAGGGGAATGACCTGACTCAGGCTGGCAGTGTCTGAACTGACTTCACGTGTGGCAAGTTCAAAAGGTTGCAGAACCTTGCACAACGTTGAAATCATTCTCCACTGCGCTTGAGACAGGTACATTCCACCTCCTATATCGTGCTCAATTGTATAGGCTTGAATGGCCTTTTGCTGCTCCTCCAACCTCTGAAGCATATAGAGGGTTGAATTCCACCTCGTTACCACTTCTTGCTTCAGATGATGGCAGGGCAGGTTCAGGCGTTTTTGGTGGTGCTCCAGTCTTCTGTACGTGGTGCCTGTACGCAGAAAGTGTCCCGCAATTCTTCTGGCCACCGACAGCATCTCTTGCACGCCCCTGTCGTTTTTTAAAAAATTTGCACCACCAAATTCAAGGTATGTGCAAAACATGGGACGTGCTGGAATTTGCCCATATTTAATGCACACACAATATTGCTGGCGTTGTCCGATGCCACAAATCCACAGGAGAGTCCAATTGGGGTAAGCCATTCCGCGATGATCTTCCTCAGTTGCCGTAAGAGGTTTTCAGCTGTGTGCGTATTCTGGAAAGCGGTGATACAAAGCGTAGCCTGCCTAGGAAAGAGTTGGCGTTTGCGAGATGCTGCTACTGGTGCCGCCGCTGCTGTTCTTGCGGCGGGAGTCCATACATCTACCCAGTGGGCTGTCACAGTCATATAGTCCTGACCCTGCCCTGCTCCACTTGTCCACATGTCCGTGGTTAAGTGGACATTGGGTACAACTGCATTTTTTAGGACACTGGTGACTCTTTTTCTGACGTCCGTGTACATTCTCGGTATCGCCTGCCTAGAGAAGTGGAACCTAGATGGTATTTGGTAACGGGGGCACACTACCTCAAGAAATTGTCTAGTTCCCTGTGAACTAACGGCGGATACCGGACGCACGTCTAACACCAACATAGTTGTCAAGGCCTCAGTTATCCGCTTTGCAACAGGATGACTGCTGTGATATTTCATCTTCCTCGCAAAGGACTGTTGGACAGTCAATTGCTTGGTGGAAGTAGTAAAAGTGGGCTTACGACTTCCCCTCTGGGATGACCATCGACTCCCAGCAGCAACAACAGCAGCGCCAGCAGCAGTAGGCGTTACACGCAAGGATGCATCGGAGGAATCCCAGGCAGGAGAGGACTCATCAGAATTGCCAGTGACATGGCCTGCAGGACTATTGGCATTCCTGGGGAAGGAGGAAATTGACACTGAGGGAGTTGGTGGGGTGGTTTGCGTGAGCTTGGTTACAAGAGGAAGGGATTTACTGGTCAGTGGACTGCTTCCGCTGTCGCCCAAAGTTTTTGAACTTGTCACTGACTTATTATGAATGCGCTGCAGGTGACGTATAAGGGAGGATGTTCCGAGGTGGTTAACGTCCTTACCCCTACTTATTACAGCTTGACAAAGGCAACACACGGCTTGACAAATGTTGTCCGCATTTCTGTTGAAATACTTCCACACCGAAGAGCTGATTTTTTTTGGTATTTTCACCAGGCATGTCAACGGCCCTATTCCTCCCACGGACAACAGGTGTCTCCCCGGGTGCCTGACTTAAACAAACCACCTCACCATCAGAATCCTCCTTGTCAATTTCCTCCCCAGTGCCAGCAACACCCATATCCTCCTCATCCTGGTGTACTTCAACACTGACATCTTCAATCTGACTATCAGGAACTGGACTGCGGGTGCTCCTTCCAGCACTTGCAGGGGGCGTGCAAATGGTGGAAGGCGCATGCTCTTCACGTCCAGTGTTGGGAAGGTCAGGCATCGCAACCGACACAATTGGACTCTCCTTGTGGATTTGGGATTTCGAAGAACGCACAGTTCTTTGCGGTGCTTTTGCCAGCTTAAGTCTTTTCAGTTTTCTAGCGAGAGGCTGAGTGCTTCCATCCTCATGTGAAGCTGAACCACTAGCCATGAACATAGGCCAGGGCCTCAGCCGTTCCTTGCCACTCCGTGTGGTAAATGGCATATTGGCAAGTTTACGCTTCTCCTCCGACAATTTTATTTTAGATTTTGGAGTCCTTTTTTTACTGATATTTGGTGTTTTGGATTTTACATGCTCTGTACTATGACATTGGGCATCGGCCTTGGCAGACGACGTTGCTGGCATTTCATCGTCTCGGCCATGACTAGTGGCAGCAGCTTCAGCACGAGGTGGAAGTGGATCTTGATCTTTCCCTAATTTTGGAACCTCAACATTTTTGTTCTCCATATTTTAATAGGCACAACTAAAAGACACAGAGGTAGCTACAGCCGTGGACTACCGTACTGTGTCTGCTGCTAATATAGAATGGATGATAATGAGATGAAATCAATATATATTATATCACACTAGTACTGCAGCCGGACAGGTAGATATATTTATTATGTAATGACTGATGACGGACCTGCTGGACACTGTCAGCTCAGCAGCACCGCAGACTGCTACAGTAAGCTACTATAGTAGTATGTATAAAGAAGAAAGAAAAAAAAAAACCACGGGTAGGTGGTATACAATTATGGATGGACGAGCGACTGCCGACACAGAGGTAGCTACAGCCGTGGACTACCGTACTGTGTCTGCTGCTAATATAGATTGGATGATAATGAGATGAAATCAATATATATTATATCACACTAGTACTGCAGCCGGACAGGTAGATATATTTATTATGTAATGACTGATGACGGACCTGCTGGACACTGTCAGCTCAGCAGCACCGCAGACTGCTACAGTAAGCTACTATAGTAGTATGTATAAAGAAGAAAGAAAAAGAAAAAAACACGGGTAGGTGGTATACAATTATGGATGGACGAGCGACTGCCGACACAGAGGTAGCTACAGCCGTGGACTACCGTACTGTGTCTGCTGCTAATATAGACTGGATGATAATGAGATGAAATCAATATATATATATATAATATCACTAGTACTGCAGCCGGACAGGTAGATATATTTATTATGTAATGACTGATGACGGACCTGCTGGACACTGTCAGCTCAGCAGCACCGCAGACTGCTACAGTAAGCTACTATAGTAGTATGTATAAAGAAGAAAGAAAAAAAAACCACGGGTAGGTGGTATACAATTATGGATAGACGAGCGACTGCCGACACAGAGGTAGCTACAGCCGTGGACTACCGTACTGTGTCTGCTGCTAATATAGACTGGATGATAATGAGATGAAATCAATATATATATATAATATCACTAGTACTGCAGCCGGACAGGTAGATATATTTATTATGTAATGACTGATGACGGACCTGCTGGACACTGTCAGCTCAGCAGCACCGCAGACTGCTACAGTAAGCTACTATAGTAGTATGTATAAAGAAGAAAGAAAAAAAAAACCACGGGTAGGTGGTATACAATTATGGATGGACGAGCGACTGCCGACACAGAGGTAGCTACAGCCGTGGACTACCGTACTGTGTCTGCTGCTAATATAGACTGGATGATAATGAGATGAAATCAATATATATATATATAATATCACTAGTACTGCAGCCGGACAGGTATATATATTTATTATGTAATGACTGATGACGGACCTGCTGGACACTGTCAGCTCAGCAGCACCGCAGACTGCTACAGTAAGCTACTATAGTAGTATGTATAAAGAAGAAAGAAAAAAAAAAAACCACGGGTAGGTGGTATACAATTATGGATGGACGAGCGACTGCCGACACAGAGGTAGCTACAGCCGTGGACTACCGTACTGTGTCTGCTGCTAATATAGACTGGATGATAATGAGATGAAATCAATATATATATATATATATATAATATCACTAGTACTGCAGCCGGACAGGTAGATATATTTATTATGTAATGACTGATGACGGACCTGCTGGACACTGTCAGCTCAGCAGCACCGCAGACTGCTACAGTAAGCTACTATAGTAGTATGTATAAAGAAGAAAGAAAAAAAAAACCACGGGTAGGTGGTATACAATTATGGATGGACGAGCGACTGCCGACACAGAGGTAGCTACAGCCGTGGACTACCGTACTGTGTCTGCTGCTAATATAGACTGGATGATAATGAGATGAAATCAATATATATATAATATCACTAGTACTGCAGCCGGACAGGTATATATATTTATTATGTAATGACTGATGACGGACCTGCTGGACACTGTCAGCTCAGCAGCACCGCAGACTGCTACAGTAAGCTACTATAGTAGTATGTATAAAGAAGAAAGAAAAAAAAAAAACACGGGTAGGTGGTATACAATTATGGATGGACGAGCGACTGCCGACACAGAGGTAGCTACAGCCGTGGACTACCGTACTGTGTCTGCTGCTAATATAGACTGGATGATAATGAGATGAAATCAATATATATATATATATAATATCACTAGTACTGCAGCCGGACAGGTAGATATATTTATTATGTAATGACTGATGACGGACCTGCTGGACACTGTCAGCTCAGCAGCACCGCAGACTGCTACAGTAAGCTACTATAGTAGTATGTATAAAGAAGAAAGAAAAAAAAAACCACAGGTAGGTGGTATACAATTATGGATGGACGAGCGACTGCCGACACAGAGGTAGCTACAGCCGTGGACTACCGTACTGTGTCTGCTGCTAATATAGACTGGATGATAATGAGATGAAATCAATATATATATATATATATAATATCACTAGTACTGCAGCCGGACAGGTATATATATTTATTATGTAATGACTGATGACGGACCTGCTGGACACTGTCAGCTCAGCAGCACCGCAGACTGCTACAGTAAGCTACTATAGTAGTATGTATAAAGAAGAAAGAAAAAAAAAAAACCACGGGTAGGTGGTATACAATTATGGATGGACGAGCGACTGCCGACACAGAGGTAGCTACAGCCATGGACTACCGTACTGTGTCTGCTGCTAATATAGACTGGATGATAATGAGATGAAATCAATATATATATATATAATATCACTAGTACTGCAGCCGGACAGGTATATATATTTATTATGTAATGACTGATGACGGACCTGCTGGACACTGTCAGCTCAGCAGCACCGCAGACTGCTACAGTAAGCTACTATAGTAGTATGTATAAAGAAGAAAGAAAAAAAAAAAACACGGGTAGGTGGTATACAATATTATATATATATATTATATACAATTATATATATATATATATATATATATATTAAACTCACTGGTGGTGATTATTAAACTTGTGGTCAGGTCACTGGTCACACTATCAGCAACTTGCAAGTAGTACTCCTAAGCAGACAATCACAATATATATTATACTGGTGGTCAGTGTGGTCACAATGGCAGTGTGGCACTCTGGCAGCAAAAGTGTGCACTGTACGTTATATGTACTCCTGAGTCCTGCTCTCAGACTCTAACTGCTCCCCACTGTCAGTGTCTCCCCCACAAGTCAGATAATACAGTCACACTATCTATCACTTCAGCAAGTAACTACTAGTACTCCTCCTAATGCTCCCCAAAATTACTACTGTGTCTCTCTCTACTGTCTCACTCTCTTCTCTATAAACGGAGAGGACGCCAGCCACGTCCTCTCCCTATGAATCTCAATGCACGTGTGAAAATGGCGGCGACGCGCGGCTCCTTATATAGAATCCGAGTCTCGCGATAGAATCCGAGCCTCGCGAGAATCCGACAGCGGGATGATGACGTTCGGGCGCGCTCGGGTTAACCGAGCAAGGCGGGAAGATCCGAGTCGCTCGGCCCCGTGTAAAAAAAACTGAAGTTCGGGCGGGTTCGGATTCCGAGGAACCGAACCCGCTCATCCCTACTAATCAGCAGAATTTGCAATCCTTTTACCCGCATGTTGGGGGCCGCCCATCTCTGGACAAGGCCACCCAGCATGCTGACCGCCGCCTCCCTCCCTTCAAAAAGCAGACATTGCAATCGCTTCGCAATTTCTGCTTGTCAGCAGGAACTAAGGATGACTCCTGCGGCGCCATCTTACCTGTCGCGGCGGCTGCATGTAACATCACCCAGCCGACGTGACCATGCCCCCAACACGCCTCCGTTCACGCAGCACCGCCCACTGTTTGGATCGCCCCGTCCCCGCAATGCTCCTTCTCTTTTCAGGAAATGGAGCGTTGCCACGTTCCCCCCGCCCCACGACCGCCTCTGCCTGATTGACAGGCAAAGGCGAGCGTTTTTTCTGCGCCCCCCCCCCTCAGAAAGTACGGGTGCATGCGCAGGACGGGCATTGCACATGCGCCCACGGGGCCATCATAAAAATTCCGGTTGGATCGCGATTTGTGATCCAACCTGAATTAGCCCCTGAATCCTTCCCACTTATGCGAATGCCTCTACCTGACTGACTTATGCGAAAGCTGCATCTGCGGGTTGGTTTGGGGTGACGAATTGGCGTTGCGGGGGTGTCGACTCGGCATAGCGGGGGCATGAAGTCGTAAACGGGGGCGGGTTCGGGGAGGCCGTATGTTGTCACGCGCCGCGACCTGAAAAATGCCTGTTATGCATCTGCCTTCGCAGCCAGGCTGTGGAGGCAGGGGGCATCCACAATTCAGCGATACTATCACAATTGAATTGCGATCGCATCGCTACCGGGCATTTGCATTAGTGATGAGCGGGTTCGGTTCCTCGGAATCCGAACCCGCCCGAACTTCACCTTTTTTTTACACGGGTCCGAGCGACTCAGATCCTCTCGCCTTGCTCGGTTAACCCGAGCGCGCCCGAACGTCATCATCCCGCTGTCGGATTCTCGCGAGACTCGGATTCTATATAAGGGAGCCGTGCGTCGTCGCCATTTTCACACGTGCATTGAGATTGATAGGGAGAGGACGTGGCTGGCGTCCTCTCCGTTATAGTAGAACACAGAGTGACTTAGTTAGTTATAATTGGGGGGACGGGGAGCAGCTGTTAGGGAGTACAGTGCAGGGTTTTGATTAGTTTAATCCTTTGTTTCTCTGCCTGAAAAAAAGTCTCCACCATATCTGTGCTCACTCAGTGTCCTGCACTGCTGCATGATATATCTGTGCTGAGTGCACTGCTCACACTGCCTAATTGTGGGGACTGGGGAGCAGTTATAGCAGGAGTACAGTAGAAACACAGAGGCGATCTCCCAGCGATGCTATAATATGTTCCAAATCCGTGTGTATTCCTGTTCCTCAAACAGAGAACATAATATATGACATGTCCATTAGTAGATATCAAATATTTCCACAGATGACTTTCCAAGGTCACTATCATTCAGTGACTGACCTGTACTAAATGAGATGCATTCCCATAAAGGTTTCTTTCACACTTCATATACCAACAGCCTTCTAACACACGGTCTATTAGTACCAGGCTTACCTTTATGGCATGCCCTATATACACTGAGAGGTATCTTTTTCCAGTCCTGGTTGACGTCTGGACTTCCGTCACCTCCACAGAAATGGCTCCAAATGACAGCAAGTGGTGAAAAAAGTATTTTTATTCCAAAAAAGAATTCTCCCACAACAATGCAGGATTAAAAGAATTAAAAACAACAAATAATAAAATACAAGAGGCACCCAATATTAAGAATAGCAGGGCCACTTCCAATGATACCAGGGGATGGACTAGGCAAAATGTTCCCAAATATGGGAGATTCAAAAAAGGGGGAGAAAAACAGATTACCCACAAAGTGTTGCCAACCACCATGGAAGAATATGGCCCTGGAGTCCTCCTTAAAATACCAACGCGTTTCGGATAAAATCCTTCCTCAGGGTATACAGTGGAAGTGACCCCCTAGTCCATTTATACCTATCTGGCTATGTCACATGTCTACCTTAGCCAATCAGGTTCCACTGTTCCTAAAAATGCATATAATCCCCACATGTTCATATATAAATCATTGGAGAATCTTACATTCATATTTATCACCACATTAAGCTGTCGATCTATTTCAATATCCCAAAAGATTTCGCATAAATTCATAATTTCATTTAATTGGTTGAATATAAAGTCCAAAATGGATCCTTGGATCTGTCAATTATTATGGGTAAACCTCCCATATGCGAAGTATTTGTATCCATGGTTTAGTAAGATCCGTCCGTCATGTGATCCTACATACTTCCGCCTTAGAGCCTCTTTCCTAGTTGTATACGTAGGTCTCCACGGAGACCGCACGTCTCCTCTCCCCGCCGTCTCCGGCGTGTAGCGGCCGGAAACGTCCGTCACATGACTCGTCCTACTTCCGGTGGTTGAACCGCAAGGCGGAAGTCCAATTTCGCCGCACTGAGCCGCATAATGTTGGTCTCCTCCCTCCGTACATAGTTTGCATAGGGGAATAAAAGCAAATATCAGTATTCTCATTCCTCCACACAATAATCATATTAATATTAAAAATATTGCATGGTTACAGCGTTTTTTTACATTCATACTTTATTTTTATATATATGTACTATTAATGGTTTTTAAAACACCATAACATCTTTCATTCTCTTATATATTCCTGCTAATAGAATGTAATACCAACCAATAATATCTTAGATTCCTAGATGGTCAATTTTTACACATCCAACACTATAATAAACAGTACCCTATTATCCCTTAAATCGGCTGGACCAGAGGCAGATCGCACAGTTTTGCTGACAGTGACCACCAGTCCAGTATACGTTTGTCTGCCTGAAAAACACTGTGGTGTTTTTTTTTTCTTTCTTCATGCTAGTTTGTTTAGCAGTCTGCTGACAGTGTCCACCAGGTCCGTTATACAGTATATTATATATATAAGCACTAAGCAGCAGCACGGTAGGCCACGGCTGTACCTACCTCTGTGTCGTCAGTGCACTCGTCGTCCATAAGTATAAGTAATACTATACTATCCATCCATCTACATTTATACCTGTGGTGTTTTTTCTTTCTTTCTTCATACTAGTTTGTTTAGCAGTCTGCTGACAGTGTCCACCAGGTCCGTTATACAGTATATTATATATATAAGCACTAAGCAGCAGTACGGTAGGCCACGGCTGTACCTACCTCTGTGTCGTCAGTGCACTCGTCGTCCATAAGTATAAGTAATACTATACTATCCATCCATCTACATTGTATACCTGTGGTGTTTTTTTTTTCTTTCTTCATACTAGTTTGTTTAGCAGTCTGCTGACAGTGTCCACCAGGTCCGTTATACAGTATATTATATATATAAGCACTAAGCAGCAGTACGGTAGGCCACGGCTGTACCTACCTCTGTGTCGTCACTCGTCGTCCATAAGTATAAGTAATAATAGTATACTATCCATCCATCTACATTGTATACCTGTGGTGGCTTTTAGTTGTGCGCAAAATATGGAGAACAAAAATGTGGAGGTTAAAAAAATAGGGAAAGATCAAGATCCACTTCCACCTCGTGCTGAAGCTGATCCTAGATTTAAAACCTACGTTGGATCTCTCTTTCCGGCAGACACAAGTCTGCAGGGGTTCAAAGAACTGCTGGTGAGAAAATTGTCAAGTCAAGCGGAATGCGACCTGTCAACATCTCCTCCTTCACATTCAACTGGGGGTACGAGGAAAAGGCTACGAATTCCGAGCCCAACCGCTGACAGTGATGCAGGGCAGTCTGGAGCGACTGCTGATGCTGACATCTGGTCCGGACTGAAGGACCTGCCAACGATTACTGACATGTCGTCTACTGTCACTGCATATGATTATGTCACCATTGAAAGAATGGTGGAGGATTATATGAGTGACAGCATCCAAGTAGCATCCAAGTAGGCATGTCAGACAGTCCGTACGTATACTGGCAGGGAAAAGAGGCAATTTGGAGGCCCTTGCACAAACTGGCTTTATTCTACCTAAGTTGCCCTCCCTCCAGTGTGTACTCCGAAAGATTGTTTAGTGCCGCCGCTCACCTTGTCAGCAATCGGCGTACGAGGTTACTTCCAGAAAATGTGGAGAAGATGATGTTCATTAAAATGAATTATAATCAATTCCTCCATGGAGACATTCACCAGCAGCAATTGCCTCCAGAAAGTACACGGGGATCTGAGATGGTGGATTCCAGTGGGGACGAATTAATAATCTGTGAGGAGGGGGATGTACACAGTGAAAGGGGTGATGAATCGGACGATGATGATGAGGTGGACATCTTGCCTCTGTAGAGCCAGTTTGTGCAAGGAGAGATTGCTTCTTTTTTGGTGGGGGCCCAAACCAACCAGTCATTTCAGTTACAGTCGTGTGGCAGACCCTGTCGCTGAAATGATGGGTTGGTTAAAGTGTGCATGTCCTGTTTATACAACATAAGGGTGGGTGGGAGGGCCCAAGGACAATTCCATCTTGCACCTCTTTTTTCTTTCATTTTTCTTTGCGTCATGTGCTGTTTGGGGAGTATTTTTTGGAAGGGCCATCCTGCGTGACACTGCAGTGCCACTCCTAGATGGGCCAGGTGTTTGTGTCGGCCACTAGGGTCGCTTAGCTTACTCACACAGCTACCTCATTGCGCCTCTTTTTTTTCTTCTTTGCGTCATGTGCTGTTTGGGGAGTATTTTTTGGAAGGGCCATCCTGCGTGACACTGCAGTGCCACTCCTAGATGGGCCAGGTGTTTGTGTCGGCCACTAGGGTCGCTTAGCTTACTCACACAGCTACCTCATTGCGCCTCTTTTTTTCTTCTTTGCGTCATGTGCTGTTTGGGGAGTATTTTTTGGAAGGGCCATCCTGCGTGACACTGCAGTGCCACTCCTAGATGGGCCAGGTGTTTGTGTCGGCCACTAGGGTCGCTTAGCTTACTCACACAGCTACCTCATTGCGCCTCTTTTTTTTCTTTGCGTCATGTGCTGTTTGGGGAGTATTTTTTTGAAGGACCATCCTGCGTGACACTGCAGTGCCACTCCTAGATGGGCCAGGTGTTTGTGTCGGCCACTTGGGTCGCTTAGCTTAGCCATCCAGCGACCTCGGTGCAAATTTTAGGACTAAAAATAATATTGTGAGGTGTGAGGTGTTCAGAATAGACTGAAAATTAGTGGAAATTATGGTTATTGAGGTTAATAATACTATGGGATCAAAATGACCCCCAAATTCAATGATTTAAGCTGTTTTTTAGGGTTTTTTGAAAAAAACACCCGAATCCAAAACACACCCGAATCCGACAAAAAAAATTCGGTGAGGTTTTGCCAAAACGCGTTCGAACCCAAAACACGGCCGCAGAACCGAACCCAAAACCAAAACACAAAACCCGAAAAATTGCCGGTGCACATCCCTAATTTGCATGCTGGGCGGCCTCGTCCTGTGCATGCGATCGCAAGCTGTTGCAGTTTTGCTAAATTAGCAAAACTGCAACTGATGCTGAATAAGGTCCTATGGGCCTAATTCAGACCTGATCGCAGCAGCAAAATCTTTCGCTAATGGGCAAAACCATGGGGGTCATTCTGAGTTGATCGCTCGCTTGCAATTTTTTGCAGTGCTGCGATCAGGTTAAATCTCGGCAAAACTGCGCATGCATATGCATCGCAATGCACAGGTGCGTCGTACGGGTACAAAGAGGATCGGTGCTGGGTGATGGATTTAACGAAGAATCCATTTGCACAGGCGTTAGCAAGGAGATTGACAGGAAAAGGGCGTTTGCTGGTGTCAACTGACCATTTTCTGGGAGTGTTTGGAAAAACGCAGGCGTGTCCAAGCATTTGCAGGGCGGGTGTCTGACGTCAATTCCGGGACGAAAAAGACTGAAGTGATCGCAGCGGCTGTGTAAGTCCCGAGCTACTCAGAAACTGCAAAAAACTTTTTTGAGCCATCGGCTGCAAAAGCGTTCTCACACTTGCAAAGCGAAAATACACTCCCCCATAGGCGGCGACTATCTGATCGCAGCGTTTTCAAAAAGTTGCTAGCGATCAATCAACTCGGAATGACCCCCCATGTGCAGTGCAGGTGGGGCAGATATAACATGTGTAGAGAGAGTTAGATTTGGGTTGGTTATTTTGTTTCTGTGCAGGGTTAATACTGGCTGCTTTATTTTTTATACTGCAATTTAGATTTCAGTTTGGGCACACCCCACCCAAATCTAACTCTCTGCACATGTTACATCTGCCCCACCTGCAGTGCACATGGTTTTGCCTATTATAGAAATAGTTTGCTGTTGCGATCAAGTCTGAATTAGGCCCTATGGCCCTCATTCCGAGTTGTTCGCTCGCTAGCTGCTTTTAGCAGCCGTGCAAACGCTAAGCCGCCGCCCTCTGGGAGTGTATCTTAGCTTAGCAGAAGTGCGAACTAAAGGATCGCAGCGCTGCTACAAAAAAAGATTGTGCAGTTTCTGAGCAGCTCGAGACTTACTCCTAGCTTGCGATCACTTCACTCTGTTTAGTTCCTGTTTTGACGTCACAAACATGCCCTGCGTTCGGCCAGCCACGCCTGCGTTTCTCCAGGCATGCCCGCGTTTGTATCTGACACGCCTGCGTTTTTACACACACTCCCCGAAAACGGTCAGTTACCACCCAGAAACACCCACTTCCTGTCAATCACTCTGCGGCTAGCAGTGCGACTGAAAGGCGTCGCTAGAGCTTGTGTAAAACTGCATCAGCTTTTGTGAAAGTACGTCACGCGTGCGCATTGAGCCGCATACGCATGCGCAGAAGTGCCGATTTTTAGCCTGATCGTTGTGCTGCGAACGAAAGCAGTTAGCGATCAACTCGGAATGAGGGCCTATGTTTGGAACAGGCCATATCACAGTTGTGTGAAGTTCCAGATAGGAAACATTCCAGTTTCATTTCACTATACAGTACGTCACTGTAGGGAGATGTATCAAACCTTGGGGGTAAATTTACTAAAGATCAGTTTTGGGTTTCTTTCCAAAACTAACAGGTATCAAGGATTTTTATTGTCGGTTTTCAGTTTAATAAACCAGACTTTTACTATATATTGGTTTTGTCCAGTGGCGGCTACACCGTGCTGCAGTGCAGGCAGTTAAAACATATAAACATACCTTTAATGATACATGTAATATGTGTGACAGCTGCCTTACCCCGAAGATCGGCAGCTCTGTGTATCACATCCGCCATTGCACTGGGGATGCAGCAGCACTAAGCATCTCCTTCCTGTATAAGCCTGACCCCAGCTGTGAACGTGTATACAGCATCTGTGCAAATATATGCAAAGGCCGCAGTCGTCTGAATTTGTATTGAGGCACCCACTTGCAACTTTGTAAATCCCAACAGCTGCGTACAAAGGTGCAGTGTCGGTTGAGGAACAGTCGATTATCAACAACATGGCAGCAGGAAGCAAGACACCAGAGCCATTGCAGCTGCATACAGGTTTGCAGTTGCCCCCAAAATGGTCCCTGTCTGTCAATCACTTTGCAAAAAATCCTCTCTCTGACCACCATCACAAGACCATCACAGCACAGGCGCAGTGTGACTTAGGGTGGGTACGCTCTAGAACGATATCAGCCCAATTTGTTGTTTCCGGGCAAATCAGAACAATTAATCGGGCATATCCTTAAGTGTGTATGCCCGATTTGCACACTCCCACGGTCACAGGCAACATCCTCTGGTCGCCCCTGCAGCATGGTGTGTTAGATCGTGCCGTCGTCCTCTGATTTGTGCAACTGTATATGCACTTGCCAATGCTGGGTCCCGTCACCTATCAGATCAGCTGGCTACACATCGTTCTGATGCACACGCAGAATACCCATAATTAATTGGTTAACTTATGCAAATAAATGGAGTTTACGAATAACTATGAATCAGGCCCGATGTGGTGTAATTGTATAACAGTACCTCTATTTCCATTTTGTTTTGCATCACTGTGGTATATAAATGTATTTCCAGTAGCGGATCTTGCTATGGGCACACAGGATTTTTGCCCGGGGCACCACCTTTTGGAGGGCGCTGCCGCCGTGGCAAGATCCGCTACTGGTGGTGCCCCCCGGTGCTGTGCATTGTGGGAGCAGCACATAGACACTAGAGGTCATGATTGACATCTAGTGTCTATGCGGTGCTATGGGAGAGACGTCATGACGTCTCTCCCATAAATCAGAGGAGCGGCGCCGGCGGCCAGACACGGAGGGCAGCAGCAGTCCGGAATCAGGAGCGGGGATGGTGAGTATTTTTTTTTTTTTTGTAAGCAGCACAAACTAGGGGGCACAACTCTACTGAGGCAATACTGCTGGGGGCACAAACTAGGGGGCACAACTCTACTGGGGGCAATACTACTGGGGGCACAAACTAGGGGGCACAACAACTCTACTGGGGGCAATACTACTGGGGGCACAAACTAAGGGGCACAACAACTCTACTGGGGGCAATACTACTGGGGGCATACCTGACCACGCCCTTCATGAAGCCGCACCCCTATTTTTTTCACCCAGGGCGCCACAAGGGCTTGATCCGGCCCTGTGTATTTCCACTGTATATAGATTTTTTTTTACTGTATTTGATAATAGTTTCTTAATATTATGTTATTGTATATACCTTATCAGAAAAATACTGAGCTTACATAGATGACAGAATGTCTTACATGCATTGTGGCACATTTAAAAGTTCTTGGCCATTTAACCTGCATAAGAGCTAAAGGGTCCCCTGCAACATTGGTTTATGTTAACGCTGCTTTTCTTTTATGGGAAAGTGGCTGTAGTGCAAACGCTTGTATTAATATTTAATAGGAAAATCTCTCAGCTTGACTACAAATTGGGTCAAGTAATTTTACTCGCTCAACTCTGTATTTTTATTGCTATCTCTGCCTCATTTCTGAGGAGTGTTCTCCGCTGGAAGCCTCAATCTTATTTTTAAATCAACAAAAGCATATTTTCACGGTGACTATTTTCGTTTGAAAATTTAGGAGAAATTGTTACTTTTTATTAGTTTGGGTTCTTTCTGCAATGCAATGATTTCACAGGAATAATCTATATAAAAAAAGGTTTAAACAATATACAGTACAGTATGAATCTTTTATGTTATTATTCGGTGATCAACCCTCTCTCCTTAATTGTGAAAACTGTGATGTCCCCATTTCCAAGACTCCTGCAATTCCTGACCAACTCATTTTACCTCCACAGCAAATGCTCAGTTCTCCAGAGATTGCCCTCCACCACCAGAGAGCACTGACTGTGTCATTCAAGCACACCTATTTAACTATAGTTGCCTACCTTGCTGCACCATCCTCCGGGAGGCTGCAGCATGGTAGGCTAATGGGGGTGTGTCCGCTGGCAATGTGGGCGGTCCAGGGGCGTGGTCAATTAGGAAAGTGAGCGGTCTGTGGGCGTGGCACCATAGTCAAGTCACTGTAGCCCCGCCCCTGCTAGACAGTGCCGAGAAAACAGGCACTGTATAGCGGGGGCCGGAGCTACGATGATGTTAATTGCATCATCGTATCCCCCTCAGACCGCCCACTTGTTCTCTGCTATGGGCGGCCGAGGGGGAGTGCGGGGGCTGCCAGGAAAAGCAGGACACTTGCCCACCTGTCCTGGGGGACGGGAGGGCCTCTGGATTTTTGGGAGCCTCCCAGCCTTTCCGGGAGGGTAAGCAAGTATGTATTTAACAGCAGTGGGCGCAGGGGCGGAACTGCTATAAAATGAATTAAGCTTAAGCTTCAGGGCCCCTAATCCCGGAGGGGCCCATTTTCACCTCTTTTTTTTATGTAGTGTATGGTTATAGCTCGCCACCAATAACACCATGACAACCAGGCTTCTAGTACAGCATAGCTGCTATTACAGCTTGGATGCGCGTCACTTAGTACCGCAAGAGCTGCTGGGAGTTGTAGTCTAGCTCTGTGATTTGCGCTCTGTAAAGAGTGTGAAACGTGTATCCTTTTTAGACTACAATTCCTGACAGACTGCAGAGCTTCTCTTTTTCACATTCTCAGGAATGGCAGAGCCGGAGAGAGGGCCCGTATTGTGAAGGAGGTTGGGAGCAATGAAAGGTGAGAAGAGTCCGGAACAAGGAGGCGCCTAATAAGGTAATTTTGCTGGTGGTATGCAGTGTGTGCAGTCAGGTGTGTATTAAAGAGAGGGGGGAAAGAGAGTGTAGTGAGGTAAATAATGATGTGTGGGTTCTGTGAAGTGATTATTGAAAGAAGGGGAGTACTGTGAGAGGTAGACATTAACATACCCTCCAACTGTACCTTTTTAGCAGGTACAGTACATTTTTTATGGTCTGTACCGATTTTTGGCTAGCCAAACTTCCATTGAAAGTATAGGCAGGGGGTGGCCACACCCCCTTTACTCGTAGCCATGCCCCCTTTTCGGATTTGTACCGATTTTTATGTGTAAAAGGTTGGAGGGTATGCATTAAAGGGGCTGGGAGGTGTAGGGGTGCTGTAACCCGACCTGCCCCACAGACTCTTGCTCTGTCACCCACCCATCACCCACCACATCTGCCCCTGTAGAGTCTCTCACAATGCCAAATACCTGACCTGTCCCCGCAGACACAGTCTGGTGGGCAAGGGCTCACTGTATGGCCCATTTTCAAGGACTCCACCCTAACACACCGTTCTCCGCCATTTGGGCCTCAAGGTCCTTGCAATGGCAGCATGGCCTTTTGAACCTTGTTGGATGTTGCCCTCTTTTTGCTGGTTGTGAAGAGGCCCCCTTAACAGTAAATCCGAACCTGCAAAGTTCTAAGGATATCTTTTCACTGTTTAGGTGTCTAGTTCCACTTTAAGAAAACTCATCAAGGAACTTTCTATTTCATAATTATTTGACAGGTATACAATACAATTTTAGTAAAGAAATGGTACCAGCGCTATGAGATGTTTATCTAAATACCAAAAACACTACGGATCAGTTGCACAAGATTATTTAATACTAGGTGCTTCATCGCGCCCTACGGGCGCT
Source organism: Pseudophryne corroboree (assembly GCF_028390025.1). NCBI lineage: Eukaryota > Metazoa > Chordata > Amphibia > Anura > Myobatrachidae > Pseudophryne > Pseudophryne corroboree. The sequence continues at coordinate 91,593,231 of NC_086448.1, forward strand.
CTTCACACCGTCGCAAGGGGCTACGCCCCGTTAACCCCTGCATGCCTTTCTGGGGTTCAATATTTGTATTATATGGAGTATTACCTGCATTCCTTTGTTAGTGGGTAAATATTGCACAATGAAAGGGCGTGCGATGGTGGAGGAGGCGCAGCCCCTTGCGATGGCGTGAACAGCACCTGCAGGGCACGATGTACAGAATGTAGTGGGTGCGGGGGGGACTGCGGATGAGGGAGGGTGTCTGTAGATGCTGCGGGTGGAGGGGAGGGCGGAAGCGGGGGGGGAGGCCGGATGGGGAAGGGTCGGGAGGTGCTGAGGGTGGGGGAGGGGCAGAGGAGTGGGGGCTGCAGATGGGGGAGGGGTCCGGAGGCACTGCAGGTGGGGGAGGGGCAGGGTTGCCATGGGTGGGGAGGGGCAGGTGCAGGGATGTTGCGGATGGGTGAAGGGTTCCGGAGGTGCTGTGGGATGGGAAGGGGCGGGGGTGGGGTAGGGGGTCCAGAGGCGCCGTGGGTGGGGGAGGGGAAGGTGCAGGTGGTGCGGCGGATGGGGAAAGGGGTCCGGAGGCGCTGCAGGTGGTGGAGGGGCAGGTGCAGGGGTGCCATGGGTGGGGGAGGGGGGGACCGCAGATGGAGGAGGGTGTCTGCGGGTGGAGGGGGGGCAGGTGTGGGGGGAGACATATATGGGGGTGGATGGTGGAGGGGGTCTGGAGGTGCTGTGGGTGGTGGAGGGGCGGCGGAGTGGGAGCCGCCAGTAGTGTAGGGGGTCTGGAGACACAGCGTGTGGGGAGGGGTGGAGTGCCGCATGTGGTGGTGGGGAAGGTGCGGAGGTGTGGTGCATTGGGGAGGGGTCTGGAGGCGCTGCGGGTACTATACCTGGCAAAAAGGTAGTTGGAGGGTATGCAGTAACAGGACCGGGGTGACGGGGCCAGGACCGGGGTGATGGGGCCAGGACCGGGGTGACGGGGTCAGAACAGGGGTGACGGGGTCAGAACAGGGGTGACGGGGCCAGGACAGGGGCAACGGGCCCAGGACAGAAATGACAGGGACAGGATAGGGGTGACAGGGCTAGGGTAGGGGCGGCAGGACCAGGACAGGGGTGACAGGGCCAGGATAAGGGTGACAGGGCCAGGATAAGGGTGAAAGGACCAAGATAAGGGTGACAGGGCAAGGCCAGGGGTGACAGGGACATGACAGATCACAGGGCACGGGAGAGATTGGTATTAGGGACAAAACAGTGGTGACAGACAGATGGGTGGTAGTCATGTGACCGCCGGTCGGCTGACCGACAGTCACATGACCTCCTCCGTGAGCCCGATGGCTCACTATCCCGATGGTCGGCATGCCGACCAACAGGGACTATTTCCACTCGTGGGTGTCCACGACACCCATAGAGTGGGAATAGAACCCGTGGCGACCGCAGGTCGTCACCGAGCCCGCAGCGTGGCGAGCGCAGCGTGGCGAGCGCAGCGAGCCCGCAAGGGGCTTGCTGCACTCGCCCCTCCCCGCCGGGATCCCGGCGTCGGTATGCTGCCGGGATCCCGGCGTCGGTAAGGTGACCGGCGGTCAGGAGACCGCCGGTCACCCGTACTACACCCCAGACAGATGTGTCTTACCGGAGTCACTGCTGCTGGCTGCTGCTGTTCCACTCCAACCTGTTGGGATCTGCTGCTGGTGGAGACTTGGCATGGCTGACTCTCTCAGGCTGGAGTCCTGCTTCCTCTGCCCATCCGCATCCCTCCCCCCTCCTCAGTCACACACCGGGGACCTCGCGCGGCTGCCGGGCACTGTGGTAAGGGGAGACTGGGAGTGACTGGTTAGCCCCCAGGAGACGCTGCGGCTGGAGGGAGGAGGGGGTCATAGCATGCACGCGGCGCGTACCTCGCAGCTGCCGGGCACTGTGGTAAGGGGAGACTGGGAGTGACTGGTTAGCCCCCAGTAGACACTGCGGCTGGAGGGAGGAGGGGGTCATAGCATGCACGCGGCGCAGACCTCGCGGCTGCCGGGCACTGTGGTAAGGGGAGACTGGGAGTGACTGGTTAGCCCCAAGGAGACGCTGCGGCTGGAGGGAGGAGGGGGTCGGAGCCTGCAAGCAGCGTGGACTTCTGCAGCGCTGCCCACCGGCTAAAGTGTGAGGAGCTGGGTGCACCTCACTGCAGGTAGCGGTGGGGTTGCTGGGGCTGGAGATAACAGAGGCGGTACGGAACCTGCACAGCGGCAGGTGCCCCACAAAACTGCAGCTAAGAAGCGTGGAGTGTGCCTTGAAGTGACGCTCCTCTGCGCCAGAGAGCCCCTGCTGAGTATGCTGATGTGGGGGGTCAAGCACACAGTGAGCCGGTGCCCGTCTGTCTGCATAGCATACCCCCTCACACAGACCCCTTACCTCCCAACTGTCCCGATTTTCGCGGGACAGTCCAATTTTTTGGGGTCTGTCCCGCTGTCCCACCCGCGGGCCGCAGTGTCCCACGTGGGGGTGGGGGCAGTTGGGAAGCTCCTGTACTCGCTGTTCTGCTAGTACAGAGAGTACAGGAGTCTATTTAGTAGGGATGTGCACCGAAATTTTTTTGGGTTTTGTGTTTTGGTTTTGGGTTCGGTTCCGTGGCTTTTTTGGGTTCGAACGCGTTTTGGCAAAACCTCACCGAATTTTTTTTGTCGGATTCGGGTGTTTTTTTCAAAAAACCCTAAAAAACAGCTTAAATCATAGAATTTGGGGGTCATTTTGATCCCAAAGTATTATTAACCTCAATAACCATAATTTCCACTCATTTTCAGTCTATTCTGAACACCTCACACCTCGCAATATTATTTTTAGTCCTAAAATTTGCACCGAGGTCGCTGGATGACTAAGCTCAGCGACCCAAGTGGCCGACACAAACACCTGGCCCATCTAGGAGTGGCACTGCAGTGTCACGCAGGATGGCCCTTCCAAAAAACACTCCCCAAACAGCACATGACGCAAAGAAAAAAAGAGGCACAATGAGGTAGCTGTGTGACTAAGCTCAGCGACCCAAGTGGCCGACACAAACACCTGGCCCATCTAGGAGTGGCACTGCAGTGTCACGCAGGATGGCCCTTCCAAAAAACACTCCCCAAACAGCACATGACGCAAAGAAAAAAAGAGGCGCAATGAGGTAGCTGTGTGAGTAAGCTAAGCGACCCTAGTGGCCGACACAAACACCTGGCCCATCTAGGAGTGGCACTGCAGTGTCAGGCCGGATGGCCCTTCCAAAAAATACTCCCCAAACAGCACATGACGCAAAGAAGAAAAAAAAGAGGCGCAATGAGGTAGCTGTGTGACTAAGATAAGTGACCTTAGTGGCCGACACAAACACCTGGCCCATCTAGGAGTGGCACTGCAGTGTCACGCAGGATGGCCCTTCCAAAAAACACTCCCCAAACAGCACATGACGCAAAGAAAAATGAAAGAAAAAAGAGGTGCAAGATGGAATTGTCCTTGGGCCCTCCCACCCACCCTTATGTTGTATAAACAGGACATGCACACTTTAACCAACCCATCATTTCAGTGACAGGGTCTGCCACACGACTGTGACTGAAATGACGGGTTGGTTTGGACCCCCACCAAAAAAGAAGCAATTAATCTCTCCTTGCACAAACTGGCTCTACAGAGGCAAGATGTCCACCTCATCATCATCCTCCGATTCATCACCGTGTACATCCCCCTCCTCACAGATTATCAATTCGTCCCCACTGGAATCCACCATCACAGCTCCCTGTGTACTTTGTGGAGGCAATTGCTGCTGGTGAATGTCTCCATGGAGGAATTGATTATAATTCATTTTAATGAACATCATCTTCTCCACATTTTCTGGAAGTAACCTCGTACGCCGATTGCTGACAAGGTGAGCGGCGGCACTAAACACTCTTTCGGAGTACACACTTGTGGGAGGGCAACTTAGGTAGAATAAAGCCAGTTTGTGCAAGGGCCTCCAATTTACCTCTTTTTCCTGCCAGTATACGTACGGACTGTCTGACGTGCCTACTTGGATGCGGTCACTCATATAATCCTCCACCATTCTTTCAATGGTGAGAGAATCATATGCAGTGACAGTAGACGACATGTCAGTAATCGTTGGCAGGTCCTTCAGTCCGGACCAGATGTCAGCATCAGCAGTCGCTCCAGACTGCCCTGCATCACCGCCAGTGGGTGGGCTCGGAATTCTGAGCCTTTTCCTCGCACCCCCAGTTGCGGGAGAATGTGAAGGAGGAGATGTTGACAGGTCGCGTTCCGCTTGACTTGACAATTTTCTCACCAGCAGTTCTTTGAACCCCTGCAGACTTGTGTCTGCCGGAAAGAGAGATCCAACGTAGGTTTTAAATCTAGGATCGAGCACGGTGGCCAAAATGTAGTGCTCTGATTTCAACAGATTGACCACCCGTGAATCCTTGTTAAGTGAATTAAGGGCTCCATCCACAAGTCCCACATGCCTAGCGGAATCGCTCAGTGTTAGCTCCTCCTTCAATGTCTCCAGCTTCTTCTGCAAAAGCCTGATGAGGGGAATGACCTGACTCAGGCTGGCAGTGTCTGAACTGACTTCACGTGTGGCAAGTTCAAAAGGTTGCAGAACCTTGCACAACGTTGAAATCATTCTCCACTGCGCTTGAGACAGGTGCATTCCACCTCCTATATCGTGCTGAATTGTATAGGCTTGAATGGCCTTTTGCTGCTCCTCCAACCTCTGAAGCATATAGAGGGTTGAATTCCACCTCGTTACCACTTCTTGCTTCAGATGATGGCAGGGCAGGTTCAGGCGTTTTTGGTGTTGCTCCAGTCTTCTGTACGTGGTGCCTGTACGCCGAAAGTGTCCCGCAATTCTTCGGGCCACCGACAGCATCTCTTGCACGCCCCTGTCGTTTTTTAAATAATTCTGCACCACCAAATTCAAGGTATGTGCAAAACATGGGACGTGCTGGAATTTGCCCAGATTTAATGCACACACAATATTGCTGGCGTTGTCCGATGCCACAAATCCACAGGAGAGTCCAATTGGGGTAAGCCATTCTGCGATGATATTCCTCAGTTGCCGTAAGAGGTTTTCAGCTGTGTGCGTATTCTGGAAAGCGGCGATACAAAGCGTAGCCTGCCTAGGAAAGAGTTGGCGTTTGCGAGATGCTGCTACTGGTGCCGCCGCTGCTGTTCTTGAGGCGGGAGTCAATACATCTACCCAGTGGGCTGTCACAGTCATATAGTCCTGAGTCTGCCCTGCTCCACTTGTCCACATGTCCGTGGTTAAGTGGACATTGGGTACAACTGCATTTTTTAGGACACTGGTGAGTCTTTTTCTGAGGTCTGTGTACATTTTCGGTATCGCCTGCCTAGAGAAATGGAACCTAGATGGTATTTGGTACCGGGGACACAGTACCTCAAACAAGTCTATAGTTGGCTCTGCAGTAATGATGGATACCGGAACCACGTTTCTCACCGCCCAGGATGCCAAGGCCTCAGTAATCCGCTTTGCAGCAGGATGACTGCTGTGATATTTCATCTTCCTCGCAAAGGACTGTTGGACAGTCAATTGCTTGGTGGAAGTAGTAAAAGTGGTCTTACGACTTCCCCTCTGGGATGACCATCGACTCCCAGCAGCAACAACAGCAGCGCCAGCAGCAGTAGGCGTTACACTCAAGGATGCATCGGAGGAATCCCAGGCAGGAGAGGACTCGTCAGAATTGCCAGTGACATGGCCTGCAGGACTATTGGCATTCCTGGGGAAGGAGGAAATTGACACTGAGGGAGTTGGTGGGGTGGTTTGCGTGAGCTTGGTTACAAGAGGAAGGGATTTACTGGTCAGTGGACTGCTTCCGCTGTCGCCCAAAGTTTTTGAACTCGTCACTGACTTATGATGAATGCGCTGCAGGTGACGTATAAGGGAGGATGTTCCGAGGTGGTTAACGTCCTTACTCCTACTTATTACAGCTTGACAAAGGCAACACACGGCTTGACACTTGTTGTCCGCATTTCTGTTGAAATACTTCCACACCGAAGAGCTGATTTTTTTGGTATTTTCACCAGGCATGTCAATGGCCATATTCCTCCCACGGACAACAGGTGTCTCCCCGGGTGCCTGACTTAAACAAACCACCTCACCATCAGAATCCTCCTTGTCAATTTCCTCCCCAGCGCCAGCAACACCCATATCCTCCTCATCCTGGTGTACTTCAACACTGACATCTTCAATCTGACTATCAGGAACTGGACTGCGGGTGCTCCTTCCAGCACTTGCAGGGGGCGTGCAAATGGTGGAAGGCGCATGCTCTTCACGTCCAGTGTTGGGAAGGTCAGGCATCGCAACTGACACAATTGGACTCTCCTTGTGGATTTGTGATTTCGAAGAACGCACAGTTCTTTGCTGTGCTTTTGCCAGCTTAAGTCTTTTCATTTTTCTAGCGAGAGGCTGAGTGCTTCCATCCTCATGTGAAGCTGAACCACTAGCCATGAACATAGGCCAGGGCCTCAGCCGTTCCTTGCCACTCCGTGTGGTAAATGGCATATTGGCAAGTTTACGCTTCTCCTCCGACGATTTTATTTTAGATTTTTGAGTCCTTTTTTTACTGATATTTTGTGTTTTGGATTTTACATGCTCTGTAGTATGACATTGGGCATCGGCCTTGGCAGACGACGTTGATGGAATTTAATCGTCTCGGCCATGACTAGTGGCAGCAGCTTCAGCACGAGGTGGAAGTGGATCTTGATCTTTCCCTATTTTTGGAACCTCAACATTTTTGTTCTCCATATTTTAATAGGCACAACTAAAAGGCACCTCAGGTAAACAATGGAGATGGATGGATACTAGAGATGAGCGGGTTCGGTTTCTCTGAAACCGAACCCGCACGAACTTCATGTTTTTTTTACGGGTCCGAGCAGACTCGGATCCTCCCGCCTTGCTCGGTTAACCCGAGCGCGCCCGAACGTCATCATGACGCTGTCGGATTCTCGCGAGACTCGGATTCTATATAAGGAGCCGCGCGTCGCCGCCATTTTCACACGTGCATTGAGATTGATAGGGAGAGGACGTGGCTGGCGTCCTCTCCATTAGAAATTAGATTAGAAGAGAGAGAGAGATTGTGCAGAGTCAGACAGAGTTTACCACAGTGACCAGTGCAGTTGTTGTTAGTTAACTTTTATTTATTTTAATATAATATATCCGTTCTCTGCTATATCCGTTCTCTGCCTGAAAAAAAACGATACACAGCAGCAGCCAGTCACACAGTGTGACTCAGTCTGTGTGCACTCAGCTCAGCCCAGTGTGCTGCACATCAATGTATAAAAGGCAAAGCTTATAATAATTGTGGGGGAGACTGGGGAGCACTGCAGGTTGTTATAGCAGGAGCCCCCAGGAGTACATAATATTATATTAATTTAAAATTAAACAGTGCACACTTTTGCTGCAGGAGTGCCACTGCCAGTGTGACTAGTGGTGACCAGTGCCTGACCACCAGTATAGTAGTATATTGTTGTATGTATTGTATACTATCTCTTTATCAACCAGTCTATATTAGCAGCAGACACAGTACAGTGCGGTAGTTCACGGCTGTGGCTACCTCTGTGTCGGCAGTCGGAACTCGGCAGGCAGTCCGTCCATCCATAATTGTATTACAATATATACCACCTAACCGTGGTATTTTTTTTTCTTTCTTTATACCGTCGTCATAGTGTCATACTAGTTGTTACGAGTATACTACTATCTCTTTATCAACCAGTGTACAGTGCGGTAGTTCACGGCTGTGGCTACCTCTGTGTCGGCAGTCGGCAGGCAGTCCGTCCATCCATAATTGTATTATTATTATAATATATACCACCTAACCGTGGTTTTTTTTTCATTCTTTATACCGTCATAGTGTCATACTAGTTGTTACGAGTATACTACTATCTCTTTATCAACCAGTGTACAGTGCGGTAGTTCACGGCTGTGGCTACCTCTGTGTCGGCAGTCGGCAGGCAGTCCGTCCATCCATAATTGTATTATTATTATAATATATACCACCTAACCGTGGTTTTTTTTTCATTCTTTATACCGTCGTCATAGTGTCATACTAGTTGTTACGAGTATACTACTATCTCTTTATCAACCAGTGTACAGTGCGGTAGTTCACGGCTGTGGCTACCTCTGTGTCGGCAGTCGGCAGGCAGTCCGTCCATCCATAATTGTATTATTATTATAATATATACCACCTAACCGTGGTTTTTTTTTCATTCTTTATACCGTCGTCATAGTGTCATACTAGTTGTTACGAGTATACTACTATCTCTTTATCAACCAGTGTACAGTGCGGTAGTTCACGGCTGTGGCTACCTCTGTGTCGGCAGTCGGCAGGCAGTCCGTCCATCCATAATTGTATTATTATTATAATATATACCACCTAACTGTGGTATTTTTTTTTCTTTCTTTATACCGTCGTCATAGTGTCATACTAGTTGTTACGAGTATACTACTATCTCTTTATCAACCAGTGTACAGTGCGGTAGTTCACGGCTGTGGCTACCTCTGTGTCGGCAGTCGGCAGGCAGTCCGTCCATCCATAATTGTATTATTATTATAATATATACCACCTAACTGTGGTATTTTTTTTTCTTTCTTTATACCGTCGTCATAGTGTCATACTAGTTGTTACGAGTATACTACTATCTCTTTATCAACCAGTGTACAGTGCGGTAGTTCACGGCTGTGGCTACCTCTGTGTCGGCAGTCGGCAGGCAGTCCGTCCATCCATAATTGTATTATTATTATAATATATACCACCTAACCGTGGTTTTTTTTTCATTCTTTATACCGTCGTCATAGTGTCATACTAGTTGTTACGAGTATACTACTATCTCTTTATCAACCAGTGTACAGTGCGGTAGTTCACGGCTGTGGCTACCTCTGTGTCGGCACTCGGCAGGCAGTCCGTCCATCCATAATTGTATTATTATTATAATATATACCACCTAACCGTGGTTTTTTTTTCATTCTTTATACCGTCGTCATAGTGTCATACTAGTTGTTACGAGTATACTACTATCTCTTTATCAACCAGTGTACAGTGCGGTAGTTCACGGCTGTGGCTACCTCTGTGTCGGCAGTCGGCAGGCAGTCCGTCCATCCATAATTGTATTATTATTATAATATATACCACCTAACTGTGGTATTTTTTTTTCTTTCTTTATACCGTCGTCATAGTGTCATACTAGTTGTTACGAGTATACTACTATCTCTTTATCAACCAGTGTACAGTGCGGTATTTCACGGCTGTGGCTACCTCTGTGTCGGCAGTCGGCAGGCAGTCCGTCCATCCATAATTGTATTATTATTATAATATATACCACCTAACCGTGGTTTTTTTATACCACCTAACCGTGGCAGTCCGTCCATAATTGTATACTAGTATCCAATCCATCCATCTCCATTGTTTACCTGAGGTGCCTTTTAGTTCTGCCTATAAAATATGGAGAACAAAAAAGTTGAGGTTCCAAAATTAGGGAAAGATCAAGATCCACTTCCACCTCGTGCTGAAGCTGCTGCCACTAGTCATGGCCGAGACGATGAAATGCCAGCAACGTCGTCTGCCAAGGCCGATGCCCAATGTCATAGTACAGAGCATGTCAAATCCAAAACACCAAATATCAGAAAAAAAAGGACTCCAAAACCTAAAATAAAATTGTCGGAGGAGAAGCGTAAACTTGCCAATATGCCATTTACCACACGGAGTGGCAAGGAACGGCTGAGGCCCTGGCCTATGTTCATGGCTAGTGGTTCAGCTTCACATGAGGATGGAAGCACTCAGCCTCTCGCTAGAAAACTGAAAAGACTCAAGCTGGCAAAAGCACCGCAAAGAACTGTGCGTTCTTTGAAATCCCAAATCCACAAGGAGAGTCCAATTGTGTCGTTTGCGATGCCTGACCTTCCCAACACTGGACGTGAAGAGCATGCGCCTTCCACTATTTGCATGCCCCCTGCAAGTGCTGGAAGGAGCACCCGCAGTCCAGTTCCTGATAGTCAGATTGAAGATGTCAGTGTTGAAGTACACCAGGATGAGGAGGATATGGGTGTTGCTGGCGCTGGGGAGGAAATTGACCAGGAGGATTCTGATGGTGAGGTGGTTTGTTTAAGTCAGGCACCCGGGGAGACACCTGTTGTCCGTGGGAGGAATATGGCCGTTGACATGCCAGGTGAAAATACAAAAAAAATCAGCTCTTCGGTGTGGAGGTATTTCACCAGAAATGCGGACAACAGGTGTCAAGCCGTGTGTTCCCTTTGTCAAGCTGTAATAAGTAGGGGTAAGGACGTTAACCACCTCGGAACATCCTCCCTTATACGTCACCTGCAGCGCATTCATAATAAGTCAGTGACAAGTTCAAAAACTTTGGGTGACAGCGGAAGCAGTCCACTGACCAGTAAATCCCTTCCTCTTGTAACCAAGCTCACGCAAACCACCCCACCAACTCCCTCAGTGTCAATTTCCTCCTTCCCCAGGAATGCCAATAGTCCTGCAGGCCATGTCACTGGCAAGTCTGACGAGTCCTCTCCTGCCTGTGATTCCTCCGATGCATCCTTGCGTGTAACGCCTACTGCTGCTGGCGCTGCTGTTGTTGCCGCTGGGAGTCGATGGTCATCCCAGAGGGGAAGTCGTAAGCCCACTTGTACTACTTCCAGTAAGCAATTGACTGTTCAACAGTCCTTTGCGAGGAAGATGAAATATCACAGCAGTCATCCTACTGCAAAGCGGATAACTGAGTCCTTGACAACTATGTTGGTGTTAGACGTGCGTCCGGTATCCGCCGTTAGTTCACAGGGAACTAGACAATTTATTGAGGCAGTGTGCCCCCGTTACCAAATACCATCTAGGTTCCACTTCTCTAGGCAGGCGATACCGAGAATGTACACGGACGTCAGAAAAAGACTCACCAGTGTCCTAAAAAATGCAGTTGTACCCAATGTCCACTTAACCACGGACATGTGGACAAGTGGAGCAGGGCAGGGTCAGGACTATATGACTGTGACAGCCCACTGGGTAGATGTATGGACTCCCGCCGCAAGAACAGCAGCGGCGGCACCAGTAGCAGCATCTCGCAAACGCCAACTCTTTCCTAGGCAGGCTACGCTTTGTATCACCGCTTTCCAGAATACGCACACAGCTGAAAACCTCTTACGGCAACTGAGGAAGATCATCGCGGAATGGCTTACCCCAATTGGACTCTCCTGTGGATTTGTGGCATCGGACAACGCCAGCAATATTGTGTGTGCATTAAATATGGGCAAATTCCAGCACGTCCCATGTTTTGCACATACCTTGAATTTGGTGGTGCAGAATTTTTTAAAAAACGACAGGGGCGTGCAAGAGATGCTGTCGGTGGCCAGAAAAATTGCGGGACACTTTCGGCGTACAGGCACCACGTACAGAAGACTGGAGCACCACCAAAAACTACTGAACCTGCCCTGCCATCATCTGAAGCAAGAAGTGGTAACGAGGTGGAATTCAACCCTCTATATGCTTCAGAGGTTGGAGGAGCAGCAAAAGGCCATTCAAGCCTATACAATTGAGCACGATATAGGAGATGGAATGCACCTGTCTCAAGTGCAGTGGAGAATGATTTCAACGTTGTGCAAGGTTCTGATGCCCTTTGAACTTGCCACACGTGAAGTCAGTTCAGACACTGCCAGCCTGAGTCAGGTCATTCCCCTCATCAGGCTTTTGCAGAAGAAGCTGGAGGCATTGAAGAAGGAGCTAACACGGAGCGATTCCGCTAGGCATGTGGGACTTGTGGATGCAGCCCTTAATTCGCTTAACAAGGATTCACGGGTGGTCAATCTGTTGAAATCAGAGCACTACATTTTGGCCACCGTGCTCGATCCTAGATTTAAAGCCTACCTTGGATCTCTCTTTCCGGCAGACACAGGTCTGCTGGGGTTGAAAGACCTGCTGGTGACAAAATTGTCAAGTCAAGCGGAACGCGACCTGTCAACATCTCCTCCTTCACATTCTCCCGCAACTGGGGGTGCGAGGAAAAGGCTCAGAATTCCGAGCCCACCCGCTGGCGGTGATGCAGGGCAGTCTGGAGCGACTGCTGATGCTGACATCTGGTCCGGACTGAAGGACCTGACAACGATTACGGACATGTCGTCTACTGTCACTGCATATGATTCTCTCAACATTGATAGAATGGTGGAGGATTATATGAGTGACCGCATCCAAGTAGGCACGTCACACAGTCCGTACTTATACTGGCAGGAAAAAGAGGCAATTTGGAGGCCCTTGCACAAACTGGCTTTATTCTACCTAAGTTGCCCTCCCACAAGTGTGTACTCCGAAAGAGTGTTTAGTGCCGCCGCTCACCTTGTCAGCAATCGGCGTACGAGGTTACATCCAGAAAATGTGGAGAAGATGATGTTCATTAAAATGAATTATAATCAATTCCTCCGCGGAGACATTGACCAGCAGCAATTGCCTCCACAAAGTACACAGGGAGCTGAGATGGTGGATTCCAGTGGGGACGAATTGATAATCTGTGAGGAGGGGGATGTACACGGTGATATATCGGAGGGTGAAGATGAGGTGGACATCTTGCCTCTGTAGAGCCAGTTTGTGCAAGGAGAGATTAATTGCTTCTTTTTTGGGGGGGGTCCAAACCAACCCGTCATATCAGTCACAGTCGTGTGGCAGACCCTGTCACTGAAATGATGGGTTGGTTAAAGTGTGCATGTCCTGTTTTGTTTATACAACATAAGGGTGGGTGGGAGGGCCCAAGGATAATTCCATCTTGCACCTCTTTTTTCTTTTCTTTTTCTTTGCATCATGTGCTGATTGGGGAGGGTTTTTTGGAAGGGACATCCTGCGTGACACTGCAGTGCCACTCCTAGATGGGCCCGGTGTTTGTGTCGGCCACTAGGGTCGCTTATCTTTCTCACACAGTCAGCTACCTCATTGCGCCTCTTTTTTTCTTTGCGTCATGTGCTGTTTGGGGAGGGTTTTTTGGAAGGGACATCCTGCGTGACACTGCAGTGCCACTCCTAGATGGGCCCGGTGTTTGTGTCGGCCACTAGGGTCGCTTATCTTACTCACACAGCGACCTCGGTGCAAATTTTAGGACTAAAAATAATATTGTGAGGTGTGATGTGTTCAGAATAGGCTGAAAATGAGTGTAAATTATGTTTTTTGAGGTTAATAATACTTTGGGATCAAAATTACCCCCAAATTCTATGATTTAAGCTGTTTTTTAGGGTTTTTTGAAAAAAACACCCGAATCCAAAACACACCCGAATCCGACAAAAAAAATTCGGTGAGGTTTTGCCAAAACGCGGTCGAACCCAAAACACGGCCGCGGAACCGAACCCAAAACCAAAACACAAAACCCGAAAAATTTCAGGCGCTCATCTCTAATGGATACTAGTATACTTATGGATGACGAGTGACTGACGACACAGAGGTAGCTACAGCCGTGGACTACCGTACTGCGTCTACTAGTATAGAGATGATAATGATATAAAAAATATATATATATCACTACTGCAGGTATATATAATATAATGACGGACCTGCTGGACACTGTCAGCAGAATCCTAAACTACTAGTATGAAGAAGATAGAAAAAAAAACCCCACCACAGGTAGGTATACAATTATGGACGAGCACTGACAACACAGAGGTAGCCACAGCCGTGGACTACCGTACTGCGTCTGCTAGTATAGAGATGATAATGATGTAAAAAATATATATATATCACTACTGCAGGTATATATAATATAATGACGGACCTGCTGGACACTGTCAGCAGAATCCTAAACTACTAGTATGAAGAAGATAGAAAAAAAACCCCCACCACAGGTAGGTATACAATTATGGACGAGCACTGACGACACAGAGGTAGCTACAGCCGTGGACTACCATACTGCGTCTGCTAGTATAGAGATGATAATGATATAAAAAATATATATATATCACTACTGCAGGTATATATAATATAATGACGGACCTGCTGGACACTGTCAGCAGACTCCTAAACTACTAGTATGAAGAAGATAGAAAAAAAACCCCCACCACAGGTAGGTATACAATTATGGACGAGCACTGACGACACAGAGGTAGCTACAGCCGTGGACTACCGTACTGCGTCTGCTAGTATACAGATGATAATGATATAAAAAATATATATATATCACTACTGCAGGTATATATAATATAATGACGGACCTGCTGGACACTGTCAGCAGACTCCTAAACTACTAGTATGAAGAAGATAGAAAAAAAAACCCCACCACAGGTAGGTATACAATTATGGACGAGCACTGACGACACAGAGGTAGCTACAGCCGTGGACTACCGTACTGCTTCTGCTAGTATAGAGATGATAATGATATAAAAAATATATATATATCACTACTGCAGGTATATATAATATAATGACGGACCTGCTGGACACTGTCAGCAGACTCCTAAACTACTAGTATGAAGAAGATAGAAAAAAAAAACCCACCACAGGTAGGTATACAATTATGGACGAGCACTGACGACACAGAGGTAGCTACAGCCGTGGACTACCGTACTGCATCTGCTAGTATAGAGATGATAATGATATAAAAAATATATATATATATATCACTACTGCAGGTATATATAATATAATGACGGACCTGCTGGACACTGTCAGCAGACTCCTAAACTGCTAGTATGAAGAAGATAGAAAAAAAAAACCCACCACAGGTAGGTATACAATTATGGACGAGCACTGACGACACAGAGGTAGCTACAGCCGTGGACTACCCTACTGCGTCTGCTAGTTTAGAGATGATAATGATATAAAAAATATATATATATCACTACTGCAGGTATATATAATATAATGACAGACCTGCTGGACACTGTCAGCAGACTCCTAAACTACTAGTATGAAGAAGATAGAAAAAAAAACCCCACCACAGGTAGGTATACAATTATGGACGAGCACTGACGACACAGAGGTAGCCACAGCCGTGGACTACCGTACTGCGTCTGCTAATATAGAGATGATAAAGATGATAGAGATGAACAAAAAAAATATAACACTACTGCAGATAAATATTTATATAATATAATGAATGACGGACCTGCTGGACACTGTCAGCAGAATGCGTTTATAGAATAAATAAAAAAACACCACAGGAGTGTTTAACTTTTTCAGGCAGACTATATACTGGTGGTCACTGGTCAGTCACACTGGCAGCAAAAGTGTGCACTGTACTCCTGCTATAACTGCACCCCAGTCTTCCCCACAATTCAGCTGTGTGAGCAGTGAGCACTCAGCACAGTCAGATATACATAGATGATATTATCATGCAGCACACTGAGGCTGAGCACAGATATGGTATGTGACTGTGTATCGTTTTTTTTCAGGCAGATAACGGATTATATTAAAAAATTAATAAAACTGGTGGTGGTCACTAGTAACTATCAGCAAAACTCTGCACTCTGAGTACTCCTAATGCTCCCCAAAATTACTAAGTTAGTAGTAAATCAACTCAAGTGTCTCTATCTATTCTAACGGAGAGGTAGAGATGAGCGGGTTCGGTTTCTCTGAAACCGAACCCGCACGAACTTCATGTTTTTTTCACGGGTCCGAGCAGACTCGGATCCTCCCGCCTTGCTCGGTTAACCCGAGCGCGCCCGAACGTCATCATGACGCTGTCGGATTCTCGCGAGACTCGGATTCTATATAAGGAGCCGCGCGTCGCCGCCATTTTCACACGTGCATTGAGATTGATAGGGAGAGGACGTGGCTGGCGTCCTCTCCATTAGAAATTAGATTAGAAGAGAGAGAGAGATTGTGCAGAGTCAGACAGAGTTTACCACAGTGACCAGTGCAGTTGTTGTTAGTTAACTTTTATTTATTTTAATATATCCGTTCTCTGCTATATCCGTTCTCTGCCTGAAAAAAAACGATACACAGCAGCAGCCAGTCACACAGTGTGACTCAGTCTGTGTGCACTCAGCTCAGCCCAGTGTGCTGCACATCAATGTATAAAAGGCAAAGCTTATAATAATTGTGGGGGAGACTGGGGAGCACTGCAGGTTGTTATAGCAGGAGCCCCCAGGAGTACATAATATTATATTAATTTAAAATTAAACAGTGCACACTTTTGCTGCAGGAGTGCCACTGCCAGTGTGACTAGTGGTGACCAGTGCCTGACCACCAGTATAGTAGTATATTGTTGTATGTATTGTATACTATCTCTTTATCAACCAGTCTATATTAGCAGCAGACACAGTACAGTGCGGTAGTTCACGGCTGTGGCTACCTCTGTGTCGGCAGTCGGAACTCGGCAGGCAGTCCGTCCATCCATAATTGTATTACAATATATACCACCTAACCGTGGTATTTTTTTTTCTTTCTTTATACCGTCGTCATAGTGTCATACTAGTTGTTACGAGTATACTACTATCTCTTTATCAACCAGTGTACAGTGCGGTAGTTCACGGCTGTGGCTACCTCTGTGTCGGCAGTCGGCAGGCAGTCCGTCCATCCATAATTGTATTATTATTATAATATATACCACCTAACCGTGGTTTTTTTTTCATTCTTTATACCGTCATAGTGTCATACTAGTTGTTACGAGTATACTACTATCTCTTTATCAACCAGTGTACAGTGCGGTAGTTCACGGCTGTGGCTACCTCTGTGTCGGCAGTCGGCAGGCAGTCCGTCCATCCATAATTGTATTATTATTATAATATATACCACCTAACCGTGGTTTTTTTTTCATTCTTTATACCGTCATAGTGTCATACTAGTTGTTACGAGTATACTACTATCTCTTTATCAACCAGTGTACAGTGCGGTAGTTCACGGCTGTGGCTACCTCTGTGTCGGCAGTCGGCAGGCAGTCCGTCCATCCATAATTGTATTATTATTATAATATATACCACCTAACCGTGGTTTTTTTTTCATTCTTTATACCGTCATAGTGTCATACTAGTTGTTACGAGTATACTACTATCTCTTTATCAACCAGTGTACAGTGCGGTAGTTCACGGCTGTGGCTACCTCTGTGTCGGCAGTCGGCAGGCAGTCCGTCCATCCATAATTGTATTATTATTATAATATATACCACCTAACCGTGGTTTTTTTTTCATTCTTTATACCGTCGTCATAGTGTCATACTAGTTGTTACGAGTATACTACTATCTCTTTATCAACCAGTGTACAGTGCGGTAGTTCACGGCTGTGGCTACCTCTGTGTCGGCAGTCGGCAGGCAGTCCGTCCATCCATAATTGTATTATTATTATAATATATACCACCTAACCGTGGTTTTTTTTTCATTCTTTATACCGTCGTCATAGTGTCATACTAGTTGTTACGAGTATACTACTATCTCTTTATCAACCAGTGTACAGTGCGGTAGTTCACGGCTGTGGCTACCTCTGTGTCGGCAGTCGGCAGGCAGTCCGTCCATCCATAATTGTATTATTATTATAATATATACCACCTAACCGTGGTTTTTTTTTCATTCTTTATACCGTCGTCATAGTGTCATACTAGTTGTTACGAGTATACTACTATCTCTTTATCAACCAGTGTACAGTGCGGTAGTTCACGGCTGTGGCTACCTCTGTGTCGGCAGTCGGCAGGCAGTCCGTCCATCCATAATTGTATTATTATTATAATATATACCACCTAACCGTGGTTTTTTTTTCATTCTTTATACCGTCGTCATAGTGTCATACTAGTTGTTACGAGTATACTACTATCTCTTTATCAACCAGTGTACAGTGCGGTAGTTCACGGCTGTGGCTACCTCTGTGTCGGCAGTCGGCAGGCAGTCCGTCCATCCATAATTGTATTATTATTATAATATATACCACCTAACCGTGGTTTTTTTTTCATTCTTTATACCGTCGTCATAGTGTCATACTAGTTGTTACGAGTATACTACTATCTCTTTATCAACCAGTGTACAGTGCGGTAGTTCACGGCTGTGGCTACCTCTGTGTCGGCAGTCGGCAGGCAGTCCGTCCATCCATAATTGTATTATTATTATAATATATACCACCTAACCGTGGTTTTTTTTTCATTCTTTATACCGTCGTCATAGTGTCATACTAGTTGTTACGAGTATACTACTATCTCTTTATCAACCAGTGTACAGTGCGGTAGTTCACGGCTGTGGCTACCTCTGTGTCGGCAGTCGGCAGGCAGTCCGTCCATCCATAATTGTATTATTATTATAATATATACCACCTAACCGTGGTTTTTTTTTCATTCTTTATACCGTCATAGTGTCATACTAGTTGTTACGAGTATACTACTATCTCTTTATCAACCAGTGTACAGTGCGGTAGTTCACGGCTGTGGCTACCTCTGTGTCGGCAGTCGGCAGGCAGTCCGTCCATCCATAATTGTATTATTATTATAATATATACCACCTAACCGTGGTTTTTTTTTCATTCTTTATACCGTCGTCATAGTGTCATACTAGTTGTTACGAGTATACTACTATCTCTTTATCAACCAGTGTACAGTGCGGTAGTTCACGGCTGTGGCTACCTCTGTGTCGGCAGTCGGCAGGTATCCAATACTAGTATCCAATCCATCCATCTCCATTGTTTACCTGAGGTGCCTTTTAGTTCTGCCTATAAAATATGGAGAAAAAAAAAGTTGAGGTTCCAAAATTAGGGAAAGATCAAGATCCACTTCCACCTCGTGCTGAAGCTGCTGCCACTAGTCATGGCCGAGACGATGATATGCCAGCAACGTCGTCTGCCAAGGCCGATGCCCAATGTCATAGTACAGAGCATGTCAAATCCAAAACACCAAATATCAGAAAAAAAAGGACTCCAAAACCTAAAATAAAATTGTCGGAGGAGAAGCGTAAACTTGCCAATATGCCATTTACCACACGGAGTGGCAAGGAACGGCTGAGGCCCTGGCCTATGTTCATGGCTAGTGGTTCAGCTTCACATGAGGATGGAAGCACTCAGCCTCTCGCTAGAAAACTGAAAAGACTCAAGCTGGCAAAAGCACCGCAAAGAACTGTGCGTTCTTCGAAATCCCAAATCCACAAGGAGAGTCCAATTGTGTCGGTTGCGATGCCTGACCTTCCCAACACTGGAGGTGAAGAGCATGCGCCTTCCACCATTTGCACGCCCCCTGCAAGTGCTGGAAGGAGCACCCGCAGTCCAGTTCCTGATAGTCAGATTGAAGATGTCAGTGTTGAAGTACACCAGGATGAGGAGGATATGGGTGTTGCTGGCGCTGGGGAGGAAATTGACCAGGAGGATTCTGATGGTGAGGTGGTTTGTTTAAGTCAGGCACCCGGGGAGACACCTGTTGTCCGTGGGAGGAATATGGCCGTTGACATGCCAGGTGAAAATACCAAAAAAATCAGCTCTTCGGTGTGGAGGTATTTCACCAGAAATGCGGACAACAGGTGTCAAGCCGTGTGTTCCCTTTGTCAAGCTGTAATAAGTAGGGGTAAGGACGTTAACCACCTCGGAACATCCTCCCTTATACGTCACCTGCAGCGCATTCATAATAAGTCAGTGACAAGTTCAAAAACTTTGGGTGACAGCGGAAGCAGTCCACTGACCAGTAAATCCCTTCCTCTTGTAACCAAGCTCACGCAAACCACCCCACCAACTCCCTCAGTGTCAATTTCCTCCTTCCCCAGGAATGCCAATAGTCCTGCAGGCCATGTCACTGGCAAGTCTGACGAGTCCTCTCCTGCCTGGGATTCCTCCGATGCATCCTTGCGTGTAACGCCTACTGCTGCTGGCGCTGCTGTTGTTGCCGCTGGGAGTCGATGGTCATCCCAGAGGGGAAGTCGTAAGCCCACTTGTACTACTTCCAGTAAGCAATTGACTGTTCAACAGTCCTTTGCGAGGAAGATGAAATATCACAGCAGTCATCCTACTGCAAAGCGGATAACTGAGGCCTTGGCATCCTGGGTGGTGAGAAACGTGGTTCCGGTATCCATCATTACTGCAGAGCCAACTAGAGACTTGTTGGAGGTACTGTGTCCCCGGTACCAAATACCATCTAGGTTCCATTTCTCTAGGCAGGCGATACCGAAAATGTACACAGACCTCAGAAAAAGAGTCACCAGTGTCCTAAAAAATGCAGCTGTACCCAATGTCCACTTAACCACGGACATGTGGACAAGTGGAGCAGGGCAGGGTCAGGACTATATGACTGTGACAGCCCACTGGGTAGATGTATGGACTCCCGCCGCAAGAACAGCAGCGGCGGCACCAGTAGCAGCATCTCGCAAACGCCAACTCTTTCCTAGGCAGGCTACGCTTTGTATCACCGCTTTCCAGAATACGCACACAGCTGAAAACCTCTTACGGCAACTGAGGAAGATCATCGCGGAATGGCTTACCCCAATTGGACTCTCCTGTGGATTTGTGGCATCGGACAACGCCAGCAATATTGTGTGTGCATTAAATCTGGGCCAATTCCAGCACGTCCCATGTTTTGCACATACCTTGAATTTGGTGGTGCAGAATTTTTTAAAAAACGACAGGGGCGTGCAAGAGATGCTGTCGGTGGCCAGAAGAATTGCGGGACACTTTCGGCGTACAGGCACCACGTACAGAAAACTGGAGCACCACCAAAAACTACTGAACCTGCCCTGCCATCATCTGAAGCAAGAAGTGGTAACGAGGTGGAATTCAACCCTCTATATGCTTCAGAGGTTGGAGGAGCAGCAAAAGGCCATTCAAGCCTATACAATTGAGCACGATATAGTAGGTGGAATGCACCTGTCTCAAGTGCAGTGGAGAATGATTTCAACGTTGTGCAAGGTTCTGATGCCCTTTGAACTTGCCACACGTGAAGTCAGTTCAGACACTGCCAGCCTGAGTCAGGTCATTCCCCTCATCAGGCTTTTGCAGAAGAAGCTGGAGGCATTGAAGAAGGAGCTAACACGGAGCGATTCCGCTAGGCATGTGGGACTTGTGGATGCAGCCCTTAATTCGCTTAACAAGGATTCACGGGTGGTCAATCTGTTGAAATCAGAGCACTACATTTTGGCCACCGTGCTCGATCCTAGATTTAAAGCCTACCTTGGATCTCTCTTTCCGGCAGACACAGGTCTGCTGGGGTTGAAAGACCTGCTGGTGACAAAATTGTCAAGTCAAGCGGAACGCGACCTGTCAACATCTCCTCCTTCACATTCTCCCGCAACTGGGGGTGCGAGGAAAAGGCTCAGAATTCCGAGCCCACCCGCTGGCGGTGATGCAGGGCAGTCTGGAGCGACTGCTGATGCTGACATCTGGTCCGGACTGAAGGACCTGACAACGATTACGGACATGTCGTCTACTGTCACTGCATATGATTCTCTCAACATTGATAGAATGGTGGAGGATTATATGAGTGACCGCATCCAAGTAGGCACGTCACACAGTCCGTACTTATACTGGCAGGAAAAAGAGGCAATTTGGAGGCCCTTGCACAAACTGGCTTTATTCTACCTAAGTTGCCCTCCCACAAGTGTGTACTCCGAAAGAGTGTTTAGTGCCGCCGCTCACCTTGTCAGCAATCGGCGTACGAGGTTACATCCAGAAAATGTGGAGAAGATGATGTTCATTAAAATGAATTATAATCAATTCCTCCGCGGAGACATTGACCAGCAGCAATTGCCTCCACAAAGTACACAGGGAGCTGAGATGGTGGATTCCAGTGGGGACGAATTGATAATCTGTGAGGAGGGGGATGTACACGGTGATATATCGGAGGGTGAAGATGAGGTGGACATCTTGCCTCTGTAGAGCCAGTTTGTGCAAGGAGAGATTAATTGCTTCTTTTTTTGGGGGGGTCCAAACCAACCCGTCATATCAGTCACAGTCGTGTGGCAGACCCTGTCACTGAAATGATGGGTTGGTTAAAGTGTGCATGTCCCGTTTTGTTTATACAACATAAGGGTGGGTGGGAGGGCCCAAGGATAATTCCATCTTGCACCTCTTTTTTCTTTTCTTTTTCTTTGCATCATGTGCTGATTGGGGAGGGTTTTTTGGAAGGGACATCCTGCGTGACACTGCAGTGCCACTCCTAGATGGGCCCGGTGTTTGTGTCGGCCACTAGGGTCGCTAATCTTACTCACACAGCTACCTCATTGCGCCTCTTTTTTTCTTTGCGTCATGTGCTGTTTGGGGAGGGTTTTTTGGAAGGGACATCCTGCGTGACACTGCAGTGCCACTCCTAGATGTGCCCGGTGTTTGTGTCGGCCACTAGGGTCGCTAATCTTACTCACACAGTCAGCTACCTCATTGCGCCTCTTTTTTTCTTTGCGTCATGTGCTGTTTGGGGAGGGTTTTTTGGAAGGGCCATCCTGCGTGACACTGCAGTGCCACTCCTAGATGGGCCCGGTGTTTGTGTCGGCCACTAGGGTCGCTTATCTTTCTCACACAGTCAGCTACCTCATTGCGCCTCTTTTTTTCTTTGCGTCATGTGCTGTTTGGGGAGGGTTTTTTGGAAGGGACATCCTGCGTGACACTGCAGTGCCACTCCTAGATGGGCCCGGTGTTTGTGTCGGCCACTAGGGTCGCTAATCTTACTCACACAGCTACCTCATTGCGCCTCTTTTTTTCTTTGCGTCATGTGCTGTTTGGGGAGGGTTTTTTGGAAGGGACATCCTGCGTGACACTGCAGTGCCACTCCTAGATGGGCCCGGTGTTTGTGTCGGCCACTAGGGTCGCTTATCTTACTCACACAGCGACCTCGGTGCAAATTTTAGGACTAAAAATAATATTGTGAGGTGTGATGTGTTCAGAATAGGCTGAAAATGAGTGTAAATTATGTTTTTTGAGGTTAATAATACTTTGGGATCAAAATTACCCCCAAATTCTATGATTTAAGCTGTTTTTTAGGGTTTTTTGAAAAAAACACCCGAATCCAAAACACACCCGAATCCGACAAAAATAATTCGGTGAGGTTTTGCCAAAACGCGTTCGAACCCAAAACACGGCCGCGGAACCGAACCCAAAACCAAAACACAAAACCCGAAAAATTTCAGGCGCTCATCTCTACGGAGAGGACGCCAGCCACGTCCTCTCCCTATCAATCTCAATGCACGTGTGAAAATGGCGGCGACGCGCGGCTCCTTATATAGAATCCGAGTTTCGCGATAGAATACGAGCCTCGCGAGAATCCGACAGCGGGATGATGACGTTCGGGCGCGCTCGGGTTAACCGAGCAAGGCGGGAAGATCCGAGTCTGCCTCGGACCCGTGTAAAAAGGCTGAAGTTCGGGGGGGTTCGGATTCCGAGGAACCGAACCCGCTCATCTCTACTATTTAGTGGAGACAGAGGGAGAGGGGGCATCAGGGGGTACGGATTAAGAGGGGGTTCCGGCAGCAGAGCCGTATTAAGGGGGGGGCCCAGGGTGTACGTACCGCGGGCCCCACAGCTTTAGGGGGCCCCCGGCTGGAGTAACTCTGTCCCAGCTCTGAAGCTCCCCGGTCCTGCCAGTAACAGCAGCAGCATTGTCCTACAGTCAGCACACGCTGCTGCGTGTTGGCAGGTCTGTGGTGTTGCAGGGAGGCAGAAGCCTCCCTGCTTTCTTCTGCCTGTGCGGGTGTGTGTGTGTGTGTGTGTGTGTGTGTGGGGGGGGGGGGGGGTGTCTGGATTTACCCCTAGCTGAGAAGCCAAAATCCCTTTAAAAAAAAAAATCCCGGAATTTGCATAAGGGGGCGATTAGGCCATGCCCCCAACCCCACAGCAGGCACAGCAATTAGATGACTCAAGTGCCCTGGGCCCCCCAGACTCATAATCCATCCCTGGGGGCATGTCAGCAGCTCACAGAGCGCTGGGCATGTCCCCTCACTGATGAAAACGGGGCGTGGCTCGCGATCGCGGTCCTCCCGTGAAGCCACACCCCCTTTTGTTGACCACGCCCCCTCTTCGCCGTGCGTGTGTCCCTCATTCTGCCTAAAGAAAGCTGGGAGGTATGCACCCCTGCCTATGCCATGCCCATACCATCTGCTTCTGCTCCTAGTCTCCTATAGATTTGCCCAGATCTGTGACTCATTTGACTAACTCCACCCAGTGTTGTGACTCCGCCCAGCGTTAGCAAATGAAGCACAAAGTCACAGATCTGGGCTATTATATAGGAGATAAAATAGCAGCATAAAATACATATATAAAAAGAACAAAGATTAAAAAGCTTGAGGTAATTGCTCTGAGAATTAAAAATATGTTTGAGGCTGCTAAATAGGACAAAATCCAAAATCCACAATATTAACATATAGTACTGTACATATAAGTACATTCAGTCTAAGATAAAACTCAGCCATCGGTAAACTATAACTGTTCCCAATGTTGCATAAACTCTGGCTGCTAAAAAATATCTTATGGATGTGAGCTTAGAGCTAGTCTAAAAACTCACCGGTAGGCAAACTCCCGCCAAGCTCTTTCAGATGAAGTGATTCCGGCTGGGTTGATTTGCAACTTTGGAATAAAAAAGACTTTTCAACTGAATCAAATAGTGTTTAACGCCAGATAAGGGTAGCAAACGGGGGAGGGGGGAGGAATGGGCTGCAATAATTTGAACGTCTCTGCACCAGCCTCCATGTTGTGTCAGATATGAGATGCCTACCTCCAGCTGATAAGAACACGGAATTTTGGATTGTAAATCTAAACACTGTTTTTTTAATAAACAGTTCAAAGCAATGATTTAGCTTGAAAATATTACACTGAGTTATGGAGGACATAGAAAATCTCAACACACAGATTTAGCCGAGACTAATGGAAAATTTCTGTGACACAGAGAACATTGAAGGATGTCACAAGGGGTAAAAACTTTCATCTATCAGCTAAAATAATACTCTTTCTCGGATTACTCCATGGACCTGTGGGAGACCAACTTTCAAACTATTCTAATGTGCAGCGTGTGATGGATAAAGTGTCATTCTTTAATCCTGGCAAGGGTCCTTTTTCCTCTACTTTTTATTACTTGCAGTTTGCATTGGACAGACTCTTGATGAGGCCAAACTTTGTCTGAGCACTGACAGGCATTTCATAAGCCTGGAATCCTTTACTGTATTGATATGGAAAATGACAGCCGTGCTGCTTTGCGGATCGTCCTTGGCATTTGTCACTCTCCACCAAGTACATAAGTCAGCACAGGCCTGGGAAATACATATCTCTAAGTTTCTATCATTCTATCACTGGGGACATAAGGAAAACAAAATACTACACAATAAACATGATATATATATATATATATATATATACAGTATATAGGCCCTCATTCCGAGTTGTTCGCTCGTTCTTTTTCATCGCATCGCAGTGAAAATCCGCTTAGTACGCATGCGCAAAGTTCGCACTGCGACTGCGCCAAGTAACTTTACTATGAAGAAAGTATTTTTACTCACGGCTTTTTCTTCGCTCCGGCGATCGTAATGTGATTGACAGGAAATGGGTGTTACTGGGCGGAAACACGGCGTTTCAGGGGCGTGTGGCTGAAAACGCTACCGTTTCCGGAAAAAACGCAGGAGTGGCCGGGGAAACGGTGGGAGTGCCTGGGCGAACGCTGGGTGTGTTTGTGACGTCAACCAGGAACGACAAGCACTGAACTGATCGCACAGGCAGAGTAAGTCTGGAGCTACTCTGAAACTGCTAAGTAGTTAGTAATCGCAATATTGCGAATACATCGGTCGCAATTTTAAGAAGCTAAGATTCACTCCCAGTAGGCGGCGGCTTAGCGTGTGTAACTCTGCTAAATTCGCCTTGCGACCGATCAACTCGGAATGAGGGCCATAGTGTATTATATGAAATTGGAAACTGAATACTCCATTAAGGTATGGGTGAGGTGGACTTTTAGGGTATGTACCAAACATGGGCGCCATCTTGAAATGAGCCATCTTGAATCTAAGTAATTTCTCCCATTTTCTGCACAGTTTTTGAAACAGAAGTGTGTACTGCGACTTTTCAATCGCCCTGTATATATATATTTATATATATATATATATATATATATATATATATAAGGTCCAAACAAGAACGGCACTGGAGGCAATTTGTACTGATGTTAAAGCTTGTATTGAAGCAATAGCTGTTTCAGGGCCTCCGCCCCTTCCTCAGGCAAAAATACAATAAGCTGGACAAACAGACATGAAACACCCACCTAAATACCCCAGGGGGGGCCCACCGCCACGTCCTCACCACGCATCCTTGCTTCCGGATCTGAGGCCGCCGGGTCACTTCAGGTAATCGCGTCACCGTTGTCATGGCGATACGCCACTTGCGGTTCACCAAGTCCCTGCTGCGTGTCACTGGGTGCCGGCTAAGCTTCCTCCTCAGTCAGGAACCAAGTGGGGGAACGGTTTAGGTTACGCTCCTCTATACGATACACAAATACAGAGACAAAATCTAAAAACAGATACAGAAGAGAATACAGTATGTGCCGTATAACATACAATACTATTACAAATTATAATATGGATACAGCACTATGGTGCAACCCACATATAGGGGAAACCAATCTGCTGAAATTCACATAGAGATGTGTGTCCTGGAGAAAAATCATAAACCTGTTACTAGGGCAACCCTACATGGAATTAGAGATGTGCACCGGAAATTTTTCGGGTTTTGTGTTTTGGTTTTGGATTCGGTTCCACGGCCGTGTTTTGGATTCGGACGTGTTTTGGCAAAACCTCCCTTAAATAATTTTTTCGGATTCGGGTGTGTTTTGGATTTCTTGTGTTTTTTTTTCAAAAACCCCTTAAAAACAGCTTAAATCATAGAATTTGGGGGTAATTTTGATTCTATAGTATTATTAACCTCAATAACCATAATTTCCACTCATTTCCAGTCTATTCTGAACACCTCACACCTCACAATACTATTTTTAGTCCTAAATTTGCACCGAGGTCGCTGGATGACTAAGCTAAGCGACCCAAGTGGCCGGCACAAACACCTGGCCCACCTAGGAGTGGCACTGCAGTGTCAGACAGGATGGCACTTAAAAAAATAGTCCCCAAACAGCACATGATGCAAAGAAAATAGAAAAAGAGGTGCACTGTGGTCGCTGGATGGCTAAGCTAAGCGACACAAACACCTCAATATCACAGGAATTATTCGTTCTAATCAATGTTATTATTGGTCCAAATCACTGGAAGAAAATGACAAAATCACAGGAATTATTTGTTCTAATCAATGGTATTATTGGTCCAAATCACTTGAAGAAAATGACAAAATCACAGGAATTATTCGTTCTAATCAATGGTATTATTGGTCCAAATCACTGGAAGAAAATGACAAAATCATAGGAATTATTCGTTCTAATCAGTGGTATTATTGGTCCAAATCACTGGAAGAAAATGACAAAATCACTGGAATTAAATGGCAGTAATGTCGGGAATTATATCAAATGGCAGTACCACTGGACATATATGGAAGTGTCAGACAGGATGGCACTTAAAAAAATAGTCCCCAAACAGCACATGATGCAAAGAAAATAGAAAAAGAGGTGCACTGTGGTCGCTGGACGGCTAAGCTAAGCGACACAAACACCTCAATATCACAGGAATTATTTGTTCTAATCAATGGTATTATTGATCCAAATCACTGGAAGAAAATGACAAAATCACAGGAATTATTCGTTCTAATCAATGGTATTATTGGTCCAAATCACTGGAAGAAAATGACAAAATCACAGGAATTATTTGTTCTAATCAATGGTATTATTGTTCCAAATCACTGGAAGAAAATGACAAAATCACAGGAATTATTCGTTCTAATCAATGGTATTATTGGTACAAATCACTGGAAGAAAATGACAAAATCACTGGAATCATTTGGCAAGATCACTGTAATTAATAATTAATTATAAATCACTGATATTAATTGGTAAAATCTCGCTATCGCCTGCCTAGTGAAGTGGAATCTAGATGGGATTTTGTACCGGGGACACAATAACTTCATCAATTGTCTAAATCCCAATGCACTAATGGCGGAAAACGGGCGCACGTCTAACAGCGCACTGATTATACTGAGAACTGATTATACTGATCAATCACTGATTATACTGAGCACTGATTTTACTGAGCACTGATGATACTACGGAGAACTGACACTGAGCAGCGAGAACAGCACTGGACTATTGTACTGTAGTATACTGGTCACCACAATGCTGCACTGTAGTACTATATATACTGCTCACAACAATGCAGCACAGATATGGATACTTGAAGTGACACGGAGCTGCAAGATACAGTAATGGCCTACTGTACTGTACAACTATATACTGTTGGTCACCAAAATGCTGCACTGTACTACTATATATACTGCTCACAACAATGCAGCACAGATATGGATACTTGAAATTACACGGAGCTTCAAGATACAGCAATGGCCTACTGTACTGAACCTGCAAAACCGCTATTTTTGATCTTTAAGGATTCAGTAATATCCCAAAGACTGGCGTATAGCGGAAGTAGTGCCTATTATATTCAAAAAGGGAAGTAAAGCTGAACCAGGTAATTATAGACCAGTTAGTCTTACATCTATAGTGGGGAAAGTATTGGTAGGTATTCTAAGAGATAGTATTCAGAAGTTCCTTGAAGTCAATAAGGTCATTAAAAGGAATCAACATGGGTTTATGAAGGACAGATCCTGTCAAACCAACTTACTTGGCCAGGGCTGTCTTAACAGCAGTGTAGGCCCCTGGGCAAAGCAATGCACTGGGGCCCCTATGCATCCTCCAGCAGTAGAGGTGGGGGGTGCTATCAGTGGCAGCTTTGATGTCCCACGGGCGGTAGGGGGTGTTCTATCTTCCGCTCAGCAGGTAGGACCTGGAGCAGTAATTTCTGCTTATTACTCTTTTACTGCACAGATGGTGGGAGATGGGGCGGGAGGGAGAACACTAAACTGTAAAAGGGGCATTGGGCTGAATGAAGGGGCCCCAGTACATGACTTACAGGGTGGTACGGGGCATTTAATACACAGGGGAGGGGTGGATAGTGGAGTGGGCTTAATATTCATCATTTTCTGGTGGGAGGACAGCTTGCTTGACTGCAGATATCTCCAGTTTCTGGATATAGATTTCTTAGATTTTAGTGGAATTAGAAACTAGAGAGTCCCGCCTTTCAGGAGATACTGGGGACTTGGAGATAAGAGCTCAGGAGCCAGAGCAATCCACCAATTAAAATATAAAACTGCATACCAGGCATGTGGAGCTGGAGCAGGGACCAGCTGCTGGGAGGCTGATATTTCTGGTTATGGGCATAGTAGAGACAAGCTGCCAGTGTCCACCGAAAGGGGAGAGTCCCAGCTTTTAAAGTATACCCTCAGAAAAACTCTTAAGTCAGACAGAACCCAAGATATCTGGCTGGGAAGAGCAATTAACAGGCTCGGATGGGGACCACTGCTTAGAAGTTGGATATCTCAGGTTCCCTAGGCCCGATTTTAAAAAATCTGGTACCCCTGGAAAGAGGGGACCCTCAGCTATCAGCCTAGGGCCCTTAGACATCTGGGGCCCTTGGGCAAGTGCCCATTGAGCCCATACAAGTAACTTGGCTTTTATGAAACAGTAAGCGCAAACCTAGATCAGGGTAAAGAGGTGGATGTAATCTTTTTAGATTTTGCCAAAGCGTTCGATACTGTACCACACATGAGACTTATCTACAAGCTACAAGAATCAGGGCTAGGAAGCACAATATGCACTTGGGTCAAAAACTGGTTAGATAATAGGGAGCAGCGCGTTGTGGTTAATGGATCTTTTTCAACTTGGACTGAAGTGCTAAGTGGTGTGCCGCAAGGCTCGTTATTAGGACCGCTATTGTTCAATATTTTCATTAACGACCTAACAGAAGGTCTAGAGAGCATGGTGTCAATTTTTGCAGATGATACCAAATTGTGTAAAGTTATAAATGCGGAGGGGGATGCTGAGTCGCTTCAGAATGACTTAGTTAAATTAGAAGCTTGGGCAGCGAAATGGAGAATGCGCTTCAATACAGACAAGTGTAAGGTAATGCACTGTGGTAACAAGAACAAAAATAACACCTACCTACTAATTGGGGTAAAATTAGGGGATTCTGTACTGGAAAAGGACTTAGGTGTCCTCATAGATAGCAAACTAAGCAGTAGTACCCAAAGTAGGACTGCAGCAAAGAAGGCTAATAAGATATTAGCATGCATAAAATGGGGAATTGATGCTAGGGACGAGAGTATTATATTCCCGTTATATAAATCACTTGTGAGGCCACACCTTGAATACTGTGTACAATTCTGGGCACCTTACTACAAAAAGGATATCCAGGAGCTAGAAAAGGTTCAAAGGCGGGCGACCAAACTAATTAAGGGTATGGAGACGCTGGAATACGAGGAAAGGCTTGCAAGACTAGGCATGTTTACAATGGAAAAGAGGAGATTAAGAGTGGACATGATCAACATTTACAAATATATAAGGGGACAATATACAGATCTTGCGCAGGACCTGTTTTTGGTTAGATCAACACAGAGAACTCGTGGACACTCGCTCAGGTTAGAGGAGAGGAGATTCCACACAATATGGCGTAAAGGCTTTTTTACGGTAAGGACGATACGTGTTTGGAATTCCCTGCCTGAGGGAGTTGTAATGGCCAACTCAGTCAACACCCTTAAGAATGGGTTAGATAAATTCCTAATGGATAAGGATATCCAGGGTTAAGGGGCATAGTCACGCACTATGGTTATTTAAAAAAGAGGGGTTAATCGGAACGGCAGTCAGCAACTTCAGTCAAAATTTTATACAAAATAATCGTGCATAGGAGACCACAAATAGGTTGAACCCGATAGACAATTTACTTTTTTCAACCTTAGATACTATGTTACTATGTTACTGTACAACTATATACTGTTGGTCACCAAAATGCTGCACTGTACTACTATATATACTGCTCACAACAATGCAGCACAGATATGGATACTAGCAGTGACACGGAGCTGCAAGATACAGCAATGGCCTACTGTGCTGTACAACTATATACTGTTGGTCACCAAAATGCTGCACTGTACTACTATATATATATATATATATATATATATATATATATTGTATATACTGGTCACACAACAATGCAGCAGATATTGAGCACTGATCAGGATACTGTCTAGAACTGAGTCTGACACGGAGCTGCAAGATACAGCAATGGCCTACTGTACTGTACTAATATAATATACTGGTGGTCCCCACAATGCAGCACACTGAGCACAGATATGTGCAGCACACTGAGCACAGATATGGAGCTTTTCAGGGAGAGAACGAAGCCACATCCTCTCCGTTCAATCTCCAATGCATGAGTGAAAATGGCGGCGACGCGCGGCTCTTTATATGGAATACGAATCTCACGAGAAACCGACAGCGGTATGCTGACGTTCGGCCTCGTTCAGGTTAACTGAGCAAGGTGGGAAGATCCGAGGCTGCCTCGAACCTGTGTAAAATACGTGAAGTTCGGGTGGGTTCGGATCTCGACGAACCGAACCCGCTCATCTCTACATGGAATCCACTATAATCATGCCCTGCATGACTATAATTAATACTATAGATCTATGAACTTACTATCTACCAGAAAGATCTTAGCTGAAAACATTCCAATTAATTTTATCATTCAAGCCACGAGGCCAGAACGTGTCTAACATGATGATCCAACGTGTTTCCTTTTCTAACAGGACCTTGGCCCTGTCACCCCCTGTCAAAGATACTGGCACATGGTCAATACCAAAATATTTCAAGGAATTCAAACTGTGTCCTGCCACTTTAAAATGCCGGGCAACCGGCTGATCCACAGGTTTACCTTCCATCGTAAGTTTAATGGCTGAGCGATGAGCCACCATGCGCTCACTGAACTTACGTGTGGTCTGCCCAATGTAGTTCAGACCACAAGGGCACACTATAGCATACACTGCAAATGAAGTGCTACAAGTAATGACCTGTCTAATAGAAAATTTAATTTCCCTGTGCGGATGTTTAAATTCTTTGCAAGCACTTCAGAAGTAATCTTTCTTTGTATTAACACAGTTCAAAGAAAAAGCATCTCAAGAGCATTCCTAGGGCCAAATGTCAGGTTCTAGGACCCATATGGTTTTTCCTGTAAACTAATTGCTGCTTTAAATCTAGTGACTATCTTTCCGGAATCACGCTATCTTCGCATATCTGATTCAGAGATTTTTGTAAATCCAGTATTTACATAAATACATAGTTCAGTAAAGACCCAAAAAAAGAAATTTAAATGGTCTGAGGATAAACGTAAACTTGCCAGTATGCCATTTACGACACGGAGTGGCAAGGAACGGCTAAGGCCCTGGCCTATGTTCATGACTAGTGGTTCAGCTTCACATGATGATGGAAGCCCTCATCCTCCCGCTAGAAAAATGATAAGAGTTAAGCTGGAATAAGCACAGAAAAGAACTGTGCATTCTAAGATGGTATCACAAACCCCCAAGGAGAGTCCAAGTGTGTCGGCGGTTGCGATGCTTGACCTTCCCAACACTGGACGGGAAGAGGTGGCTCCTTCCACTATTTGTATGCCCCCTGCAAGTGCTAGTAGGAGCACCCACAGTCCAGTTTCTGATATTCAAATTGAAGATGTCAATGTTGAAGTACACCAGGATGAGGGTATGGGTGTTGCTGGTGGTGAGGAGGAAGTTGACGATGAGAATTCTGATGGTGATGTGGTTTGTATAAATGAGCACCGGGGGAGACACCTGTTGTCCGTGGGATGAAGAAGCCCATTGGGATGCCTGGGCAAAATACCAAAAAAAGCCACCTCTTTGGTGTGGAATTATTTCTCCACAAATCCAGACAACAGGTGTCAAGCCATGTGTTGCCTCTGTCAATCTGTAATAAGTAAGGGTAAGGATGTTAACCACCTAGGAAAATCCTCCCTTATACGTCACCTGCAGCGCATTCATCATAAGTCAGTGTCATGTTGTGAAACTTTGGGTAAGAGTATAAGCAGTCCACTGACACCTAAATCCCTTCTTCCTCTTGTACCCAAGCTCTTGCAAGCCACACCACCTACTCCGTCAACGTCAACTTCCTCCTCAGTCAGGAACGTCAGTAGTCCTGCAGGTCATGTCACTGTCAAGACTGAGGAGTCCTCTCCTAACCGGGATTCCTCTGGAGGATCCTTGAGTGGTACGCCTGCTGTTGCTGCCGCTGCTGTTGTTGCTGCTGGGAGTCAATCATCATCCCAGAGGGGTAATCAGAAGACCACTTGTACTACTTTAACTAAGCAACTGACTGTCCAACAGTCCTTTGTGAGGAAGATGAAATATGACTGCAGTCATTCTTTTGCAAAGCGGATAACTCAGGCCTTGACAGCTATGTTAGTGTTAGATGTGCGTCTGGTATCCACCATTAGTTCAGTGGGACTTAGAGAATTGTTTGAGGTACTGTGTCCCCGGTATCAAATCCCATCTAGGTTGCACTTCACTAGGCAGGCGATACCGAGAATGTACACAGACGTCAGAAAAAGTGTCCTCAGTGTCCTACAAAATGCAGTTGTACCCACTCTCAACTTAACAACGGACATCTGGACAAGTGGAACAGGGCAGACTAAGGACTATATGACTGTGACATCCCACTGGGTAGATATATGGCCTCCCGCAGCAACAACAGCAGCGGCATCAATAGCAGCATCTCGCAAACGCCAACTCGTTCCTAGGCAGGCTACGCTATGTATCACCGCTTTCTGTAAGAGGCACACCGCTGATAACCTCTTACGGAAACTGAAGGACATCATTGCACATTGGCTTACCCCAATTAGACTCTCCTGTGGATTTGTGATATCGGACAACACAACCAATATTGTGCGTGCATTACATCTGGCCAAATTCCAGCACGTCCCATGTTTTGCACATACAATTAATTTGGTGGTACAGATTTTTTTTTAAAAAGACAGGGGTGTGCAGGAGATGCTGTCAGTGGCCCGAAAATTGTGGGCCACTTTTGGCATTCAGCCACCGCGTGCCAAAGACTGGAGCACCATCAAACACACCTGACCTGCCATCACCTGAAGCAAGAGGTGGTAACGAGGTGGAATTCATCACTCTATATTAGGGGTGGGCAACAGGCGGCCCGCGGGCCGGATGTGGCCCGCGGACCGATCCTGCCTGGCCCGCTGTGCCCCACCAGAGTGCAATGACAAGCGGCCCGACAGGCCACTTGTCATTGCACTGCTCTCAGATGCGGCGCCGCTGAGGAAATCCCGGTCACGTCACAGAGTCAGCTGACCGGGATTTCCTCTGTTAGCTGGGCGGCACGGGGAGCGGGCACTGCAGTGACCAGGAGCGGCGGCCTGTGAGGAGGAGATTAAGCGGTGGCCAGTGAGGAGAAGCGGCGGGCAGCGAGCCGGAGCAGGAGAGGCCACATCAGTGGTGACTCCGGCCAGCAGCAGCGCGGATCTTCGGACAGCGGGGATCGTTTGTCACGGTGACAAACAGGTAAACCCCCTGTCCAGCCAACCCCTGGATCAGTGCTTAAGCTGCCATATAGGTTTAGGGGTGGGGAGGGAGGGGGATTAAAAACTGCAATATGGGTTTAGGGGAGGGGAGGAAAGGGGGGTAGGGACTGTCTGCCTTAATGTGTAAAAATGGGGGATGCTGTCTGCCGTAATGTGTAAAAATGGGGGATGCTGTCTATGCCGTAATGTGTAAAAAGGGGGACGATGTCTGCCGTAATGTGTAAAAAAGGGGGACGATGTCTGCCGTAATGTGTAAAAAAGGGGGACGATGTCTGCCGTAATGTGTAAAAAGAGCACACTGTCTGCCGTAATGTGTAAAAAGGGGACGCTGTCTGCCGTAATGTGTAAAAAGAGGGACGCTGTCTGCCGTAATGTGTAAAAAGAGGGACGCTGTCTGCCGTAATGTGTAAAAAGAGGGACGCTGTCTGCCGTAATGTGTAAAAAGAGGGACGCTGTGTGCCGTAATGTGTAAAAAGAGGGACGCTGTCTACCGTAATGTGTAAAAAGAGGGACGCTGTCTGCCGTATTGTGTAAAAAAGGGCACGCTGTCTGCCGTAATGTGTAAAAAGGGGACTCTTTTTGAGTATTTTGTGTGTGGCCCTCGAATATTCGCTGGAAGTGTTAAGCGGCCCCCCAGCTGAAATAATTGCCCACCCCTGCTCTATATGCTTCAGAGGATGGAGGAGCAGCAAAAGGCCATTCAAGCCTATACATCCACCTACGATATAGGCAAAGGAGGGGTAATGCACCTGACTAAAGCACAGTTGAGAATGATTTCCATCTTCCATCACACGTGAAGTCAGTTCAGACACTGCCAGCTTGAGTCAGGTCATTCCCCTCATCAGGCTTTTGCAGAAGCACCTGAAGAAATTGAAGGAGGAGCAAAGACAAAGCAATTCCGCAAAGTATGTGGGACTTGTGGATGGAGCCCTTCATTCGCTTTGCCAGGATTCAAGGGTGGTCAATCTGTTGAAATCAGAGCACTACATTTTGGCCACCGTGCTCGATCCTAGGTTTAAAGCCTACGTTGTATCTCTCTTTCCGGCAGACACAAGTGTGCAGAGGTTCAAAGACCTGCTGGTGAGAAAATTGTCAACTCAAGCGGAACATGAACTGTCAATAGCTCCTGCTCCACTTTTTTCATGCAACTGGGTCTGCGAGGAAAAGGATAAGATTTCCTAGCCCAATCGCTGGCGGTGATGCAGGGCAGTCAGGAGTGAGTGCTGACATCTGGTCCAGACTGAAGGACCTGCCAACGATTACTGACATGTCTACTGTCACTGCATATGATTATGTCACCATTGAAAGAATGGTGGAGGATTATATGAGTGACAGCATCCAAGTAGGCATGTCAGACCCGTACGTATACTGGCAAGAAAAACAGGCAATTTGGATGCCCTTGCAAAAAATGGCTTTATTTTACTTAAGTTGCCCCCCCTCCAGTGTGTACTCCAAAAGAGTGTTTAGTGCAGCTGGTAACCTTGTCAGCGATCGGCGTAGCAGGTTACTTAAAATGTGGAGAAGATGATGTTCACCAAAATGAATTATAAATTTCTCCGGGAAGACCTTGACCAGCAATTGTCTCAAGAAAGTGCACAGGGACCTGTGATGGTGGATTCCAGTGGGTACGAATTAATACTCTGTGAGGAGGAACATGATGTACACACTGAAAGGGGTGAGGAATCAGAGGATGAGTTCGACATCTTGCCTCTGTAGAGCCAGTTTGTGCTAGGAGAGATGAATTGCTTCTTTTTTGGTGGGGGGATTAATTGCTTTTTTTTGTGGGGGCTGAAACAAACCAATCATTTCAGCCACATTCGTGAAATGATTGGTTTGTTAAAGTGTGCATGTACTGTTTATACAACATAAGGGTGGGTGGGATGGCCCAAGGACAATTCCATCTTGCACAACTTTTTTTTTTCTTTGCATTATGTGCTCTTTGGGGCCTAGTTTTTAAAACTGCCATCCTGTCTGCCATTGCAGTGTCACTCCTAGATGGGCCAGGTGTTTGTGCCTCACACTTGTGTTGCTTAGCTTAGTCATACAGCCACCTCGGTGCAACTTTTGGCCTAAAAACAATATTGTGAGGTGTGAGGTGTTCAGAACAGAATGAAAATGAGTGGAAATGAATATTTTTGAGGTTAATAGTAACGTAGGATCAAAATTACCTCCAAATTCTGTGGGGGTAATTTTTTTAAATATCATCCAGATCCAAAACCAAAACCCGAAAGGGTGGTTTTGGCAAAACCAATCCAGATCCAAAACACGAGCGGAGATCCAGATCCAAAACCAAAACACAAAACCCGAAAAGTGTCCGCCGCACATCTCTAAATATACACGAATATATATATATATATATATATATATATAAAAGATATTATATATTATTATAAACAAACAAACAGCACTAACAACCATATGGTCTAGATGTGACGATATCCTCACATGCTTTATAATTATCACTACACGGATATAAGGTGGCTGCTATACTGTATATTCTTCTTTAGGAACTGTTGTATAAATTGCTCTAAATTAAGTATTTATCTAATTAAACTGTAAGTGAAAAGCAAGGGGAAAGATTTCATCTAGATAACTAGGAGATGGAACGAAGATTCCAGGGTAGGTGGAACGTCAACATAATTGTGGACTACTGTTGGATGCTGCACAGAGAAGAGCCACAAGCTGTCTACAAGAAAAAAAAGTACCAAAAGTAGCTTTGAGAGGAAAAGGGGAAAGGCAGAATAAGGACTTGTAAACGTGCATAAAACTATTTTTAATTTTTTTTTACAATGTCTGAATAGATCAATATTTTTGTGCATAAAAATATTTTTTAGGTATTTTGCAAATAATGTTGTAACCAGAATACATATTATTATGCTATTCGCCTATTTTCACATTCACTTTGTGAAAAAAACTTGCGTGATAAAGAAATTTGGTGGTTATTTTTGAAATCAGAAATCACATTGCAGACAATTTTCAATAGTCCCAATTTTGCAGGCTGGTGTTATCAGAGTGTAAACTTTGTAACTAATTCCTCTGTGGTTCCCTAGAACATGGACTCATCCAGTTATAGCACCAAACATTTGTGAATAAATGATATCTCATGGTATAGTTATTATTTAAGAATTGTAATACATCACATAAAATATTCACATTGCTTGTACATTTAAAAAAAACTTAGGGCCAAATTTAGACCTGATTGCAGCAGCAAAATTGTTATCTAATGGGCAAAACTATGTGCAGTGCAGGTGGGGCAGATGTAACACGTGCAGAGATTTGATTGGGGTGTATTCAAACTGAAATCTAAATTGCAGTGTAAAAATAAAGCAGCCAGTATTTACCCTGCACAGAAACAATATAACCCACCCAAATCTAACTCTCTCTGCACATTTTATATCTGCCCCACCTGCAGTGCACATGGTTTTGCCCATTAAAGAACCATTTTGCTGCTGTGATCAAATCTGAATTAGGCCCTTAAGCTTATCTATCAGTCCTGGAACCCATATGATAACATCACTGGTGGAAGAGAGAGTTCAAGTCACTGCAAAAGTGTCTCCTTGATACGTTTTCGTCTCTTATGCTTTCAGTAGCTGATGAAGTCATACATGCTCTGCATTCACCTAATTACACTCCAAACTGTATTTGATTTAAATTCAGGGAATGCTGGTTCCAAAATATTGCAATCATTTTTCAAGCTCCCAAATGCAGTAATCTCTCAACAATCAATTATGCTCTGTAGATAATATGTGATTATTATGTGAAATAACATTTTGGGCTGTATTCAATTCAAGTCGGATTTCCCAACTTGTCGGATAAACGGGAGTTTAAGGTCGAATCCATATTCAACCTATTCAGTCTAACTTCTGTTTATCCGACATGTCAGAAAATCCGACTTGTCGGAAAGCACATGGATCAGAGGATTATCTGTGGATCCACGTGTTGTGTTGGATGTGCGGCCAAATCCGACAGGTTTTAGCCCCGTTTCTGACAGTGTCAATCCGACTTTAAAAAAAGTCGGATTGGCATTGTCGGGAACTGCCAAATCTGACAGGAGTTGGCCGCGAATTGAATACTGAAATGTCGGATCTTTTCTGTCGGGGAAGGATCCGACATCAATTTGATACACTCCTATATGTAAAATAACAATAATTTTTTTTTATACAAAATCTTACCTGAAAACAGCACTGTCCAATAGTGACTTTATTATGCTGGGTACTCAGACATTAAACAGGTAAAACTAACCACCGCGTTTCATCTTGGCATCACCAAGGTGTCACAATGACTTCTCCACGAGCATGATACAGCACATTAGCACCTATTTTTGTAGAAGCAATCATTTTAAAGGGCAAAACAAACTTGATTTTGCCTTTTAAATGATTGGCACTTACTGGAATTATGTACGTGGTTACATCTCACAGGCTATTAAATAAGGGCGCATACTGTATGTTAGTTAATAGCAGAGATATGGACAATCTTGCTAAACAGTGAAAGACACTGTTGCCCTGCTTTCAATTACTAATATTAGGAAAGTTACTAGGAAACAAAGTACATATCAAAATAAGATCAGATCAAATAAACAATGTATCACGATTCTTCATGTTCACATCCAATTAGTCACGCCTATGATTTGGCAAGTTCCATACCCATTCAACACAGACATGCACTGAAAATGTAACTTTTATGGGTTGCTCCCCCATTCAAGCAAATTATTCTTCACCCCTATACACTTAGGGGCATATTCAATTAGAGGCGAATTTACCAAAAATGTTCCACCTGCTGGGTTTTCCCTCAGGTGTGAGATTTTTGCTATTCAATTGGGAAAGAGTTTATTTTTATTTTTACGTGCTCATTTTTTTCTAAAGCACTTTCAGAACAAGTCCAATATTTCCTAAAATCATTATAATTAGGAAAAATTGTCGGCACTTGCTACTGTAACCCTAACACCCACCCTAATGACTAATTAAGTAATTGGAAGTTTCCATTTAATTAGTCCATAATTACATTCTGCAGTGATTTTGTGCTCCGTAGCCCCAACATGCTGAAGTCTTCTAACTCTGTCTTCTTCCAGGACTCTTGAACTGTTCTGGTGATGTATTTGTGTGTCTGTGTGTGCGGTGCTGCCTGTGTCTGTGTGTGCGGTGCTGCTTCTAGTGTGTGTAGGGTACTGTTGGTGTGTGGGTGTGTGTGCGGTGCTGCTGCTGCTAGTGTGTGTGGGATGCAGTCAGGATGCCAGAACTCAAAATCCCGGCGTCAGAATCCCGATATGCAGCCAAAATGTTGGCCCCGGATCTCTGAGGATTAGGGTTAGGCTGCGGGGAGTTAGGGTTAGGTTTAGGCACCACCGGGAAGGGTTAGGGTTAGGCTGGGGAAGGGAGGTTAGGGATAAGCTGCGAAAAGGGAGTGTTAGGGGAGTTGGTGGGGAGGGTGATAATGGCCTTCGGGATGCTGGAGTCAGTCTTATGACCGTTGGCATCCCAACCGCCGGCCCGGTATACAGTATCACACCTGTGTGTGTTGATGTGTGTGTGTGTGGGGTGCTGCATGTGTCTATATGTGCGGTGCTACTGCTGCTAGTATTTGTGGGGTACTGCCGGTGTATGTGGGGTGCTGCTGGTGTGTGGGGTGCTGCATGTGTCTGTATGTGCGGTGCTGCTGCTGCTAGTATTTGTGGGGTACTGCCAGTGTGTGTGGTGTGCTAACGGTGTGTGTGGGGTACTGCCTGTGTGTGTGGGGTACTGCTGGTGTGTGTGGGGTACTGCCGGTGTGTGTGGGGTACTGCCGGTGTGTGTGGGGTACAGCCTGTGTGTGTGGGGTACTGTCTCTGTGTGTGTGTGTGTGTGGTACTGCTGGGGTGTGTGGGGTGCTGCCGGTGTGTGTGGGGTACTGCCTGTGTGTGTGGGGTACTGCCGGTGTGTGTGGGGTACTGCCAGTGTGTGTGGGGTGCTAACGGTGTGTGTGGGGTACTGCCTGTGTGTGTGGGGTACTGCCTGTGTGTGTGGGGTACTGCTGGTGTGTGTGGGGTACTGCCGGTGTGTGTGGGGTACTGCCTGTGTATGTGGGGTACTGCTGGTGTGTGTGTGTGGGGTACAGCCAGTGTGTGTGGGGTACTGTGTGTGTGTGTGTGTGTGTGTGTGTGTGTGTGTGTGTGTGTGTGTGTGTGTGTGTG
Source organism: Pseudophryne corroboree (assembly GCF_028390025.1). Classification (NCBI taxonomy): domain Eukaryota; kingdom Metazoa; phylum Chordata; class Amphibia; order Anura; family Myobatrachidae; genus Pseudophryne; species Pseudophryne corroboree. Next base: position 91,633,799 of record NC_086448.1, read on the forward strand.
GTACTGCTGGTATGTTTGGGGTACTACTATTGTGTGTGGGGGATACTGCCAGTGTGTGTGGGGTACTGCTAGTCTGTGTGGGGTACTGCTAGTGTGTGTGGGGTATTGCTGGTGTGTGTGGGGTGCTGGGTGTATACAGTATGTGTATGTGATGCGTGATTGTGTAGTGAGGTGCTTGCAGTGTTAGAAGTGGAGCCAGGGCTGTTTGAAAAAAGTTCCCCTACAGCAGAATTTTCCCTGAAAAAAAAACCATATATTGTGATTACTTTTGTTTATTAAAATATAGTGGGAATCAGGAGCGCACATACCTGCGCAGTTCAAAATCAGGTGTGAGGTCTGCACGTTTTTTTTGCAGGGAAAATCTTGTACTTAAGTGATTTCTTTGCTGCTAACCATAATGGACATTTAGTTGTCAGGAAATTCATGTAAATAACCCCATTTACATTCATTTAGGTGACTGTCAAACGTTATCACTAGAATAAGACAAGAAAGGTGTCTCAAATAAATCATTCTGTATAAAACAACAATGTTGCACATTCTCTCAGTTTGCACTTACTGTAATAAGGTTCATCACTTGGACACTTTTCACATGTTATTTCTGGTGAAATAATCTTCAATGACAGCTTACTCATGTGCTGTCTTTGCCTATTAGACCTGCTTTTGGCTACTTTGTTTCCAGGCTTTTTCTAGGCATCTCTTTGTCTTATCATTTTGATGCCATGTTAAGGGGGATATTCAATTTGCCTCCGAAGAGACATTGGGAGTAAAAACCCCTGATGTTTCTTCGGGTGCTGCTGTCGGGCTATTTAATTAGCTCGGCCGGTAACGAGTGCAGTTACACCCGTAAACACACAGGTGTGTGTTTTCGGGTGAAATAGCCTAGTTTTCGGATGAAAATGGGGCTGTTACCGGGCATTTTGCATTAGATAGCCCCCGGTGGCGACACTTCACACCCGCAATCATTGTGGGCAAATTGAATATCCCCCCAAGAGTAAATGGATGACGAAAATGCTACTATTGTCTATATATATTCATGGGTTCGGTGTGACATCCCAGCAGTAGGGATGACAGCGGTCACATGACAGGCAGCAGAATCCCGACAATGAAGATCCTGACATCGGAAAGGGGTAAGTATCTTTACCCTACCCTATCCCTAATCCTCCAGGGATGGTGGCTAGGGCTAACCCTCCAGGGGTGGCGGCTAAGGCTAACCCTCCCTCGTGTCTAAACCTAACACCCCCTAGTGCCTAACCCTTACCTTCCCACCCCGTACCCTAAACCTGAACCCTGATACCTACCTTCAGGATGTCAGCTGCCGATGTTCCAATGCCAGTCTCCTGAGTGGTGTTTGGATTCCGCCATCGGTCACATGATCTCCGGCATTTGGACCGGTGGGATGCTGAATACATCCCATATTTATTTCTTGTAGCAATTGGAGTAGTTATCTGGAGACTGGTTTAATGTGTCATGGACCTACAGTTTTGGGAACCTGAAGCTAGTACTGTTATGGGGACCCCTTCACAACCAGCAATAATAGTGCAACATCCAACAAGGACCAAAGAGCTTTGCTGCCATTGCAAGGACTTTGTGGTCCAAATGGCAGAGAACGGGGTGGTGGTGGGGAGTCCTTGGAAATGGGCCATACAGTGAGTCCATTCACCATTCCTGAGAATGTCGCAAAGAGAAGTTGTGCAGCCTGTCAGCAATTGCTGTTTACAACGGATACATGTTTGACGCTATTCACAGAGCTCAAATCACAGAGCTAGACTACAACTCCCATCAGCTCCTGCGGGACTAAGAGAGGCACATCCAAGCTGTAATGGCAGCTATGCTGTTCGGGTGTGGTTCGTTTTATCGACAGTATCTAGGTTGACAATGTTTAGGTCGACCACTATAGGTCGACAGTCACTAGGTTGACATGGATGGAAGGTCGACAAGGTTTCTAGGTCGACATGTGCTAGGTCGACAGGTCTAAAGGTCGACATGAGGTTTTTTTTTTTTGTGTGTCGTTTTCTTCGTAGAGTGACCGGGATCCCAAATTAGTGCACCGCGTCCCCTCGCATGGCTCGCTTCGCTCGCCATGCTTCGGGCATGGTGCGTTCGCTCCGCTACCGCTTCGCTCGGCACACTTTACCGTTCCAATCGTAGTCCACGTGGATCGTTAAGTATGAAAAAATCCCCCCCCCAAAAAACATGTGAAAAACTCATGTCGACCTTTAGACCTGTCGACCTAGCACATGTCGACCTAGAAACCCTGTCGACCTTCCATCCATGTCGACCTAGTGACTGTCGACCTATAGTGGTCGACCTAAACATTGTCGACCTAGACACTGTCGATCTTCAGACCGGATCCCATGCTGTTCTAGAAGCCTAGTTGTCATGGAGTTATTGGTGACGAGCTATAACCTGTATACATACAGTACATAAAAACAAGAGGTGAAAATCTTATTCTTGGGTGCATATTAAATTAGTAGGGTCCAAGTTTGCCGGAGACGCGGAATGACGGCTGATCTTGGACATTTGTTTAAAGTGGCAATCATTTAAAAGGCATGGTTTTACATTGTAAATGATTACTGCTTAAAAAAAATGTCTGAGATTGACCGGCATCCCACACCTCTGGACCTCAGACCCTTTTACATATGATCCTTGGTGTTAAAATGCACAAGTAAGATGAGTGATGATGTGATCACTAAAATAACCTTATTTTAATAACACACACACTTAAAAAAAACTCTATCAAATTGTTGAAAAATTCACTTATTAAAAAAAAGTTGCTACAATGCCCCTCCGGGATTAGGGCCCTGAAGCTTAAGCTTCATTAGTTTCACAGCAGATCCACCCCTGCACACGTATTCTTAAGGTATTTACAATGGTTTTAAACAGACCATTGTTATAAACATCAAGTAGCTTTGTCCTACTTTTATTGCCTTGAAGTTTACATTTTGTTCTTTAAACAGGAATGATCATTAAAACATCTAGATTTCTAGAGGGTACCAGTCTGCTATTTATGGAATAATGCATAAAATATATCCTGTGTGGTCGACTAGGTTCATTTGTAGTTGACCTTCTCGTTATAATGAGGATGCTGGTTGAATCTTGCAAGCTAGATTGTTATTCAAGTGCTCTTTTGGGTGCCGGCAAATGCCTTGGTGGACTGAGATAGTAAACGTGTTTAGGAAAAAAAAGAAGGTTGGATGTTTTTTTCTTATAACTGTGCATTGAATGAGCACCGGGTAAACATGGAGTTTATCAGTCACAGACTCAGTTCTCTCTATTTAATAATTTACTCTTTGAAATTGCTGCTTGAATTTATACTTGATGTACAGGAGACATGTCCTGTTATTCCTTCCATTTGACACACTTGAATGATCTCAACTTACACTATTATAGTAAGTCAAGCTGTTGCTACTACTTCCCATTCTATACATTACACTATGGGGGACATTTACTAAGCAGTGATAAGAGCGGAGAAGTGAGCCAGTTGAGAAGTTGCCCATGGCAACCAATCAGCACTGAAGTAACATCTATAATTTGCATACTATAAAATTGTACAGAGCTGCTGATTGGTTAATGGGGCAACTTCTCCAGTAGCTCACTTTTCCTCTCTTATCACAGCTTAGTAAATGTCCCCCCATGTACAGTATATTTCAGATAAACAAAGACCGGCAATTCTACTGCCTGAGCCTATTAATTCTTTGGAAAATTATTTATCTTTGATTGAACTATATTCACTCCAAATAGAATAAATGCCTCCAATCCGTTAGACCAGGTTAAAAATGCTCTGCTCCTGGAATTCACACTTGTCTATTTACTAAGCCTTTGATGGAGATAAAGTGGATGGAGATAAAGTGCCAGCCAATCAGCTCCTAACTGTCATTTTTCAAATCCAGCCTGTGACATGGCAGTTAGGAGCTGATTGGCTGGTACTTTATCTCCATTCACTCTATCTGGAGCCAAGGCTTAGTAAATATACCCATCTTATGATTGCATTCGCTGTAAATTTAAGTTTGCCATCCATGTGGGATTCCTCCGGACAGTCCGGGGATCATGTCCCATAGGCTGCCTAATCCCGGATGGGTGGTGTTTTGGAATTGCTGCAGTCATGTCACTACCAGTGCATCACCAGCCAGCTCTCTCAGCAGGATGTGTTTATGTGACCGGCGGTCAGGAGCAGTGTTAATTGCGACAAAATCTATTAGTTGACGAAAGTTTTTTAATTAATTAAATTTAACGTTAACGAAAATAGAAAATTCTTCATAATGAAAATTATGACGAATTATTAGTCCAAGATATCCTGACGAATTTTGACGAGACGAAAACTCTTTATTATTTTCTTCAGGATGCCACATGTCTTGCGATATTGTAACATACCCAAGAAGCACTGCAGAACGCCGCGGCGCATACAGACGTGATCAGGCGGGCCTCGTGGCGACTTGGAGACAGGAGTGGGGCGTCTGTGTGCACTGTGAAGTGGACTGGACATTGGGGTGACAGAGCTACAATTCAGGTCCCGGCCGGCACAGGCTACTTTATGACTATGCATATGTACTGGAATGTATATATTGTAATTGTAGATTACTTTTTACATCTTGATGTGTGAATGTGAAGTGAACATCAACTACTACTACTTAAGTAGGGTTAAGGACGGTTAAGGTTTTAATTCTTTTAATTAAAATACAATTGTATTCTTAAATTAATTTTGCAGAAAATAAATGACCTGCTGTAAAAGGAAATAGCATTTGTGTCTGTTATGTTGCACTTGTTTAATACCTAATTAACAACAGTACTAAAACACATAGTGACGGTAGTAACAGTATCATAAAACTGCAAAGCTATGACTAAATCAATGACTAAAATTAGACGTAAATCTTCGTCAAGATCCACTGACTAAAACTTGACTAAGACGAAATTAAAATATTTGACTAAAATGTGACATTTAATTTAGTCAAATTTTAGGAAAGTGACTAAGACTAAAACGAAATTGAAAATCCCAGATGAAATTAAATCTGGTCAGGAGACCGGTGGTCACAATACCGATGCTGGGATCCCGGCACTTGAAAATCCCGCCGGTCGGCATGCCAACCAACAGGGACTATTCCCACTCTTGTGCCAGTGCAGCGAGCCACCGAGCCTGCTGTGTGGCAAGCACTGCGAGCCAGCAAGGGGCTTCGCTGCGCTCGCCACCCCCCACGGGTCACCTAACAGCCAGGATCCCGCCGTCGGTATTGTGACACATACCTAACAGCTTCAGCTACCCCAGTCCCATCCCTTAGCTCACATCCACCTTTGTATTCTGGCCACCGTCACATGGGTAGCAGCGAGGTGCGGTGAGGTCAGGGGCAGGTGAGGCACTGGATAGTATCAGAGCCAGATGATTTGGTGGTGAGTTAATACTATAAAAATTATTAGAATAACACAAAGATGATATGAATAATACAATGATGATATTTAGGGGTACATTTACTAAGCAGTGCTAAGAGTGGAGAAGTGAGCCAGTGGAGATATTTCCCCATCAACCAATCAGCAGCTCTGTATCATTTTATAGTATGCAAATTATAGATGTTACTTCAGAGCTGATTGGTTGCCATGGGCAACTTCTCCACTGGCTCACTTCTCCACTCTTATCACTGCTTAGTAAATGTACCTCTTAGTCTACGTTACGTTCTAAATATAATCTTTTTATTATTCTAAACATTTTTAACAAGCAAACCTCTGGAGTATACTAGAGTATGACAGATGAGGCTCTGCCTCCGCTGCCAAGGGCCAGATTAACAATGGGGTGGATGGAGCTACAGCTCCAGGCCTCCACATAACAAAAGGTCCATCATCATGACAGCATGACGATGACCAACCACCAGCTAGTCACACAGGCAGCCATAACGCATAAGTATTGCAATTGTATTTGTATTTTCCACACCAAATTGTGCAATTGTCCTCTTACATATTTCAGGAGACATTGGGTCTGATAGTGTACATGTTCTACACTGGCCTCACCTCCTCTGATTCTCTCGTCTTGTACCTTTTTCTGCCATCCTTTAACGCCACTTCTTTATTTATTATTATGTATTTATTACCAGTTATTTATATAGCGCGCACATATTCCACAGCGCTTTACAGAGAATATTTGGCCATTCACATGAGTCCCTGCCCCAGTGGAGCTTACAATCTATATTCCCTATCACATGCACACACAGACACATTCACTAGGGTTAATTTTGTTGGGAGCCAATTAACCGACCAGTATATTTTTGGAATGTGGGAGGAAACCAGAGAACCCGGAGGAAACCCACAATCTTTCCTCTTTACCCGTTACCATTGTTATCCTCTTCTGCTGAAGTCGCTGGACTCCGCTGGCTGCTCATCAATGGCTATGTGGATGAACCTGAGGATGGTAGGTAAGCACATTTGACTGATTGTAATAACTTTTAATCTGGCTGCAAGATTGGCTGCAAGATTATTTTAGTAAAGCAGTAAATTAACACTTTGGAGTCATCATCAATTAGGCAACTGAAGATTGAGTATCAATTAGGCAACTGAAGATTGCTAAACTGCTCCAGCAATATTATTTTTTATTATTAATTGTAGCAATAAGGGTTTCTTTAAAACAAAACAAAAAATTACATCACCACAAACAGGCTGTTCAGGATAAATAGGTCCCTATATATTTTTTAATAGACATAAAATTCAGTCAGATCCATGGCCATCTTGATAGCAGAATAAATATAAAATGTAGTTCTTGTTGGCAGGTCTTTTAGCATACTGAGAAACTCAGTGTTACTGTTTGGAGTGAATCTTTATTAAATATGGAGATAGTAATGTCATGAGAGGTGTGTGGAGGCTATGGATATATATCTTCTATGAGATATTCATGTGGAGTCTCTATTAAATTTGAAGTCTATTCATGTAATTGTGGGGCTGTTAAGTAATTACATTTTAAAAAATACATATGATACTAATTTGATGCTAAAGTTTGCCTGGGGAAAACTGCCCATTTTATTGTATATGAACGCTATTGATTTAATTTCCGGTTTGCTGGGGAAAAGGCTATATTTATGGAGTCGTGGCTTTTGTAAGTTGCCCTTTCCAGTAGGTTTGACCTCAAATTGTAAAGCGGCACTAATATTAAGTGCAAAGCCTGGTGTGTATTGCACTTAATTTAAGTGCCATTTTAAATATACCCCCTATTGTTGGAGTAAAAAAAATAGGCATATTAATTAATAATCAATGCCATTGATTTTTGTGGGGGGTCTGGTTGAGGGAAGGGAGTCCTAAAGCCATCATTGTTGTTCAGCTTTTCAGGAAGTACATTTTTTCAGTTTACTAATGCCGTATACGGATTCCAGGTCGACACCACGTAGGTCGACACCACTTAGGTCGACACCAATTGGTCAACTCACCTTAGGTCGACACCAGAAATATTTTGAAAATGATACAATAAGGGAAGATCAAAGGCGCTACTTGACAACTAGAGGACACTTAGATAATAATTTTAAAATAAAATGGAGTATGAATATACATCACATAAATTCTTTGCAGTCCTGTGTCAATCGTTATTTTTCCTTATGCCGATTCAACGACTCCCAAGTGTTGCATATATAAGGAAAACAAAAAATGAAAATGTGTAGTAATGTTTTTTATCTGATTAAATAAAAGTCCTGTGAGTTCTCCAATGAAAAGAGACCTATATTGTGGATATTTCTTGATAGTAGATAAGGACAGTTCCTCACCACCACTTCACAACATGAAGAGACGTACCAAAACTCACTTGGAAAAATGTATCACCATACATGTAAAGGTATCTTTCATACTTCTTATAACCAACAGCAAAATAAGATATATTTAGTTCAATTGAACGTACCACACTCACTTCCTAGTAGGTGGATTTCTACATATAACGGTTTCTTTAAAATGGATGCACAAATTCTTCTCTCCAAAAAATTATTTATTATCACATGATTAAAAAAGACACACAAAAAAACAGACTCAAATTCTCCTCATTCAATTCCAAACAATGGTATAATAGAAAATGTAAGTCAGGTGGAATATGACTGGCACACCAGAAATAGGTCGACATGGGCAAAATATTGACATGTTCTAGATTGACATGGAAAAAGGTTGACATGAGTTTTTCACATTTTTTCTTCTTCATTTTTTGAACTTTTTCATACTTTATGATCCACGTGGACTATGATTTGGACTAGCAACCTGTGCCGAGCGCAGCGATAGCGGAGTGAGGCACCTTGCCCGAAGCATGGCGAGTGAAGTGAGCCATGTGATGAGACACTGTGCACTAATTGGGGTTTCCGGTCCCATTACAAAGAAAACGACACCAAAAAAACATAAAAACCTCATGTCAACCTTTCCCATTTCCACCTTGTTCATGTTGACCTTTTGCCTGTGTCGACCTATTTATGGTGTCGACCTAAGGTGTGTCGACCAAGTGGTGTCGACCTAATTGGTGTCAACCTTGAGTCCCAGACCCATGCCGTTCCATGATCCATAGGAGTAGAAAATGATCATAAGACTCCAAACAACTGGAAGTCAAAGCTAATTGCATAGATACAGCATTTTGTTTTATACAACAATAATTAATTATTATTAATATTTAAAAATATATATTTTTCTAACTTATATTTGAACAGTTTTTAAAATATTTTTGTTAAATATCGATCTGGCAGCATGACTACACGCTTCCAGTTCCAGGGTGCATGCTTGAGTCCATAAACCTGGTTCAAGGCTGAACTTATTGGCACCAAATTGACCTGCCATCTATCTACACTATCTATCTATCTATCTATCTATCTATCTATCTATCTATCTATCTATCTATCTATCTATCTATCTATCTATCTATCTGTCTGTCTATCCATCCATCATCTATCTTATCTATATAGATAAATTCTGCATATAGATAAAGCCTATATATTTATTTAATAACTCAATGTATTATACCAAAGTAAAAACTCTTATAATTAGTCACTCTTTATATTGGAAACATTTCATTAGATAAACGGAGGAGTGATTTGAGAGTAATATAGCTTTGTCTGTCATTATATATTAATTTGAACAAATTGTCATTTGAGATATAATAACAGCTGGAAGGAAAATGTTAGATGCTGCAAAAATAGAAAGCTGTAAGTCATACGCCAGCAATCAGCCAAACATGCAATAATAGGTATAAACCTTACAAAGAAAACTTACAGAATGTCATTAATATAATCTATATAAATAATGAAATGTCTAAGTTGTGATGTACTGTATAGACTATAACTCGTTAAAAGCACTATTGCAATGAAAAGAGAAAATATTAATCAAAAACTGAAATAGAGTGGAGGAAATTTATTTTAATTTCATCACGTTTAGCAGACAAAATGTAAAAGAAATAATAATAAAAAATGATAGTTATCAAATAAAAACCTCATTCATAGCATTGCCTAAGATTAAGTAGAATTCATTAGGGAGAGATATAAAAAAAAGTGATAGTGATATAAATTATGTTTTTTTTATATTAATTACAACGACATGCTTTAGAATACGTTGAAGAGGCCGATAGTTTAGCTTTGTGTTCAGCATATTAAGCTTCTGTTCTCCAAAGCCTTTTCTAAGAGCACGAATAGCGCACACAACATACTGGTGGTTACAAGTGTAATGTAGTAAATAAATGACATACTTCATATTACAGTTAATGAAGGACTTAATTGGAAACTTGGGTATTGCTGTGTTATCTACTGCGAGACATCACACTTCAAGCATCCCACTGTTTCTGAAGATAGCCGAATTGTTTAAAATCCAATTCACATATTCAATTGTTTCGTTTCATGTTACAAAAAGACTTGGAGCCAATATATTTTGCATAGCATTTTATTTTTTAATTCTCTTTTTAAAGAAGACTAAGCATATGAACAATACAACATAGAAATTGCATAGGAAAAATAGATTCCAAAAAGGCACCATACTAAGGAGGGACACAGGGAATCAAAACAAGGAAAGTATAAAAAATGAGGCTGCACAGTATATATTAGAGATGTGCGGTTCCGTTCTCCAGAAATCTGTGGATCCGAACTGATTTGTGGATTCTAACTGAACCAAAACCTGGCCCAGATACCCCAAAGAGATACAATCTGAACTGAGGGGTTCCGGCTCAAATTGTCCCGCAGCTAGGAATTTGGATTTTTGGATTGCAAAAACTACATGATCTTAGTATTGTTTTTTTTATTAAAAAAAAAAATTCTGATTTTAAACCAAATTGAAATCTGAATCTGAACCAAAACACGTGAAGGTGGTTTTACCAAAACCAAAACATGATGAATTAGAACGAAAACCAACACATGGGGGTCCGCGAACATCTCTAGTATATATTACCTATAAAGAGACCAACTAAGGGTGTGATTCCTGGGGCGAGCGCATCTGAGGAAACGGACATATCTCCAGATTTCAAGCTGGTTGTACATGTGCCTGAATCAGAAGATGTGGTGTCCGCATTCACTCCATGACCTCAAGCAGTTGCATGTGTTGGATCTCATGCCAATGGAGACTAAAGTCAAGTTGGCATTTCTGAGGCGAGTGTTAATAGGCATGGAGTGGCTGTGTCTGATGGGAGCATTATGGCACTGCCCTGGGTGTGCATTGCAAGTTCTGTTCTTGATATGGGTGTTTGGACACTGCTTGATACACCTGTTTCAGAACCTTGCACCCAGCATGGCGCAGGTTCAAGACCAAATTCCAATGGTGATGACTGGAGCACGGTTGTAAGTAAACAGTGGGCAGTGTGACCAGGATGCATGAAATGACAAAAATACGCAAACAGATGGACATATAGCTATGAGCGTATCATAGTCCGCAGGCTGTCGCAACAGATGCAGCTTCAGATTCAACTGCATGCGATCAGAATCAGGCCCTGTGTGGTTTAGAATAGATTTTAGATAATGATGAAATTAAGCTATATATGGAACTGGGAAGAGGCACCATGAAAAACCACAGTATGATAAGATACCAAAGAGATATGCCAAACAGCCTTGACACAGGAGAAAATAGTATGAGATTTCTGGTCTGGTGTCACCCTGTGCACACTCCATGTCCCCCATGCACGCCAGAGACTAGTGCATCTGAAAAGGGGGCATAACCTGACATCAAGGGGGCATGGACTCATAGCAATTACCTATTACATCAATCAGGAGATGTGCCCAGCAAACCCTGTAGATGCTGGGCTGTCCCCGAGACTAGTGCCTCCACTGTTGGCTCCTCCACTGTGACAGGAGCCGAGTGCTGCAGGATAATGCCACACTGCAACCAGTAGCGGATCTTGCAACGGGCAAGCAGGACTTTTGCCCGGGGCGCCGCCTTCCGGAGGGCGCCGCACCATGGCAAGATCCGCTGCTGCTGTGCACCCCGCTGATCGCTCTGTCCCGCTGTGAAGGGAAGAAGACGCGTAGCGTCTAGTTTCCCTTCATGGAGAGGACCTTTACTGTGCAGTGCGCGATGAAGTCATCGCGCACCGCACGGCAAAGGTCCTCTCCACGAAGGGAAACTAGACGCGAGCTTCTAGTTTCCCTTCGTGGAGAGGACCTTTGCTATGCGGTGCGCGATGACGTCATCACGCACCGCACATCATTTCACTACTGTACAGGGGGCATAACTGACCACGCCCCCTGTATGAAGCCACGCCCCCTTTGCCCACCCGGGGCACTGGAAGACTTAGAACCGGCCCTGACTGCAACACCCGGTTCCTGTCACTGCAGCGGAGCCAGCATTTTTTGTCACCCCCTCCTAGGGTGACACCCATGTGGTGCCCACAACCCCCCCCCACATACCCATAGTGATGTCACTTAACTGGATTGATTCCACTCCTTAGCTATTTGAGGTTTCGATGCTTTCCTTTGCAAACTGATAAACAAATTTGACATGTACTGTAAGTTACCAATGGGGGGAAGAGTGTGATAGAAGAGTTTTTGTTTTTTAAAGTTAATGCACAAGTTACAAGTTTCCATTTTAGCATTTGGGCCTAATGTACCAATAAGATAAGTCTTTCTAGTAATTATTCATACTGCAGTAGTTGACGTTACATAAGCTATTAAAGTTAAAAATAAACAACATACAGTTTTCTATATTTGTCTCTTTCCTGGAGGTATTAGATCTTTGGGATACAGTAAGTGCTTCTGAGTGTTTTAGCCTAATTCCAGTGTGCTTATTTGTTATTAGATGCATTTTATTTATCTATCCATGTGTTTTTGACTTCTCCATTATTTTGATGTTTATTTAGTAGTTGTCTATATGCTTATTATTAGAGATGAGCGGGTTCGGATCCCTGAGATCGGAACCCTACCGAACCTCCCTACCCGATTCCAGATCTGAGTCAGGCTCAGGTTTTCCCGCCTGACTCGGAAGCCAGAACGAGGCAACCGTCATCATCCCGCTGTCGGATTCTCACGGGATTTGGATTCCATATAAGGAGCCGTGCATTGCGGCCATTTTCACTCCAGTCTCGGAGAGTGTATTGAGAGAACGTGTCCTCAGTGTCTGTGTGGGCGAGAAAGTGGGGTGGCGAGTCCTGTGCTGTGTTGTGCTGCTCAGTCCAGTCCAGTGTAGTCAGTGTATTGTGCTGCATCAGTCCAGCCAGTCACAGTGTTGGTGTCCTCTGCTGTTATATGTCCCCAGTACTGCTGGCTGCTGAATAAGTCCCTTGCATTTTTGCTGTGTTGTCTTGCATCAGACCAGGGGTAGTGTCTCTCTTGTAAAGCATCAGTCCAGTGACCAGTCACAGTGGTGGTGTCCTCTGCTGCCATATATCCAGTGTAGCTGTATAAGTCCCTTACAGTGTTGTTGTGTTGTGCTGCATCAGACCAGTGGTAGTGTCCTGGCCATCAGTCATTCCAGTGACGAGGCAGTCACAGTGGTATACGATGCTGCTATATGTCCACTGCTGCCGTATAATAACAACAACAACAACAACAACAACAACAAGTCCCTTACAGTGTTGTTGTGTTGTGCTGCATCAGACCAGTGGTAGTGTCCTGGCCATCAGTCATTCCAGTGACCAGGCAGTCCCATTGGTATATGCTGCTGCTATATGTCCACTGCTGCTGTATAATAATAATAATAATAATAATAATAATAATAATAACAACAAGGCCCTTACAGTGTTGCTGTGTTGTGCTGCATCAGACTAGTGGTAGTGTCTTGGCCATCAGTCATTTCAGTGACGAGGCAGTCACAGTGGTATACGCTGCTGCTTTATGTCCACTGCTGCTGTATAATAATAATAATAATAATAATAATAATAATAACAACAACAACAACAACAACAACAAGTCCCTTACAGTGTTGCTGTGTTGTGCTGCATCAGACCAGTGGTAGTGTCCTGGCCATCAGTCATTCCAGTGGCCAGTCAGTCCCATTGGTATATGCTGCTGCTATATGTCCACTGCTGCCATATAATAATAATAATAATAATAATAATAATAGTAATAATAACAACAAAAACTAGTCCCTTACAGTGTTGTTGTGTTGTGCTGCATCAGGCCAGTGGCAGTGTCCTGTCCATCAGTAATTCCATTGATGAGGCAGTCACAGTGGTATACGCTGCTGCTATATGTCCACTGCTGTCGTATAATAATAATAATAATAATAATAATAATAATAACAACAAGTCCCTTACAGTGTTGTTGTGTTGTGCTGCATCAGACCAGTGGTAGTGTCCTGGTAATCAGTCATTCCAGTGACGAGGCAGTCACAGTGATATACCCTGCTGCTATATGTCCACTGCTGACGTATAATAATAATAATAATAACAACAACAACAACAACAACAACAACAACAACAACAAGTCCCTTACAGGGTTGCTGTGTTGTGCTGCATCAGACCAGTGGTAGTGTCCTGGCCATCAGTCATTCCAGTCATTCCTGTGCCGCATATTGCCTTATATAACTCCCCAAAAATAATGGAGAACAAAAATTTTGAGGATAAAATAGGGAAAGATCAAGAACCACTTCCTCCTAGTGCTGAAGCTGCAGCCACTACCCATGACATAGACGATAAAATGCCATCAACTTCGTCTGCCAAGGCCGGTGCCCACTGTGATAGTAGAGGGCATGTAAAATCCAAAAAGCCAAAGTTCAGTAAAAAGAACCAAAAAAAGAAATTTAAATCGTCTGAGGAGAAACGTAAACTTGCCAATATGCCAATTACGACACGGAGTGGCAAGGAACGGCTGAGGCCCTGGCCTATGTTCATGGCTAGTTGTTCAGCTTCACATGACGATGGAAGCCTTCATCCTTCTGCTAGAAAAATTAAAAGAGTTAAGCTGGAAAGAGCACAGAAAAGAACTGTGCATTCTGAGATGGTATCACAAATCCCCAAGGAGAGTCCAAGTGTGTTGGCGGTTGTGATGCCTGATCTTCCTAACACTGGGTGGGAAGAGGTGGCTCCTTCCACCATTTGCACGCCCCCTGCAAGTACTGGAAGGAGCACCCACAGTCCAGTTCCTGATATTGAAATTGAAGATGTCACTGTTGAAGTACACCAGGATGAGGATATGGGTGTTGCTGGCACTGAGGAGGAAGTTGAAGATGAGGATTCTGATGGTGATGTGGTTTGTTTAAGTCAGGCACCAGGGGAGACACCTGTTGTCCGTGGGATGAAGAAGCCCATTGTGATGCCTGGGCAAACTCCCAAAAAAGCCACTTCTTCGGTGTGGAATTATTTCTCCACAAATCCTGACAACAGGTGTCAAGCCATCTGTTGCCTCTGTCAATCTGTAATAAGTAAGGGTAAGGATGTTAACAACCTAGGAACATCCTCCCTTATACGTCACCTGCAGCGCATTCATCATAAGTCAGTGTCAAGTTCAGAAACTTTGGGTAAGAGCGTAAGCAGTCCACTGACACCTAAATCCCTTCTTCCTCCTGTACCCAAGCTCCTGCAAGCCACACCACCAACTGCCTCAATGTCAACTTCCTCCTCAGTCAGGAATGTCCGTAGTCCTGCAGGCCATGTCACTGTCAAGACTGAGGAGTCCTCTCCTAACCAGGATTCCTCCGGAGGATCCTTGAGTGGTACGCCTGCTGTTGCTGCCGCCGCTGCTGTTGTTGCTGCTGGGAGTTGATCATCATCCCAGAGTGGAAGTCGGAAGACCACTTGTACTACTTCCAGTAAGCAATTGACTGTCCAACAGTCCTTTGCGAGGAAGATGAAATATGACAGCAGTCATCCTTTTGCAAAGCGGATAACTTAGACCTTGACAGCTATGTTGGTGTTAGACATGCATTCGGTATCCACCATTAGTTCATTGGGACTTAGAGAATTGTTTGAGGTACTGTGTCCCCGGTATCAAATCCCATCTAGGTTCCACTTCTCTAGTCAAGAGATACCGAGAATGTACACAGACGTCAGAAAAAGTGTCACCAGTGTCCTACAAAATGCGGTTGTATCCAGTGTCCACTTAACCAAGGACATGTGGACAAGTGGAACAGGGCAGCCTATATCAGCCCACTGGGTAGATGTATTGCCTCCTGCAGCAACAACAATAGCAGCGGCACCAGTAGCAGCATCTCGCAAACGCCAACTCATTCCTAGGCAGGCTATGCTATGTATCAGCGCTTTCCGTAAGAGGCACAAGCTGACAACCTCTTACGGAAACTGAGGAACATCATTGCAGAATGGCTTACCCCAATTGGACTCTCCTGGGGATTTGTGATATCGGACAACACCACCAATATTGTGCGCGGATTACATCTGGCCAAATTCCAGCACGTCCCATGTTTTGCACATACAATTAATTTGGTGGTGCAGAATTTTTTGAAAAATGACAGGGGTATGCAGGAGATGCTGTCGGTGGCCCGAAAAATTGCAGGCCACTTTCGGCATTCTGCCACTGCGTGCCGAAGACTGGAGCGCCAGCAAACAATCCTGAACCTGCCCTGTCATCAACTGAAGCAAGAGGTGGTAACGAGGTGGAATTCAACACTCTATATGCTTCAGAGAATGGAGGAGCAGTGAAAGGCCATTCAAGCCTATACATCCACCTACGATATAGGCAAAGGAGGGGTAATGCACCTGACTCAAGCGCAGTGGAGAATGATTTCCGTCTTGTGCAATGTTCTCCAACCCTTCGAACTTGCCACACGTGAAGTTAGTTCAGACACTGCCAGCTTGAGTCAGGTCATTCCCCTCATCAGGCTTTTGCAGAAGCAGCTGGAGAAATTGAAGGAGGAGCTAAGATGGAGCAATTCTGCAAGTATGTGGGACTTGTGGATGGAGCCCTTCATTCGCTTTGCCAGGATTCAAGGGTGGTCAATCTGTTGAAATCAGAGCACTACATTTTTGCCACCGTGCTCGATCCTAGGTTTAAAGCCTACGTTGTATCTCTCTTTCCAGCAGACACAAGTGTGTAGAGGTGCAAAGACCTGCTGGTTAGTAAATTGTCAACTCAAGCGGAACGTGACGCGTCAACAGCTCGTCCTTCAATTTCTCCCAACACTGGGGCTGCAAGGAAAAAGATAACATTTCCTAGCCCATCCGCTGGCGGTGATGCAGGGCAGTCAGGAGCGAAAGCTGACATCTGGTCCAGACTGAAGGACCTGCCAACAATTACTGACATGTCTACTGTCACTGCATATGATTCTGTCACCATTGAAAGAATGGTGGAGGATTATATGAGTGACAGCATCCAAGTAGGCATGTCAGCCAGTCCGTATGTGTACTGGCAGGATAAAGAGGCAATTTGGATGCCCTCGCACAAACTGGCTTTATTTTACCTAAGTTTCCCCCCTCCAGTGTGTACTCCGAAAGAGTGTTTAGTGCAGCTGGTAACCTTGTCAGCGATTGGCGTAGGAAGTTACTTCCACTAAATGTGGAGAAGATGATGTTTATCAAAATTAATTATAAATTCCTCTGGGAAGACCTTTACCAGCAATTGCCTCCAGAAAGTACACAGGGACCTGTGATGGTGGATTCCAGTGGGGACGAATTAATACTCTGTGAGGAAGAGGATGTACACAGTGAAAGGGGTGAGGAATCGGAGGATGATGATGAGGTCGACATCTCTCCTCTGTAGAGCCAGTTTGTACTAGGAGAGATTGATTGCTTCTTTTTTGGTGGCGGCCCAAACAAACCAGTCATTTCAGCCACAGTCATGTGGCAGACCCTGTTGCTGAAATGATTGGTTTGTTAAAGTGTGCATGTCTTGTTTATACAACATAAGGGTGGGTGGGAGGGCCCAAGGACAATACCATCTTGCACCTCTTTTTCTTCTTTGCATCATGTGCTGTTTGGGGAATAGTTTTTTTAAGTGCCATCCTGTCTGTAACTGCAGTGCCACTCCTAGATGGGCCAGGTGTTTGTGCCGCACACTTGTGTCGCTTAGCTTGGCCATCCAGCTACCTAATTGCACCTCTTTTTCTTCTTTGCATCATGTGCTGTTTGGGGACTAGTTTTTGAATAGTGCC
The DNA here is from genome assembly GCF_028390025.1 of Pseudophryne corroboree. Lineage (NCBI taxonomy): Eukaryota > Metazoa > Chordata > Amphibia > Anura > Myobatrachidae > Pseudophryne > Pseudophryne corroboree. Next base: position 91,651,241 of record NC_086448.1, read on the forward strand.
ATCTTGTCTGCAACTGCAGTGCCACTCCTAGATGGGCCAGGTGTTTGTGCCGCACACTTGTGTCGCTTAGCTTAGTCATACCGCCACCTCGGTGCAACTTTTAGGCCTAAAAACAATATAGGATCAAAATTACCCCCAAATTCTGTAATTTTAGCTGTTTTTATGTTTTTTTTCAAAAATCATCCATATCCAAAACCAAAACCAAAACACGAAAGGGTGGTTTTGGCAAAACCAAGCCGAAACCAAAACACGAAAGTTGAATTAGAACCAAAACCAAAATACAAAACACGAAAAGTGCCAGCCGCACATCTCTACTTGTTATGTCTATACACCTCCAGATATTACATCTATACACCTCCAGATATCACAGAGAGTGAAGGCTTTTTTCTTGATAATTTTGAAAATGTGAAATCATAATAGAGTCATTTAAATCTATCTAATATTTTTCATCAATAATTATAATTTCTCTATATATTACAGAAGATCCCAATCACACAATTTTGTGTGCTACTTTTCTGAGCATGTGAACTAGATTGTAAGCTTGTGAGCAGGGCCTTCCTACATCTATGTCTGTCTATTTTTGCCCAGTTTGTTCTTTTACTGTTTTTCTAATTGTAAAGTGCAACAGAATATGCTGCACTATATAAGAAACTGTTAATAAATAATAAATAAAAAAATAGCATATATCCAACTCTGCCAACTTGGGCGCGCCTAATCCCGACTGTGCTGGGTGCGATCAGCGTGATAACGGGTGCCATTTGAATATCGCCCCCCTATCTCCCGTCACTTTAGATGGGAGATAGGGGGCGCGTGAAGATTTGAATCCCCCCCTAGGCGTGATACTTGACATTCCTCCCACCACTTAAATTTTGTAAAGCGGGACATGGACACTCCTCCAATAGGCTGCGTCTTCACATCACAACTGACTTACTGTAGTTACAACTCCGGTGGCATAACGGAAATGAAATACTAGGACATTGCCAGTCACCGAAAAACACACTTGAATTGGCGCTCACCTTTGTGAGTGGGTAATAACAATACAGCAATCCTCGAAATTGGCACAGTTGGGAGGTATGTACTGATGGTTAAAAATGTTACTTCTTTTTTAAATGGTCAGGAAATTGACTGACTTTTGGCAACCCAAGGGTGCATCTCCCAAAGAGGTACCATTAGAATACTGCTGTAAACAGATGCAAGAATGGTACTAAACAGAGGGGCAGATTTATTAAGCTCGTGAATGATAAATTGGAAGGTGATAAAGGACCAGCCAGTCAGCTCCTAACTGACATTTTTCAAACCCAGCCTGTAACATGGCAGTTAGGATCTGATTGGCTGGTCCTTTATCACCTTCCACTTTATCAATTCAGCGAGCTTAATAAATCTGCCCCTCAATGTCAAAGCTAAAGGTCAAGGACAATGAAGGCAGGCAGCACGCTATACCCAGATAAATTAACAGAAAGGCTCGGGACTCGCTAAACAGTTGATCAGGAGAGGAATGGAAGTAACTGAGATGATTACATGGTGAGATATATATTACTGGATTTGAGAAAGAATGCTATTAAGTACACATTATACCACACAGTGGCCCCAGGGGAAGCAGTTACAATACCGAAAGTCAGGATCCAATGCCGACACCGGAATCCCGACTAGCGGTGAAATACCGCCGCCGGTATGCCAGCACCACAGGCTTTTCTCCCTCTGTTGGTGTCCACTGTGCCCGCAGCGAGCCTGCAAGGGGCTTTCTAGCGCTCACCCCGCTGCTGGCATACTGGTGGCTGGGATCCCGCTGTCAGTATACTGATGGCCGGTATCCCGGCCGCTGGTATTACATTCTGATCCCAACCCCAATTCAGATTATGACACACAGTGCCCCCTGTTCATATTGTGCCACATTACAGTGCCCCAGTACATATTATGCCACACTATAGTGCCTCCATGTCATATTTTCCACATTACAGTGCCCCAGTTCTTATTTTATATGTTATAAGGGTAAATTTACTAAGATGGGAGTTCTATTTAACATGGTATGTTGCCCATAGCAACCAAACAGATTCCAGGTATTATCTTCTAGAAGATGCTAGATAAATAAGAAGCAGAATCTGACTGGTTGCTATGGGCAACATCCCATCTTAAATAGAACTCCCATCTTAGTAAATTTACCCTATAGTGCAGCGGTTCCCAAACTTTTTTGAGTCACGGCGCCCTAGAGCATCAGAATTTCTTTCACAGCAACCCCTAGTCCAAAACTTTCTTATTGAGAAATTTAGAAAGAAATATTAAATTAAGTAAATTGTCTTTATATGTCATCCTTTGGTTCAGTTATATGGTGAGCAGGGCCGGACTGGGACCAAAAATAGGCCCTGGCATTTTTGAAGCACACAGGCCCACTTCGGTGTCAGCATCTGACTCCTCCCCTTACTATTCCCGACTCCTCCTACTTCTTAGTCTATGCTCTTACAAATATAAATTAATATTATAACAACATACAAGTGTACATCATTCTGTATTAAAATACACACAACCATTGGTTGAAGTGGAAAAGTTGAAGTGGGTGGTATGGAAAAATAAAGGTTGTAATTAAGCGCGCGCGTTCCAAAAAAGGGGCATGGACACGCACGCGCCCCATTCACTAGAATGAGAGCGTCTGTGTGACTCCCGACGGGGCTAAGCAGCGACCAATCAGACAGAGTGTCCCATAGAGGTACTGTGTGCGCGCGCCAAAAATATTGGTGTGGCCAATTAAAATGGGACATATGGGACACAGACATATGCCCCCAATAGTGCAGTGCCAGATCCACAATTGCCCCCACAGTGTATACAAATGCCCCCACAGTGCCAGGTAGACAAATGCCCCACAGTGCCAGGTATACAAATGCCCCCACAGTGCCAGATCCACAAATGCCCCCACAGTGCCAGATCCACAGTGCCAGATCCACAAATGCCCCCACAGTGCCAGATCCACAAATGCCCCCACAGTGCCAGATCCACAAATGCCCCCACAGAGCCAGATCCACAAATTCCCCCACAGAGCCAGATCCACAAATACCCCACAGTGCCAGGTATACAAATATACAAATGCCCCCACAGTGCCAGACAATTGCCCCCACAGTGCCAGACAATTGCCCCTACAGTGCCAGGTATACAAATGCCCCCACAGTGCCAGACAATTGCCCCCAAAGTGCCAGGCATACAAATGCCCCCACAGTGCCAGCCAATTGCCCCCACAGTGCCAGGTATACAATTGCCCCCACAGTGCCAGGTAAACAATTGCCCCTACAGTGCCAGGTATACAAATGCCTCCACAGTGCCAGCCAATTGCCCCCACAGTGCCAGGTATACAAATGCCCCCACAGTGCCAGGTAAACAATTGCCCCCACAGTGCCAGCCAATTGCCCCCACAGCAGTGCTGCAGCTGCAGCTGCTTACCGCTGCTGCTGCTCCTCCGGCTCCTCCGGCTGGGATGTGAGTGTGACTGAGGGCTGCAGTGTCATGAGCTGAGAGCGCGCTAGCGCGGCTATGTCTGGCGGCGTGTAGCGGACTTCAAACCAGCCGCCGGTTCGTGAGCCAATCAGAGCTCGCGGACCGGCAGCGGCAGCTCCTGATTGGCTGCCGGTCCGCGAGCTTTGATTGGCTCACAAACCGGCGGCTGGTTTGAAGTCCACTATACACCGCCAGACATAGCGGCGCTGGCGCGCTCTTCTACCCCGACAGCTGAGACACGCTGCCGCTGTACTGAGCGGCAGCGTGTCTCAGTGAGCGCTGGACTGGCCCACGTGGCCATCGGCCCTTCTGCCAGATGGCCAGTCCGGCCCTGATGGTGAGGGACAGGAGTCACTTCTGTTTATCCACATAGTTTATGATTGACAGCCATCAGCACTGGTTTTGCCTATTACATTGACCATAAATAATTTTATTTGGTCCCGGACTACTAACCTGTGGCACCCCTGCAGGTGTCCTGAGGTACCCTAGGGTGCCACGGCACACAGTTTGAGAGCCACTGACATAGTGTCTCCACATTACAATGAGCAGATCAGATTATGACACATTACAATGGCCTCCAGTTCAAATTATGCACATTACAGTGCCCCCTTCCATTATAACAACCACTACTACACCTCTATGTCACAGGTTAGATAATGGATCTGACCCAATTGCTTAGCAGGCAAATCTAGGAAATTGGTACGCCACTGTATAACCTGGCACCCTAAGCCTCTAGGCCCTATAGCAATGTCACACCTTGCACCCATTATATTTACACCCATGCCTGCACCTACAGACGAGGAGAGGGGGTTCCCCAAACCCGCTAAGGAGAAGTAGATAAGTGTAAAGGGTTCTCTGGCACTGGTGAAGGTAAAACATGATGGACAAAAGTATCCTATACCCTGTCACAGACATGATCCCGATGACAAAACTATTCTTTGCTCTTCTATATACAGTATGGAGAGCTTACTAGGGGTTTAGGTATACAGTAGTCCAGTAATTTATCCCAGTTTGTGGAAGATAAACATCTTAGACCCACTCATTTAAGTGGGTTTACTTCAATAAATAATTATGCATATTTAAAAATTTTCTTATCCATGACAGGAATGTTTTGTTATATTAAAACCTCTTATCAATAAAATAAAATAAAATGATTTATATAAGAATTTCCCTGGGTTAATTCCCATTTATATACAGAATCCACCTTTGTTGAGTGGGTCTCAGGTGTTTTACCCATCATTTTTGCAAGCCCCAGGAACCCTTTTCTCTTATTTACTTCCCTCATGGGGGTTTGAGAAACCACAGAATGTGAAATAATATAATTAGTACATGCTCTTGTATTGTTGTCCATGACTGCAATCCCCTATAATATAGTCTGATCCCCTTGACTTTTTTTTTGACCTTGAGAAACTTTATTTATAAATTTTAGATCTTGCAAAACTCTGTGACATAAAACAATCCACTGCTGAGATAAATGGTTAGCTGACTTTTTCTGGTTAGTTATCACTCTCTGAAAGAAACATTATAGCCAGTCCCATCATAATAGAAAGTATCCTGCAAAGATAATCATGTTTTTTTGTTCAGACCTCAGCCACATTCTCTGAACTTCTGCATTTATTTTTGTATTACATTATTTGTTGGAATGTTACCTCTGACTGTTCGTGGGCAATTTTCAAAGCAATATTTGTTTCGATGTATGGCATGCTTCAATTAGAATGTTTTTGTTGTTCTATTGTCAGCGACAGTATAGTGAAGTCATAACCTGTTATTATATCTTACTTGCAACACAAATAATTAGGAGATATATGAATAAAATGAGCATGAAATTTCAGTGGTAAAACGTGAAGGGTGAGCCATATTTGTAAACAAAAATATATGCACTATTTTTGTCACGGGAATTTTAACTACAAATTTCAAGGTTAAATCTAATGAAAATATAGACTTTTTTTTACCTGTTCATCTGCTTCGAATTGGATTTTACATTTGCACTGCGTAAATATTAAACGCCTTAATGGCCAATAAGCCATTACACCATACTTGCTGAGCATTGTGGTCTCTTTCTGAGAGAAGGGCCCAGGGCCATAGAGAGGAGACCCAGGCCCAGGTACGGCATGGGGGCGTGGCCTAAACAGGATGTGTAACTATGTCACTTAGAAAAAAAGGGGGGGGTCAGTTCCGGGGGGGTGAGGGGCATGAGGGGAGGACGAGGTATCTTACCTTGCTTAATTTTACCTTGCTTAAACTTACCTTAACTGACACCATTTTCCCAGTGATATTGGAGAAGATGGTGCATGAGCACTAGAGAGCAAGAGTGCCAGAGACTTTGCTTTCACTGTGCAGCGCCATCTTCCTGAAGTTGTCACTAGGAAGATGGCGCTGTGGAGGAACAGGGACCCGCTTCGCAAATCAAAGTAAGTATTCTCAAGAGGGGGATGGGAGATTCAGCGTACCGGGACCCCCGCTGGGCCTCTCTAGCAAGCCTGGGCCTGGGTAATTAGTACCCGCTCCCCCCATCTTGGCACCAGTGGAGGGGCCGGGCTATCTTAAAATGAAAGAGTTTTTGTGAGACTAATTAACTGAGTGATGGTATGTTGCAGAGACTGTGCAATTTTAACTAAAGAAGTTTAAGGACATGTGGCCCTAATAACATGAGTTGTGGCAGGTTACTGGGTGGGATAGATATACTTACCTAATGGGGCGTATTGAGTAAATGGCAGTGTGATAACATATTGTATAGATAATATTACCCCCCCTCCCCCCCCTCCCTTCCACACATTAGGATACAGGGTCCTGATACACGTATTCACTCATATGCAGCATTGTTCCCATTGTTGCAGACCACCTTCTTATCTGTGTGCTTGGTTTTCTACTTGTCATCATCATCATTAGTGCATACATGCTGCTGTCTATAGCTGGTCTGAAGGATACATCCAAAGCTGCATCAAGGCAATAATGAACCTGTCATGACATCCCACTGGGACCAGGAAGTTGTACTCCAGTTGCATTCTAAGGATGCACAGTCGACTCTCTGGCCGACCTGCAGGCTTCGGTGTGCCATTCCAGGCACACTGCATGTAAAATACAGATCCAAGAGGCAGTGACTGTGCCGTCTTCTCAGCCTTGTGCCCTGGGGGCAGCACCACTCACACACTCCGAGTTATGGCTCTGGATGCACCTGGAAATCGCACAGGTATCAGTTGCATGAACACTCCCTCACTGAGCATGGTCTACCTGAAAACGCCCTGTTGTAGTGCCATTATGCCTCCTCAGTAAAAAGCGGAGATGCGACTATGCTTGTACTTGCACAGTTCCGCAAATGGCGTATAGTCAGCTCAACACTATGGGGGAGATGTATCAAAACATGGAGAGAGATAAAGTGGAGAGAGATAAAGTACTAACCAATCAGTGTCTAATGGGCAAATATACTAAGAATCATGTTTGGTTTAGAATACATTCTTGTGTGAGTTTAGTCTGCTTTTGAATGTCTGAGATTTACTATAGTTAAACATGGGTGGTTTAAACACGATTCTATATAGAAAACACACTCGAAAACACAAATAGAAGTTAACACACCATCGAACCAACTCTCAAGTACTTTCCATAGACTAAAATACAGTAGCAATCCGGTTCTCTTGAAATAAAAAAAATGCTGCTCCAGAGCCATCATGGATACCTGCACTGTATGTACATTGAAACCGGCTGCTGATAGAATTGGAGAGGAGTGACTCTTAGCCAATCGTCTCTCAGGTGCAGAAAACCACACGGGAAATGTCATTTGGGGCCAGTAGAGGTGTCCTTGATATTTCGGGAGCAGTATTTTCTATCTTAAGGAGACCAGATTACTACTAGACAAGGGGACTGATCAGCACCATGGACAAGGTGAGTATCTATTTTGAATCTGCAATAAAGGACCATGGCCCTCATTCCGAGTTGTTCGCTCGCTAGCTGCTTTTAGCAGCATTGCACACACTAGGCCGCCGCCCTCTGGGAGTGTATCTTAGCTTAGCAGAATTGCTAACGAAAGGTTAGCAGTTCTGCGATTAAATGTTTCCCTGCAGTTTCTGAGTAGCTCCAGACCTACTCCTAGATTGCGTTATCTGCAGACTGTTTGGTTCCTGGTTTGACGTCACAAACACGCCCTGCTTTCGGCCAGCCACTCCCCCGTTTCCCCAGCCACTCCTGCGTTTTTGTCTAGCACGCCTGCGTTTTTTAACACACTCCAGGAGAACGCTCAGTTACCACCCAGAAACACCCACTTCCTGTCAATCACTCACCGATCAGCAGAGCGACTGAAAAGCGTCGCTCGGCCCTGTGTAAAATTGCATAGTTTTGTGTGAAAGTACTTAGCGCGTGCGCCCTGCGGCCCATATGCATGCGCAGAACTGCCGGTTTTTAGCCTGATCGCAATTCTGCTAAAAACGGCAGCGAGCGAACAATTCGGAATGACCACCCATATTTGGTGTGCGTGTCCAGTGATTATTTAAAATTTTTCTTTACAGCGGGCCCTTATGCTCAGGTATGCTGGCACTTGTGGTCCTCCAAGTTCCAGCATGTGGGGAAGGCTTTCTGGGACCTGAAGTCCCAAGGTAACATGCAATATTTCAGTCTAATTTTACACCATCAACCCCACACCCACCAACACCTGGGGTGCAGGTGCTAGCTCTGGGCTACAGCCCAGGCCTGGGGCATCCTTGGGAGGAAGGCCCCCCTGTTAAATCCCCCACCTAGGCTGACTAGTTGGGGAAGGTTAATGCATTGGCCAGGGGACCCTGTAAAGCATTAACGCCCCCTATGGCTGAACCTGGTGCGGGTTCATGGCATTATGGGGGACACCCATGCATTTTTTCCACCATATTTCCAGTACCAGGACCTGCTCATTGGCCCTGTTCTAATTATACTTTTTTTTTTTTTTTTTTTTTACAAGGGGGACACATTTTTCACAGTTTTTAACCATTTTTTTGAATATTAACAGACAATTGCGTAAAAACATAAAAAAACACAATTCAGGAACATGCGTTTCAAAGTAAATTTTAGTGTTTAATCTTGAAAAACTTTCACGTATCCCAGCGATGCCCAGCATATTTAATCTAAACCAAACACGATTCTTAGTAAATTTACCCCTTACTGTCATGTTACAGGCTGTGTTTGAAAAATGACAGTTAGAAGCTCTAAATTTTATATCGCTCCAAGCTTTGATAAATCTCCTTTCCTTAATCTCAAATTTTTCATTTTATTTTCAACACACGGACTCACAACTGTAGAGATCTTTATTCAATATCTTAGACACCACTGTTGGGTTATACAGAGATGAAAGCTGCACTTTAAGTAAACACCATGCAGTATTCTGGTGCATCAAAGACAGTTACAAAAGTGACCCTTGGGAACATTTACTGTAACCTAGAATATATATAGAAAAATCTCAAAGAAAGATTTGCAAATAAGAGACAAAAGGCAAAAGAGATTATTTGGGCAAAGGGTGACATCAATGCAGACCTACTGAAGAACATCATTACAGACATTCTAGAGAAAGCTAAGAAACAACTTGAAAGAACTGATGTTAAATGAAAATAGAAAATGGTCACAAGACTATAGAATGCCAATCAGAACACATTTACAGAAAGAGATGGAGGCACTAGTGGACATTGTCAAAGTTCTATAGAGCACATATTAAGAAGTTTTTCCTTTGTTGAACTTTTTATAGTACAGTATATGAAATTTCCATGTTATAGTGCCAGTTTCTTTAGGGATGTGTCCACTGGGGCCACCTTCCTATGATAACTTCCCATGTAGAGATTTGGGGGTATATTTATTACAGATCGATTTTGTATTCGATTCTAAGTTCAGCTTGAATCGACTGTAATTAAATCAACATTCTTTTTCACTCATCAAATCCCACAGTTACTAAGATTAGATTTTGAAATTGATTTCAAAATCGTATTTGATGTTTGATTTTGACTTTTTGATTTTGTGTTTGATCAAAAGGCTGCTGTGGTCTCTCTAATTGTAGTTTGCGTACATCTCCGATGATGGGGCACCTGCAAGACGCGTTCTATGTTTGTGCAGAATGTGTTATGCATCATCGCACACAGTGACCCCTAAGACGCAGCCTGTAACCGTTTGGGGACGGGGAATCCAAAGAAGCAGGAACGATATGCACTGTGCCCATCTCTGTATGAGGCCCATAATTTCTACAGCCACAGTGAACCCAATAATAAAGCGAGCGAATTCTCCCACATCCTGCTTACACACACACCTGTATCCAGGGCCGCCTTAACAGCAGTGTAGGCCCCTGGGCACAGCGATGCACTGGGCCCTTTACCCATCCTCCAGCGGTAGGGGTGGGGGGTGCTATCAGCGCAGCTTTGATGTCCTGTGGGCGGCAGGCGGTGTTCTATCTTCCGCTCAGCGTGTAGGCCCTGGAGCAGTCATTTCTGCTAATTACTCCTTTACTGCACAGATGGGGTGGGAGGGAGAACACTAAATTGTAGAAGGGGGCATTGGGCTTAATGAAAGGGCCCTAGTACATGACTTCCAGGGTGTTAGGGGGTATTTAATACGTATGGGAGGGGTGGATAGTGGAGTGGGCTTAATATTCATAATTTTCTGGTGGGAGGACAGCTTGCTTAACTGCAGATATCTCAAGTTCCTTGAAATAGATTCCTTAGCTTTGAATGTGATAACAATCTAGAGAGTTTCACCCTTCAGGCGGTACTGGGGACTTGTGGATCAGAGTTCAGGAGCCAGAGCAATCCACCAATGAAAATATAAATCTGCATACTAGGCGTGTGTAGCTGGAGCAGAGACCAGCTGCTTGAAGGCTGATATTTCTGGTTCTGGGCAGAGTAGATTTATTTATTTCTCTTCAAGGCTTAATATTACTATAAAAAACACCCACAGAAACATATATATATATATATATATATATATATATATAGTAAATTCATTAGTATTGCCAGTGCCGTAACTAGGCATTTTAGCGCTGTATGCAAGAAACGACAATGGCGCCCCCCCCCATGTAAGATTGGGCTAGTGCGCGCCGCAGGCGCGCAAAAAAATTCTAGGGGCGTGGCTTCACGGTGAAGGGGCGTGGCCACAAAATAATAGCAAATCATACTACGGTGCACAGTAGTCTACATTATTCAAATTACGCTGCACAGTAGCGCCACTACACCAGGTAGAGCCCCTTTTATACATTACAGCAGACAGTGTCCCCCTTTTTATACATTGCGGCAGTCAGTCCCCCTTTTTACACATTGCGGCAGCCAGTCTCCCTTTTTACACATTGCGGCAGCCAGGACCCCTTCTTACACATTGCGGCAGCCAGGCCCCCTTTTTACACATTGTGGCAGATAGACCCTTTTTACACATTGCGGCAGCCAGTCCCCCTTTTTACACATAGCGGCAGATAGACCCTTTTTACACATTGCGGCAGCCAGTCCCCCTTTTTACACATTACAGCAGCCAATCTCCCTTTTAACACATTGCGGCAGCCGGTCCTCCTTTTTACACATTGCGGCAGCCAGGACCCCTTTTTACACATTGCGGCAGCCAGGCCCCCTTTTTACACATTGCGGCAGCCAGGCCCCCTTTTTACACATTGCGGCAGCCAGGCCCCCTTTTTACACATTGCGGCAGCCAGTCCCCCTTTTTACACATTGCAGCAGCCAGTCCCATTTCTTACACATTGCAGCAGCCAGTCCCCCTTTTTACACATTGCAGCAGCCAGTCCCATTTTTTACACATTGCGGCAGCCAGTCCCATTTTACACATTGCGGCAGCCAGTCCCTCTTTTTACACATTGCAGCAGCCAGTCCCCCTTTTTACATATTGCAGCAGCCAGTCCCCCTTTTTACTAGAGATGAGCGGGTTCGGTTTCTCTGAATCCGAACCCGCACGAACTTCATGTTTTTTTTCACGGGTCCGAGCGACTCGGATCTTCCCGCCTTGCTCGGTTAACTCGAGCGCGCCCGAACGTCATCATGACGCTGTCGGATTCTCGCGAGACTCGGATTCTATATAAGGAGCCGCGCGTCGCCGCCATTTTCACACGTGCATTGAGATTGATAGGGAGAGGACGTGGCTGGCGTCCTCTCCATTTAGATTAGAAGAGAGAGAGAGAGAGATTGACCTGATTTACTGGAGCTTAGGAGTACTGTAGAACTGTAGAGAGTGCAGAGTTTACTAGTGACTGACCACAGTGACCACCAGACAGTGCAGTTTTATTTAATATATCCGTTCTCTGCCTGAAAAAAACGATACACAGTGACTCAGTCACATACCATATCTTTGTGCACTGCTCAGCCCAGTGTGCTGCATCATCTATGTATATATCTGACTGTGCTCAGCTCACACATCTTATAATTGTGGGGGAGACTGGGGAGCACTGCAGTGCCAGTTATAGGTTATAGCAGGAGCCAGGAGTACATATTATTATTAAAATTAAACAGTGCACACTTTTGCTGCAGGAGTGCCACTGCCAGTGTGACTGACCAGTGACCTGACCACACTGACCACCAGTATAGTTAGTAGTATAGTATACTATATTGTGATTGCCTGAAAAAGTTAAACACTCGTATCTGACTGTGCTCAGCTCACACATCTTATAATTGTGGGGGAGACTGGGGAGCACTGCAGTGCCAGTTATAGGTTATAGCAGGAGCCAGGAGTACATATTATTATTAAAATTAAACAGTGCACACTTTTGCTGCAGGAGTGCCACTGCCAGTGTGACTGACCAGTGACCTGACCACACTGACCACCAGTATAGTTAGTAGTATAGTATACTATATTGTGATTGCCTGAAAAAGTTAAACACTCGTCGTGTGACTTCACTTGTGTGGTGTTTTTTTTTTATTCTATAAAAAACTCATTCTGCTGACAGACAGTGTCCAGCTGGTCCGTCATTATATAATATATACCTGTCCGGCTGCAGTAGTGATATATATATATTTTTTATATCATTATTTATCATCCAGTCGCAGCAGACACAGTACGGTAGTTCACGGCTGTAGCTACCTCTGTGTCGGCACTCGGCAGTCCGTCCATAATTGTATACCACCTACCCGTGGTTTTTTTTTCTTTCTACTTTATACATACATACTACTACTACATCTCTTTATCAACCAGTCTATATTAGCAGCAGACACAGTACAGTACGGTAGTCCACGGCTGTAGCTACCTCTGTGTCGGCACTCGGCAGTCCGTCCATAATTGTATACCACCTACCCGTGGTTTTTTTTTCTTTCTTCTTTATACATACATACTACTACTACTACATCTCTTTATCAACCAGTCTATATTAGCAGCAGACACAGTACAGTACGGTAGTCCATGGCTGTAGCTACCTCTGTGTCGGCACTGGGCAGTCCGTCCATAATTGTATACCACCTACCCGTGGTTTTTTTTTCTTTCTTCTTTATACATACATACTACTACTACATCTCTTTATCAACCAGTCTATATTAGCAGCAGACACAGTACAGTACGGTAGTCCATGGCTGTAGCTACCTCTGTGTCGGCACTGGGCAGTCCGTCCATAATTGTATACCACCTACCCATGGTTTTTTTTTCTTTCTTCTTTATACATACATACTACTACTACTACATCTCTTTATCAACCAGTCTATATTAGCAGCAGACACAGTACAGTACGGTAGTCCACGGCTGTAGCTACCTCTGTGTCGGCACTGGGCAGTCCGTCCATAATTGTATACCACCTACCCGTGGTTTTTTTTTCTTTCTTCTTTATACATACATACTACTACTACATCTCTTTATCAACCAGTCTATATTAGCAGCAGACACAGTACAGTACGGTAGTCCACGGCTGTAGCTACCTCTGTGTCGGCACTGGGCAGTCCGTCCATAATTGTATACCACCTACCCGTGGTTTTTTTTCTTTCTTCTTTATACATACATACTACTACTACATCTCTTTATCAACCAGTCTATATTAGCAGCAGACACAGTACAGTACGGTAGTCCACGGCTGTAGCTACCTCTGTGTCGGCACTGGGCAGTCCGTCCATAATTGTATACCACCTACCCGTGTTTTTTTTTTCTTTCTTCTTTATACATACATACTACTACTACATCTCTTTATCAACCAGTCTATATTAGCAGCAGACACAGTACAGTACGGTAGTCCACGGCTGTAGCTACCTCTGTGTCGGCACTGGGCAGTCCGTCCATAATTGTATACCACCTACCTGTGGTTTTTTTTTCTTTCTTCTTTATACATACATACTACTACTACATCTCTTTATCAACCAGTCTATATTAGCAGCAGACACAGTACAGTACGGTAGTCCACGGCTGTAGCTACCTCTGTGTCGGCACTCGGCAGTCCGTCCATAATTGTATACCACCTACCCGTGGTTTTTTTTTCTTTCTTCTTTATACATACATACTACTACTACATCTCTTTATCAACCAGTCTATATTAGCAGCAGACACAGTACAGTACGGTAGTCCACGGCTGTAGCTACCTCTGTGTCGGCACTCGGCAGTCCATCCATAATTGTGTACTAGTATCCATCCATCTCCATTGTTTACCTGAGGTGCCTTTTAGTTGTGCCTATTAAAATATGGAGAACAAAAATGTTGAGGTTCCAAAATTAGGGAAAGATCAAGATCCACTTCCACCTCGTGCTGAAGCTGCTGCCACTAGTCATGGCCGAGACGATGAAATGCCAGCAACGTCGTCTGCCAAGGCCGATGCCCAATGTCATAGTACAGAGCATGTCAAATCCAAAACACCAAATATCAGTAAAAAAAGGACTCCAAAACCTAAAATAAAATTGTCGGAGGAGAAGCGTAAACTTGCCAATATGCCATTTACCACACGGAGTGGCAAGGAACGGCTGAGGCCCTGGCCTATGTTCATGGCTAGTGGTTCAGCTTCACATGAGGATGGAGGCACTCAGCCTCTCGCTAGAAAAATGAAAAGACTCAAGCTGGCAAAAGCAGTAGCACCGCAAAGAACTGTGCGTTCTTCGAAATCCCAAATCCACAAGGAGAGTCCAATTGTGTCGGTTGCGATGCCTGACCTTCCCAACACTGGACGTGAAGAGCATGCGCCTTCCACCATTTGCACGCCCCCTGCAAGTGCTGGAAGGAGCACCCGCAGTCCAGTTCCTGATAGTCAGATTGAAGATGTCAGTGTTGAAGTACACCAGGATGAGGAGGATATGGGTGTTGCTGGCGCTGGGGAGGAAATTGACCAGAAGGATTCTGATGGTGAGGTGGTTTGTTTAAGTCAGGCACCCGGGGAGACACCTGTTGTCCGTGGGAGGAATAGGGCCGTTGACATGCCTGGTGAAAATACCAAAAAAATCAGCTCTTCGGTGTGGAAGTATTTCACCAGAAATGCGGACAACAGGTGTCAAGCCATGTGTTCCCTTTGTCAAGCTGTAATAAGTAGGGGTAAGGACGTTAACCACCTCGGAACATCCTCCCTTATACGTCACCTGCAGCGCATTCATAATAAGTCAGTGACAAGTTCAAAAACTTGGGCCGACAGCGGAAGCAGTCCACTGACCAGTAAATCCCTTCCTCTTGTAACCAAGCTCACGCAAACCACCCCACCAACTCCCTCAGTGTCAATTTCCTCCTTCCCCAGGAATGCCAATAGTCCTGCAGGCCATGTCACTGGCAATTCTGACGAGTCCTCTCCTGCCTGGGATTCCTCCGATGCATCCTTGCGTGTAACGCCTACTGCTGCTGGCGCTGCTGCTGTTGTTGCTGCTGGGAGTCGATGGTCATCCCAGAGGGGAAGTCGTAAGCCCACTTGTACTACTTCCAGTAAGCAATTGACTGTCCAACAGTCCTTTGCGAGGAAGATGAAATATCACAGCAGTCATCCTGTTGCAAAGCGGATAACTGAGTCCTTGACAACTATGTTGGTGTTAGACGTGCGTCCGGTATCCGCCGTTAGTTCACAGGGAACTAGACAATTTATTGAGGCAGTGTGCCCCCGTTACCAAATACCAACTAGGTTCCACTTCTGTAGGCAGGCGATACCGAGAATGTACACGGACGTCAGAAAAAGACTCACCAGTGTCCTAAAAAATGCAGTTGTACCCAATGTCCACTTAACCACGGACATGTGGACAAGTGGAGCAGGGCAGGGTCAGGACTATATGACTGTGACAGCCCACTGGGTAGATGTATGGACTCCCGCCGCAAGAACAGCAGCGGCGGCACCAGTAGCAGCATCTCGCAAACGCCAACTCTTTCCTAGGCAGGCTACGCTTTGTATCACCGCTTTCCGGAATACGCACACAGCTGAAAACCTCTTACGGCAACTGAGGAAGATCATCGCAGAATGGCTTACCCCAATTGGACTCTCCTGTGGATTTGTGGCATCGGACAACGCCAGCAATATTGTGTGTGCATTAAATATGGGCAAATTCCAGCACGTCCCATGTTTTGCACATACCTTGAATTTGGTGGTGCAGAATTTTTTAAAAAACGACAGGGGCGTGCAAGAGATGCTGTCGGTGGCCAGAAGAATTGCGGGACACTTTCGGCGTACAGGCACCACGTACAGAAGACTGGAGCACCACCAAAAACTACTGAACCTGCCCTGCCATCATCTGAAGCAAGAAGTGGTAACGAGGTGGAATTCAACCCTCTATATGCTTCAGAGGTTGGAGGAGCAGCAAAAGGCCATTCAAGCCTATACAATTGAGCACGATATAGGAGGTGGAATGCACCTGTCTCAAGTGCAGTGGAGAATGATTTCAACGTTGTGCAAGGTTCTGATGCCCTTTGAACTTGCCACACGTGAAGTCAGTTCAGACACTGCCAGCCTGAGTCAGGTCATTCCCCTCATCAGGCTTTTGCAGAAGAAGCTGGAGGCATTGAAGAAGGAGCTAAAAGGGAGCGATTCCGCTAGGCATGTGGGACTTGTGGATGCAGCCCTTAATTCGCTTAACAAGGATTCACGGGTGGTCAATCTGTTGAAATCAGAGCACTACATTTTGGCCACCGTGCTCGATCCTAGATTTAAAACCTACCTTGGATCTCTCTTTCCGGCAGACACAAGTCTGCTGGGGTGCAAAGACCTGCTGGTGACAAAATTGTCAAGTCAAGCGGAACGCGACCTGTCAACATCTCCTCCTTCACATTCTCCCGCAACTGGGGGTGCGAGGAAAAGGCTCAGAATTCCGAGCCCACCCGCTGGCGGTGATGCAGGGCAGTCTGGAGCGACTGCTGATGCTGACATCTGGTCCGGACTGAAGGACCTGACAACGATTACGGACATGTCGTCTACTGTCACTGCATATGATTCTCTCAACATTGAAAGAATGGTGGAGGATTATATGAGTGACCGCATCCAAGTAGGCACGTCACACAGTCCGTACTTATACTGGCAGGAAAAAGAGGCAATTTGGAGGCCCTTGCACAAACTGGCTTTATTCTACCTAAGTTGCCCTCCCACAAGTGTGTACTCCGAAAGAGTGTTTAGTGCCGCCGCTCACCTTGTCAGCAATCGGCGTACGAGGTTACATCCAGAAAATGTGGAGAAGATGATGTTCATTAAAATGAATTATAATCAATTCCTCCGCGGAGACATTGACCAGCAGCAATTGCCTCCACAAAGTACACAGAGAGCTGAGATGGTGGATTCCAGTGGGGACGAATTGATAATCTGTGAGGAGGGGGATGTACACGGTGATATATCGGAGGATGATGATGAGGTGGACATCTTGCCTCTGTAGAGCCAGTTTGTGCAAGGAGAGATTAATTGCTTCTTTTTTGGTGGGGGTCCAAACCAACCCGTCATATCAGTCACAGTCGTGTGGCAGACCCTGTCACTGAAATGATGGGTTGGTTAAAGTGTGCATGTCCTGTTTATACAACATAAGGGTGGGTGGGAGGGCCCAAGGACAATTCCATCTTGCACCTCTTTTTTCTTTTATTTTTCTTTGCGTCATGTGCTGTTTGGGGAGGGTTTTTTGGAAGGGACATCCTGCGTGACACTGCAGTGCCACTCCTAGATGGGCCCGGTGTTTGTGTCGGCCACTAGGGTCGCTAATCTTACTCACACAGCTACCTCATTGCGCCTCTTTTTTTCTTTGCGTCATGTGCTGTTTGGGGAGGGTTTTTTGGAAGGGACATCCTGCGTGACACTGCAGTGCCACTCCTAGATGGGCCAGGTGTTTGTGTCGGGCACTTGGGTCGCTGAGCTTAGTCACACAGCTACCTCATTGCACCTCTTTTTTTCTTTGCGTCATGTGCTGTTTGGGGAGTGTTTTTTGGAAGGGCCATCCTGCGTGACACTGCAGTGCCACTCCTAGATGGGCCAGGTGTTTGTGTCGGCCACTAGGGTCGCTTAGCTTAGTCATCCAGCGACCTCGGTGCAAATTTTAGGACTAAAAATAATATTGTGAGGTGTGAGGTATTCAGAATAGACTGAAAATGAGTGGAAATTATGGTTTTTGAGGTTAATAATAATATGGGATCAAAATGACCCCCAAATTCTATGATTTAAGCTGTTTTTTAGGGTTTTTTGAAAAAAACCACCCGAATCCAAAACACACCCGAATCCGACAAAAAAAATTCGGTGAGGTTTTGCCAAAACGCGGTCGAACCCAAAACACGGCCGCGGAACCGAACCCAAAACCAAAACACAAAACCCGAAAAATTTCAGGCGCTCATCTCTACTTTTTACACATTGCAGCAGCCAGTCCCATTTTATACATATTGCGGCAGCCAGTCCCATTTTACACATTGCGGCAGCCAGTCCCATTTTTTACACATTGCGGCAACCAGTCCCATTTTACACATTGCGGCAGCCAGTCCCATTTTACACATTGCGGCAGCCAGTCCCATTTTTTACACATTGCGGCAGCCAGTCCCATTTTACACATTGCGGCAGCCAGTCCCATTTTTTACACATTGCGGCAGCCGGTCCCATTTTTTATACATTGCGGCAGCCAGTCCTATTTTTTACACATTGCGGCAGCCAGTCCCATTTTACACATTGCGGCAGCCAGTCCCATTTTTTACACATTGCGGCAACCAGTCCCATTTTACACATTGCGGCAGCCAGTCCCATTTTACACATTGCGGCAGCCAGTCCCATTTTTTACACATTGCGGCAGCCAGTCCCATTTTACACATTGCGGCAGCCAGTCCCATTTTTTACACATTGCGGCAGCCAGTCCCATTTTTTACACATTGCGGCAGCCAGTCCCATTTTTTACACATTGCGGCAGCCAGTCCCATTTTACACATTGCGGCAGCCAGTCCCATTTTTTACACATTGCGGCAACCAGTCCCATTTTACACATTGCGGCAGCCAGTCCCATTTTACACATTGCGGCAGCCAGTCCCATTTTTTACACATTGCGGCAGCCAGTCCCATTTTACACATTGCGGCAGCCAGTCCCATTTTTTACACATTGCGGCAGCCAGTCCCATTTTTTATACATTGCGGCAGCCAGTCCCATTTTTTACACATTGCGGCAGCCAGTCCCATTTTACACATTGCGGCAGCCAGTCCCATTTTTTACACATTGCGGCAGCCAGTCCCATTTTACACATTGCGGCAGCCAGTCCCATTTTTTACACATTGCGGCAGCCAGTCCCATTTTTTACACATTGCGGCAGGCGGTGTCCGAGAGAGAGAGAGAGAGAGAGAGAGAGGGGGGGGGATATACTTACCTTCTCCCCGCTGACAGGCTCCTCGTGCAGCTCCCTCGGTGCAGGCAGTGAGGTGAGAAGAAGGAGGAGGGAGGGGGAGCAGGGAGCCGCAGCAGCGCTATGTTATTGGTAGTAAGCGCCGCTGCAGCATCCCCCTCTCCTTCGCAGCCAATACGGAAGGAGAGGGGGATGCTGCAGCGGCGCTTACTACCAATAACATAGCGCTGCTGCGGCTCCCTGCTCCCCCTCCCTCCTCCTTCTCTGCTGCCCGGCGCTGATGTCTTCTATCTTCACAGCGCGGCGCACGGCGCAGAGACTTAGAGGCGGCATGTAATGAGTCAATTTGACTCATTACATGCCGCTGGCCGTGCGCCCTCAGGGCAACTGCGCTGTGTGCCAAGCCCACTTGGCACACACGTAGTTACGGCCCTGAGTATTGCATTACTTGTTATTACTGGCGGATGGTGAGTGGCACCCAAAAATACTGAGGGCTGCAGTCAGAAGGTCAGAGGTACCAGTTTCCCATGTGTCAACTGCTCTGACTGGCTAAATACTGTACTGCTGCATTAACTCTGTACTGTGCGGTGCTTTGTTCCTACAGACACTGTAAATGCTAGCCCCCTTTTTGATACTACTGAATCCTAAAATTCATGGGTGCAGGACACATCCCAATCACACTCACTTGTGGGCCTTCGTTGCAGCTGTATACTCCCCTGCTACTACAGTATATGGTTGTGTATTTGGACATAATATCGCAGCAGGAGAAGGGCAGCAAAACCTGCCCTGACCAAGAGTGCTAACTAGAAATGTGCGCTGACCCCCGTGTTTTGGTTTTGGTTCTAATTCATCATTATGGCTTTTAGTTTTGGCAAAACCACCCTCAAGTGTTTTGGTTCAGATTCGGATTTCTGATCCTTTTAAAATTGATTAAAAAATAATAACATTTATAATCATTGATTAAAAATCAATAAAAAATAACTAAAATCATGTAATTTTGCAATCCAAAACCGAAAATTTGGATTTAGGATCTGAATTCTGAATCACATGATGATTCCAACCAGGACTCGGTTTGGATCAGATCTCCTCAGGGATTCAGGATCGGGTTTTGGTTCAGTTCGGGTCCACAAAATTCGGGTGGATTCAGATTTCTGACAAACCAAACCTCACATCTCTAGTGTTGACTGTGGATTTTCCCATCTAATTTGGGGTCAATTATTTATCAAATTTTGTAAAAATTTTAATTATGCTGAATTATATATTGTTCCTAGAATTGGAATGTAAAAATTTACTGTGAGTAGTCTAGCTTATTGAGACACTGGCATACGGAAATATTAATAAGCATTTAAAGTTTCTACTGATGTTTGCAGTCTTTCCTTATGTACTGAATTTTGTGATTTTGGTGAGTTCTGGTGTCATTTGTAAGCTCTCACTGTCTGGGAAATACATGTTGTGAGAAAATGGAGATTATCTGGGTCAAGTGGCGACACTAATGTCTATTTATTAAGCCTTGAAGAGAGATAAAGTACCAACCAACCAACCTGGCACTTTATCTCTCTCTGCTTTAACTCTCTTCAAGGTGCAGTTGCAGCAGTTGGTGTAAAATCAGTGAGCGGGCCCGTGTTCTTGCTTCAAAAAGCAAGGATTCTCAATTTCACTGTACGGAATTTGGCATCAGCATAAGGCGGTACATCTGGATTCCGCAGCATCACGTAAACTCAGCCACTTTGCTTCCAACCCAGATTCAGGGCCCAGAATGAGGCAGTGGAAAGGCCAATGTGCATTTTATCACGGCTCCAATGCACTGTTAGTAATTATATGTATGTGAATTAGGAAATATATCACTGAAGGACACAAGAACAATAAGAATATTAGAAAAAGGTACTCTGGCCCAAAGAGCTTACAAACTAAACACAGCTTCCACTTGATTTGACCTACCTAGGTGCAGGGCTGTAGAGAGCACTAGGTACTGTAGGGGGCGTGGCCTAATCTTGAAGTGTGGCATGCCCCTGTATTAAAAGCATTTATGAAAAATAGCATGTGTGCAACACAAGGGGGTGCCGTGTGCAGCAAGGCACAGATCCAGTTTGAGGACGAGATTAGTGCAACCAAACCCCCCCCCCCCCCCCGCCCCCCCACCCCCCACATGCATATTGTGCAGGTGGAGGAAACTGCTATGGCAGCAGCCTTCCTGGACCCACCGCAGCCAAGCACACAGCAGCAAATGCTGCGCTGGGGAGAGGCTGTTGGTACAAATCAAGATTTTACATTACATTTCATAGCGCACCTAAATGGTTTCCTAATAACTATCAGGGATATCCAAGGAAATCACTCTGGAATAACTTTGGCTGCATATGTAAATCCCCCACAACATTATAGCACTGTGAATGGAACCTAGCACTTATACTGTATGCATTGCAATTGGTTATGTACGAGACCACCTGAATATGAATAAATCTTTTTTAAGGACAAAATTAGATACATTTATCTCAGTGCCAATCCCCCATAATTGTCGATCAATAATCCTTTATTATCATAATTGCATATGTTACCTTTTATGTTTAGGAACGTATTGCAATAATCTCCTTTGTTTTTACGCCACTGTAACTTTCAGTGAATACTATAAAGCATCTGTTTCTTTAACTTGTACTTTACTTGGAGTGATAAATGAGCCCATTAGTATTTAAATTACCTTGCCAAGGCACACACTGTTTTTCAGGAGTACTGTAGCTCTGTAGAATGAGCTTCGTGTGGGAGTATCTCCATATTGCCACCTTTTTAATAAAAAAAAAAAAATTGCCCATTTTTATTTTGCTTTCAATGAAGGATTGAAATGGAATATTTGCTGAATGACAATGGAACCACAGATGTGCACTTTATAAAGGGAATTACATTAGCTTATGTACCATACATTTTTTTTCTTCATATGACTAAAATACGTGTATTTTATTTCTCTTCTTTGCAGGCTTTTCATCTAAACCACAGTGTATTATTTTATGTAAAATAAAATGCTAAAATGCTTTTCACTTCTACAGTTATGCTACTAGTAATATTAATAAATGGACGCTAAACCTAAACCCTACATTTCTATTTTCCTTTGTATAGTACTTGTTTTATGCATAGAAATCTTCTTGTTATTGGACTATATCTAGTTTCTATAACGGTAGTAATATATCTGCTTACAAAAGTCACAATGCAGTACAGTTTCCATTGCATCTCCTCCCTTCCCCATGCTCCCTTTATCCTATGTTATGGCGTTCCTGCTAATATTATTGAAATGTGGTGATCTTCTCAAACTTCAATAACTTAGGGGTATTTCCTCACGATACGAGTGTAAAATATGACTGGATAGGGATTGATTTGGCACAGGAAGGGCCAAAAGGCTGATAGTAAGCAGACATAAATTATATGAAATATGTCTGGCTTTCACAAATCATTTGTTTTATGTTTCATTCCCTTTAAATGAAGTCAATCTAGAAAACATGTTTATCGGTGTTTGTAAGACATACTTTTATCCATAGTGTCAGGCCAGACATTAAATGTCCCATGTTAAATCCCTAAACCAGGCTAGTTGCGGCCTTTGCCCTTACTATCATTCTTTCCCTTAAAGTCAAGACTGATCATTGGTTCTTGGTTCTCTTTAGGTCTTAGGAACATGGAAGTACAGGAGGAGCTTTTTCTGGAACCTATTTTAAGACTAGACATATGGATACACTGTAATATATTGTGATACAAACTAGTGATGTGCACCGGACATTTTTCGGGTTTTGTGTTTTGGTTTTGGATTCGGTTCCGCGGCCGTGTTTTGGATTCGGACGCGTTTTGGCAAAACCTCACCGAAATTTTTTTGTCGGATTCGGGTGTGTTTTGGATTCGGGTGTTATTTTAAAAAAACCCTAAAAAACAGCTTAAATCATAGAATTTGGGGGTCATTTTGATACCATAGTATTATTAACCTCAATAACCATAATTTCCACTCATTTCCAGTCTATTCTGAACACCTCACACCTCACAATATTATTTTTAGTCCTAAAATTTGCACCGAGGTCGCTGGATGGCTAAGCTAAGCGACACAAGTGGCCGACACAAACACCTGGCCCATCTAGGAGTGGAACCAGAGGCGTCACTTACTTTTAAAACACCCGGTGCGGTCGCGGGTTAAATGGAGCGTGGCTTCACGGGAGGGGCGTGGCTTCGCGTCCCGAACCCGTTTTCGGCACATTGTGGGTCCGGGGGATGCGGGCTTCACCCCTAGACTGCTGAATCTGCAGTGCTGGCTTCTGCACTGTGACAGGAGCCGGGTTGCAGCATCCAGTTCCTGCCACTGAGCAGGAGCCGGCACTTTGGTGTCACCCCTCAGAGGGGAACACCTGGGTGCGGGCCGCACCCCCCGCACCCACGTTGTGACGCCACTGAGTGGCACTGCAGTGTCAGGCAGGATGGCACTTCAAAAAAATAGTCCCCAAACAGCACATGATGCAAAGAAAAAAAGAGGCGCACCAAGGTCGCTGTGTGACTAAGATAAGCGACACAAGTGGCCGACACAAACACCTGGCCCATCTAGGAGTGGCACTGCAGTGTCAGACAGGATGGCACTTCAAAAAAATTGTCCCCAAACAGCACATGATGCAAAGAAAAAAAGAGGCGCACCAAGGTCGCTGTGTGACTAAGCTAAGCGACACAAGTGGCCGACACAAACACCTGGCCCATCTAGGAGTGGCACTGCAGTGTCAGACAGGATGGCACTTCCAAAAAATCGTCCCCAAACAGCACATGATGCAAAGAAAAAAAGAGGCGCACCAAGGTCGCTGTGTGACTAAGCTAAGCGACACAAGTGGCCGACACAAACACCTGGCCCATCTAGGAGTGGCACTGCAGTGTCAGACAGGATGGCACTTCAAAAAAATTGTCCCCAAACAGTACATGATGCAAAGAAAAATGAAAGAAAAAAGAGGTGCAAGATGGAATTGTCTTTGGGCCCTCCCACCGACCCTTATGTTATATAAACAGGACATGCACACTTTAACGAACCCATCATTTCAGCGACAGGGTCTGCCACACGACTGTGACTGAAATGACTGGTTGGTTTGGGCCCCCACCAAAAAAGAAGCAATCAATCTCTCCTTGCACAAACTGGCTCTACAGAGGCAAGATGTCCTCCTCATCATCATCCTCCGATTCCTCACCCCTTTCACTGTGTACATCCACCTCCTCACAGATTATTAATTCGACCTCACTGGAATCCACCATCTCAGATCCCTGTGTACTTTCTGGAGGCAATTGCTGGTGAATGTCTCCACGGAGGAATTGATTATAATTAATTTTGATGAACATCATCTTCTCCACATTTTCTGGAAGTAACCTCGTACGCCGATTGCTGACAAGGTGAGCGGCTGCACTAAACACTCTTTCGGAGTACACACTGGAGGGAGGGCAACTTAGGTAGAATAAAGCCAGTTTGTGCAAGGGCCTCCAAATCGCCTCTTTATCCTGCCAGTATACGTACGGACTGTCTGACGTGCCTACTTGGATGCGGTCACTCATATAATCCTTCACCATTCTTTCAATGGTGAGAGAATCATATGCAGTGACAGTAGACGACATGTCAGTAATCGTTGACAGGTCCTTCAGTCCGGACCAGATGTCACCACTTGCTCCAGACTGCCCTGCATCACCGCCTGTGGGTGGGCTCGGAATTCTTAGCCTTTTCCTCGCACCCCCAGTTGCGGGAGAATGTGAAGGAGGAGATGTTGACGGGTCACGTTCCGCTTGACTTGACAATTTTCTCACCAGCAGGTCTTTGAACCTCTGCAGACTTGTGTCTGCCAGAAAGAGAGATCCAACGTAGGTTTTAAATCCAGGATCGAGCACGGTGGCCAAAATGTAGTGCTCTGATTTCAACAGATTGACCACCCGTGAATCCTGGATAAGCGAATTAAGGGCTCCATCCACAAGTCCCACATGCCTAGCGGAATCGCTCTGTTTTAGCTCCTCCTTCAATGTCTCCAACTTCTTCTGCAAAAGCCTGATGAGGGGAATGACCTGACTCAGGCTGGCAGTGGCTGAACTGACTTCACGTGTGGCAAGTTCAAAGGGTTGCAGAACCTTGCACAACGTTGAAATCATTCTCCACTGCGCTTGAGTCAGGTGCATTCCCCCTCCTTTGCCTATATCGTGAGCAGATGTATAGGCTTGAATGGCCTTTTGCTGCTCCTCCATCCTCTGAAGCATTTAGAGGGTTGAATTCCACCTCGTTACCACCTCTTGCTTCAGATGATGGCAGGGCAGGTTCAGGACTGTTTGGTGGTGCTCCAGTCTTCTGTACGCGGTGGTTGAATGCCGAAAGTGGCCCGCAATTCTTCGGGCCACCGACAGCATCTCTTGCACGCCCCTGTCGTTTTTTAAATAATTCTGCACCACCAAATTCAATGTATGTGCAAAACATGGGACGTGCTGGAATTTGCCCAGATGTAATGCACGCACAATATTGCTGGCGTTGTCCGATGTCACAAATCCCCAGGAGAGTCCAATTGGGGTAAGCCATTCTGCGATGATCTTCCTCAGTTTCCGTAAGAGGTTGTCAG
Organism: Pseudophryne corroboree; assembly: GCF_028390025.1. Taxonomy (NCBI): domain Eukaryota; kingdom Metazoa; phylum Chordata; class Amphibia; order Anura; family Myobatrachidae; genus Pseudophryne; species Pseudophryne corroboree. The sequence continues at coordinate 91,676,953 of NC_086448.1, forward strand.
CTGTGTGCCTCTTCTGGAAAGCGGTGATACAAAGCGTAGCCTGCCTAGGAACGAGTTGGCGTTTGCGAGATGCTGCTACTGGTACCGCCGCTGCTGTTGTTGCTGCGGGAGGCAATACATCTACCCAGTGGGCTGTCACAGTCATATAGTCCTGAGTCTGCCCTGCTCCACTTGTCCACATGTCCGTGGTTAAGTGGACATTGGGTACAACTGCATTTTTTAGGACACTGGTGACTCTTTTTCTGAGGTCTGTGTACATTTTCGGTATCGCCTGCCTAGAGAAATGGAACCTAGATGGTATTTGGTACCGGGGACACAGTACCTCAATCAAGTCTCTAGTTGCCGCTGAATTAACGGTGGATATCGGAACCACGTTTCTCACCGCCCAGGCTGCCAAGGCCTGAGTTATCTGCTTTGCAGCAGGATGACTGCTGTGATATTTCATCTTCCTCGCAAAGGACTGTTGGACAGTCAATTGCTTACTGGAAGTAGTACAAGTGGTCTTCCGACTTCCCCTCTGGGATGACGATCGACTCCCAGCAGCTACAACAGCAGCGCCAGCAGCAGTAGGCGTTACACTCAAGGATGCATCGGAGGAATCCCAGGCAGGAGAGGACTCGTCAGACTTGACAGTGACATGGCCTGCAGGACTATTGGCTTTCCTGGTTAAGGAGGAAATTGACACTGAGGGAGTTGGTGGTGTGGTTTGCAGGAGCTTGGTTACAAGAGGAAGGGATTTAGTGGTCAGTGGACTGCTTCCGCTGTCACCCAAAGTTTTTGAACTTGTCACTGACTTATGATGAATGCGCTGCAGGTGACGTATAAGGGAGGATGTTCCGAGGTGTTAACGTCCTTACCCCTACTTATTACAGCTTGACAAAGGCAACACACGGCTTGACACCTGTTGTCCGCATTTGTGTTGAAATAATTCCACAACGAAGAGCTGATTTTTTTTGTATTTTGACCAGGCATGTCAATGGTCACATTCGTCCCACGGACAACAGGTGTCTCCCCGGGTGCCTGACTTAAACAAACCACCTCACCATCAGAATCCTCCTTGTCAATTTCCTCCCCAGCGCCAGTAACACCCATATCCTCATCCTGGTGTACTTCAACAGTGACATCTTCAATTTGACTATCAGGAACTGGACTGCGGGTGCTCCTTCCAGCACTTGCAGGGGGCGAGCAAATGGTGGAAGGCGCAAGCTCTTCCTGTCCAGTGTTGGGAAGGTCAGGCATCGCAACCGACACAATTGGACTCTCCTTGGGGATTTGTGATTTAGAAGAACGCACAGTTCTTTGCTGTGCTTTTGCCAGCTTAAGTCTTTTCATTTTTCTAGCGAGAGGATGAGTGCTTCCATCCTCATGTGAATCTGAAATACTAGCCATGAACATAGGCCAGGGCCTCAGCCGTTCCTTGCCACTCCGTGTCGTAAATGGCATATTGGCAAGTTTACGCTTCTCATCAGATGCTTTCAATTTTGATTTTTGGGTCATTTTACTGAACTTTTGTTTTTTGGATTTTACATGCTCTCTACTATGACATTGGGCATTGGCCTTGGCAGACGACGTTGATGGCATTTCATCGTCTCGGCCATGACTAGTGGCAGCAGCTTCAGCACGAGGTGGAAGTGGATCTTGATCTTTCCCTATTTTAACCTCCACATTTTTGTTCTCCATTTTTTAATGTGTGGAATTATATGCCAGTATCAATAGCAATGGCCTACTACTATATATACTGCGCACAACTGAATTGCACCACAGGTATGGATGGATAGTATACTTGACGACACAGAGGTAGGTAGAGCAGTGGCCTTCCGTACCGTACTGCTATATATAGTATACTGGTGGTCACTGTCAGCAAACTGCAAAACTAAAATACACCACAGGTATAGAATGTAGATGGATAGTATACTTAATGACGACACAGAGGTAGGTACAGCAGTGGCCTTCCGTACCGTACTGCTATATATAGTATACTGGTAGTCACTGTGTCAGCAAACTGCAAAACTAAAATGCACCACAGGTATAGAATGTAGATGGATAGTTTACTTAATGACGACACAGAGGTAGGTACAGCAGTGGCCTTCCGTACCGTACTGCTATATATAGTATACTGGTGGTCACTGTGTCAGCAAACTGCAAAACTAAAATGCACCACAGGTATAGAATGTAGATGGATAGTATACTTAATGACGACACAGAGGTAGGTACAGCAGTGGCCTTCCTTACCGTACTGCTATATATAGTATACTGGTGGTCACTGTGTCAGCAAACTGCAAAACTAAAATGCACCACAGGTATAGAATGTAGATGGGTAGTATACTTAATGACGACACAGAGGTAGGTACAGCAGTGGCCTTCCGTACCGTACTGCTATATATAGTATACTGGTGGTCACTGTGTCAGCAAACTGCAAAACTAAAATGCACCACAGGTATAGAATGTAGATGGATAGTATACTTAATGACGACACAGAGGTAGGTACAGCAGTGGCCTTCCGTACCGTACTGCTATATATACTGGTGGTCACTGCGTCAGCAAACTGCAAAACTAAAATGCACCACAGTTATAGAATGTAGATGGATAGTATACTTAATGACGACACAGAGGTAGGTACAGCAGTGGCCTTCCGTACCGTACTGCTATATATAGTATACTGGTGGTCACTGTGTCAGCAAACTGCAAAACTAAAATGCACCACAGGTATAGAATGTAGATGGATAGTATACTTAATGACGACACAGAGGTAGGTACAGCAGTGGCCTTCCGTACCGTACTGCTATATATACTGGTGGTCACTGTGTCAGCAAACTGCAAAACTAAAATGCACCACAGGTATAGAATGTAGATGGATAGTATACTTAATGACGACACAGAGATAGGTACAGCAGTGGCCTTCCGTACCGTACTGCTATATATATTGGTGGTCACTGTGTCAGCAAACTGCAAAACTAAAATGCACCACAGGTATAGAATGTAGATGGATAGTATACTTAATGACGACACAGAGGTAGGTACAGCAGTGGCCTTCCGTACCGTACTGCTATATATAGTATACTGGTGGTCACTGTGTCAGCAAACTGCAAAACTAAAATGCACCACAGGTATAGAATGTAGATGGATAGTAAACTTAATGATGACACAGAGGTAGGTACAGCAGTGGCCTTCCGTACCGTACTGCTATATATACTGGTGGTCACTGTATCAGCAAACTGCACAACTGAAATGCACCACAGGTATAGAATCTAGATGGATAGTATACTTAATGACGACACAGAGGTAGGTACAGCAGTGGCCTACTGTACCGTAATGCTATATATTATATACTGGTGGTCACTGGTCAGCAAAACTCTGCACTGTACTCCTCCTATATAATATTATACTGGTGATCCCCTGTCCCCACAATAAAGCAGCACACTGAGCACAGATATGGAGTTTTTTTCAGGCAGACAACGTATACTGGTGGTCACTGTCAGCAAAACTCTGCACTGTACTCCTGCTATATAATACAGCTGCTCCCCAGTCCCCACAATTAAGCAGTGTGAGCACAGATATATGCAGCACACTGAGCACAGATATGGAGTGTTTTTCAGGCAGACAACGTATTACTGGTGGTCACTGTCAGCAAAACTCTGCACTATACTCCTCCTATATACAGCTGCTCCCCAGTCCCCACAATTAAGTAATAAGCAAGCACAAAATATTTGCAATGCATCAACATAAACGGAGAGGACGCCAGCCACGTCCTCTCCCTAACATTTCCAATGCACGAGTGAAAATGGCGGCGATGCGCGGCTGCTTATATAGAATCCGAATCTCGCGAGAATCCGACAGCGGGATGATGACGTTCGGGCGCGCTCGGGTTAACCGAGCCATACGGTAGAATCCGAGTATGGCTCGGACCCGTGTAAAAAGGGTGAAGTTCGGGGGGGTTCGGTTTCCGAGAAACCAAACCCGCTCATCACTAATACAAACTGGAATCACAGGTCTTCACACAGGCCTGTAGGTACGAGTGTCTCTGTCATAGACAGGCTTCAATATCTCACAGTGGGGCAGATGCATTAACCTTGAGAAGGGATATAGAAGTGATAAAGCAGTGATAAGTGCAAGGTGATAACACACCAGCCAATCATTACGGGTTTGAAAAATTACAGGAGCTGATTGGCTGGTGCGTTATCACCTTGCACTTATCACTGCTTTATCACTTCTTTATCCCTTCTCCAAGCTTAATACATCTGCCCCAATGTTTCCTATATGTACAGTCTTAGAATATATTCCAGAAAAAGATCCTACTGCCAAGTTCCTTTAAGCTAAGGAGAACCATAACCAATCACAATCCAATCTAGTGTTCCAAGTAGTCTGTGATCCAGAAAGAAGAAGGGGCTATAACAAAGGTCTGGCCTCTCAGCAATTCAAAAATAGTTAGTGGTCCAAAGTTTGGGTCAGGACAGACAGCAATCAAAAGGGTAGTCTAGGAAGAAATAAAGGTCAGGGCAAAAAGCAATCTAAAGTGTAGTCAGGGTTCAAAGCAGAGATAATCAGGCTGACACACTGAAAGCAGGCATCTTTGAATAAACGCCTGTGTTCGTACTAAGGGCCTAATTCAGTAAGGATTGCAAATTCTGCTAATTAGCAGAATTTGCAATCCTTATGTTCGGATGCTGACCGCCGCCTCCCCCCCTTCAACAAGCAGAAATTGCGATTGCATCAAATTTCTGCATGTTAGCAGAAATTAAGGTTGCCTACTGCCGGCTCAGCTTAGCTACGCCCGCAGGAGGCCCGTCGCCATGTTTCCGATCACAGCGGCTGCATGTGATGTCAAGCAGCCACTGTGATCACCCCCCCCGTTACGCACACCGTTTCCCTGTCGCTGCCCCCGTTTCTCCTGCGCCGCCCCCGCAACGCTCCATCTCCACCCTGGAAACGGAGCGTCGTCGTCCCCCCGCCCCGCAGCCGCCTCTGCCTGATTGACAGGCAGAGGTGATCGCATTTTCTGCACCCCCCCGCAGAAAATGTGGCACATGCGTAGGGAGGGCGCTGTGCATGCGCCGGTATCTTTTACGTATTATTTGCGGTTGGATCGCAATCTGTGATCCAACCTGAATTAGGCCCTATATGTATTTTCCCCTCTTTTTGTACATCTCAGAATGTTATTCAGCTTTGCAGCTGCTGCCTGACACTGTGTGCTACTACTCAGCTTTCTCTCATCTAATACTCTGACTGTAAATCCCTTTCCATCTCTGTATTTCGGGCAGAGCCGGCCTTAGGCATAGGCAAACTAGGCAAATGCCTAGGGCATTTGGTATGCTTAGGGGCACCAGCAGCTTCTGCTGATTAAAATGATATGCGGCATGCCTATATTCTGTGTGTGACTGCGGCTGTATCTGCATACGAAATGCTACGTTGCAGTGTATTCCTGGAAATCACTGTAATGTAGCATTTCGTATGCAGATACAGCTGCAGTCGCACACAGAATATAAGCATGCTGCATATCATTTTAATCAGCAGAAGCTGCTTGTGCATCCTAGCCACATAGTAATGCAAATAAGATGCATTTTCATAAACAAAAGGCGCCCAACGTTAACAGAGCTGCCAGGCATCTCCTGCAGAACTAGCGGCGGTACTAGGGGGCACCAGCCAAAATTTTGCATAGGGCATCATATTGGTTAGGGCCAGCTCTGATTTCGGGTGTAATATGGTATGCCGGCGGCCGGGGTCCCAGCGACCAGCATACCGGCGCCGGGATCCCGACCGCTGGCATACCGACAGCGTGGTGAGCGCAAATGAGCCCCTGCGGGATCGCTGCACTCGCCACGCTGTGGGCACGGTGGCGCGCCACGCTATTTATTCTCCCTCCAGGGGGGTCGTGGACCCCCAATAGGGAGAAAAAGTGTTGGTATGCCGGCTGTCGGGATTCCGGCGCCAGTATACTGTGCGCCGGAATCCCGACAGCCAGCAAACTGAAGACCACCTCTGTATTTCCCATCAGTATTCTATTATATGTAAACGCAATCCCAGTTTGGTAGGTTTTTAACAGATTGTTACATATGTGTACACAACTATTCCTCGTTTCTATCTTTTATATTGCTCTAAAATATGTTTTTACCCTTCCATTCATCCAGGTCTCATTTATAGCCAGTATTTGTTATGGGTAATATATTTTATACCACCCTCTTGTCTTATGCCTGAAAGATGCTTTGTTTGAAGTTATTGTTTAATACAAACGTGTTCTGCAATTCTCCATGACCCGGGGCCTCGTTCTTTTGCAGTAAGTGGGTGGCATTTCGTGATCAATATGTCAGCTTCCATCTGTAAAACTCACCCTTTACTTCTTTTGGATTATCAAATCTTTCTAGAAATCAATTCCTTTAATCCTGATACTACAGATGAGTAAACCTCCCCGCTTCATTTCATGTTCGTGTTTATGCTTTTATTATTGGCTCAAACAAAAAGGAATTCAGAAAGACATTGTAATAGTGTAAAAAGTAATGTTTCATTACATTTTTTTGTAATATGTTTTTTAACCTCTTTTATAGAATCGCTTGTTAAAAACATTATAAATAAAGTTTTGTTTAAAAAAACAGTATTACAACACATTTGCTTTTCATTTTGCCAGTGTGAGTTTTCCAAATCACGTTGGTAGCTGTAAACATGAGCGCCGATAGCTGTGCCGGGCCCAGGTACTCGTAGGGGGAGTGGTCAATACAGGGAGGTGGAGCCAGCCCTCCTTCTTAGGAATTCTAGAAAAAACTGTTCTTTTGCAGCCAAGAGGCGGGCACGCACTGCAGGTTGGGGCGCCGGTGGGAGGCTGGTGCGAGCAGGCCCCGCCCACATCAAGCATGGAGAGAGGCAGCTGCTACACCAGTCACTCCTCTCTCTCCCGGCTCCAAGTGTCTTGTGCTGTGTACAAAGTGGAAGATATCATGGTTAAAGTGCCTTGAGAACTGAAGTTGTGAATCAGTGCTGTAGTGAATCAACACGTTGACAGTTGGCATGTAAACAACGCGATTTTCCAAAAACATATCAACTAACCCTAAACCTGGTCCGAACTACAGCCTAACCCTAACCCTAAAATAAGCTGTAGACATTCTATCTGTCCTCAATGAATGCCGACATTCTGTCAGTGTTGACACTGAATGTTGACTTATAGAATGGTTATATTCTGTCCATATTGAAACTCTGAATGGCGACATCAAGAACATATACAAATGGTAAAAAATAAAATGAATTTAAAAATAGAAAACAGTGCTGTTTTCCTTTAAATTTTATGCGCACGTCTTGAAATTCATTCATGTTTGGTGGTAATGACAAAATTGGGGCTTTATACAGTACAAGCCATGTTTTAGCTTGTTGCACCGCAAATTTTAAGCTATTTAAATATAAAACAGCTTTAAAATACTAATTACAGTTCAACTATAATTTCAAAACTGAGAGCTGTAATGTAATATTTCCTTTTATCTGAGGTTATATTTTTCACTTCTGTAGGAAGGCTGAACCTTTCTAAATGGTGTCGGCATAAGATATTGCTAAATGTTTGACCTTGCCTTTCTGGAAGACAGATTAAACCACAGACTGCTCCCTGAATGCTTTTAGATTTTCCTTACACCTACTTCATCCCTGTCTGCGCTTTTAATTGATCTCCTGCTTCATTAGTGAATTAGAGCAACCTAATGGCACTTAGAAAGACGAATACCGGGGATAGTGTTTCAGACCTATGGGAAGTTGGACATCTTTCTTATCCATCAAATAGATGCAAAATACAGAACACAGGCAGCTTCTAGATCACCCTCGCTAGAAAAATACCCCCTGTAATTACTAAATACAAGCGAAAAAACAACAAAGGCATTACTCAGTGAATAGCCATCGATAACGATATTTGAGACAAGGTGCAAGTTATGGGAAGATTAACTTGTAATCAGGATAAATCTATCAGACATTTTCTTTAATAATTAATCGAGTCAGGATACATAGGGCACGCCGTAATATGATGCAAAGGCAAAGTGCGTGATTAACCAGTATAGGAAACAATGTTTTATGTAATAAATGAAGGCAACAATTTGACATTTTAAATGAAATGAAACAATTTAATGGATTCCAGATTCATTTCAGTGTAACCATTCTGCCACGCAACTGCAGATAAACATTAGCAAATTAAACAAAGGTTTGTTTGCTAATAAACAAAAGCATAAAGCGGAATCATTTGACTTAAATTTGGCATTTGAGTGATATTTAACAAAATTACATTGCCATTATTAATTTTAAACTTTAATTAGAAAAGTTATTAATTAAGAGAACTGATTCTGTGTTGTTGGTAGCAATGTAAAAAAGAGTAAGTAAGTTAGCTCCTGTGTAGAACCATGCTGCACTGGAGGGGGACAGATGTAACAGGTGCAGAGAGATCTAGATGTGAGAGGGGTGTGGGCAAACTGAAATCTAAATTGCATTGCACAAATAAAGTAGACCAGCATTTGTGGGCAACATGAAAAAGCAGCCTATATTTACCCTGCATGAAAATAAAATAAATAAATAATAAATAAATAAATAAATAAAAGTATTTGCACACCCTACATAGCAACATTGGGGGTCATTCCGAGTTGTTCGCTCGTTATTTTTTTCTCGCAACGGAGCGATTAGTCGCTAATGCGCATGCGCAATGTCCGCAGTGCGACTGCGCCAAGTAAATTTGCTATGCAGTTAGGTATTTTACTCACGGCATTACGAGGTTTTTTCTTCGTTCTGGTGATCGAAGTGTGATTGACAGGAAGTGGGTGTTTCTGGGCGGAAACTGGCCGTTTTATGGGTGTGTGTGAAAAAACGCTGCCGTTTCTGGGAAAAACGCGGGAGTGGCTGGAGAAACGGAGGAGTGTCTGGCCGAACGCTGGGTGTGTTTGTGACGTCAAACCAGGAACGACACTGACTGAACTGATCGCAGATGCCGAGTAAGTCTGGAGCTACTCAGAAACTGCTAAGAAGTGTCTATTCGCATTCTGCTAATCTTTCATTCGCAATTTTGATAAGCTAAGATTCACTCCCAGTAGGCGGCGGCTCAGCGTGTGCAAAGCTGCTAAAAGCAGCTAGCGAGCGAACAACTCGGAACGACCCCCATTGTTTGCTTCTTGTGCAAACTTGCTAATTCCCCCCCCCCCCCCCCCTCTGCTTTACTCCCATTTCAATCCCAAAGTCACTGGTGTATTTATAATGGGTGCAGTGCACACGGGCCCCCGAGTCCAGGGAGGCCCACACCTCACCTATTTCTTGAATACTCACCCCTCCGGAGTCCCACGCCAACAGCAGTAGCGCTGTTGAATCACTGTGAAAATGGAGCAGCAGCCATTTTCACTGTGGCGGCCATTTTCACTGCATGCAGGAGAACTCACTGGGAAAATGGCCACCGCACAATTTTCCCAGAGATCTGCACATGCGCATTAGAGTCTGAGCTCTTTAGTGCTCAGACTCTACAGCACTGCAGGCAGAGAGGAGGGGGCCCAAATGGAGGAGGCAGCACACAGGCCTCCTCCTCTCTTAAAGCAACCCTGCCCTAAGTGTGGTTTTGTGTGGTCTAAAGGAGGGAGAGGAAGGAGGCCTGTATTCCTCTAAGTACAGCTGAGACAGATCTCCTGTCATTAAGCCTTTCTTTTGTACCTACTCTCAAAGGAAATAGCTTCAACTGCGCAGTTGATCATTATAGGTTTGACAGGAAACTCAGACTCAGGGATTTTCTAATAATCCCTGTGAGATAGATGTTAACCCTGGTTTATGTAAACCTCATACCTTTGACCCTTAGTCCTCTAATCCAAGTTTCAAACTGTTTTTAAGACTTACCCACCAAGAGATGGATGCCATACATGATGTCCCCAAATGGGATAATTTGCCTATAAAACAGAGACCAGTATTAAAAGAATTGGTTAATAATGACAAGATTTTTATTGAAGGAGGGGTGGCAGTGGTGCAGGATTGGTGTGCATATAATGTGGAAATCCACTGTCAGTTATCTGATTCTGAGATATATATTATATTGTCAACTACCCCTATGTATGAAATTAAGAGGGGCATTGATATGATTATAGACTACGTTGTGCAATGCGATTGGCTTGATAAATGGAAACTAACTTTTGAAAAGTTGAACATCTTGTTTGTCCAATTATATATACGTTGGCCAAAGTACAAAGCCAAGGGTTGCCCAGAGCCAGGGGTTCAGTACTACAGCCATTGGCATCTTCATTGACAATTTTTTACAACCCCATATTAAGAGAGTGTCTAGTTATATCAGGGATACTCCTAAGTTCTTAGATAAAATCAAAGCCTTTGGAGTTATCCCTGATTATTCTTAGTTGGTGACAATGGATGTATAGTCCATATACTGTACACTGTCATTACACTGCGGGCCTCGAAGCTATGAGACAGGTGCTGGTTGAAGGACCTCATATTGGTTCACCCGAGTTTCTACTTGACTTGGTCAGATTGGTATTGCTAAAAAATATATTTTTTTTGTATAGTAAAGAGTATTACCTGGGATTACAGGGGATGGCAATGGGCTCCAACCTATATATGTAACAATATGAGAATGAACACATTATGCTCAGATTTGAGATTCATATTCTAGATTTTTGCCATTATATTGATGATATATTTATCTTATGACTTGGCATTTATGTAGAATTTAAGGAAATAGTTGGGTTTCTCAACTTATTAAATAGCCATATATGCTTTACATACTACATCAACAAAAATACTTTTGATTTTTTGGATGTCACCATTTTTTGCCAAGATGGTCATGTGGCCTCTACCCTACATCAGAAGGACACTGATCGCAACACTCTTTTATGCGCATCGAGTCACCATCCTACCTCCCTTAAAGAGAGTCTTCATATATCACAATTAATACATGTGTTGTGGAAGCAACTAAGACACAGCTCTATGAGATGGAGGACAGAATCCTTGAACGTGTAAATTCTGCCAGGGCAATGGCTAGATAAGGCAAGGCATAAGCACTCACAAAAAACAACAAGGACGTCTCTTCTGGATTGTTGCAGAAAATGTTACGGCAGTAATGGGCAATTATTACATCAGATCTGGAGTTCTATTTAAGATGGGATGTTGCCCATAGCAACCAATCAGATTCTACTTCTCATTTATCTAGCACCTTCTAGAACAGGGGTGTCAAACTCAAATTCATCGGGGGCCGCATCAGCAGTTTGGTCCCCATCAAAGGGCCGGTTGTATCTGTAGGTCTATGTGTCCACTCTTTATTATCATAAATTAATGTCACTGCATTCAATTATTACTGTTTTTTGTAATAATGTAAGTAATAACTAGCTCTGAAAGCAGAAACATAGTCAGAATAATGACAAGTAGATATTCAAATGTACAATTATTGTACAATGTATTGAAAAATGTTTTTTGGTAACAAACATTAATTTTTTTTTAAACATACAAATATTGCCAAACACTGTTTATTAAACATATGGAAAACACAAGGCCATGTGCCCCCTTTTATAGTGCCCAGCCATCTGCCCCCTTTTATAGTGCCCAGCCATCTGCCCCCTTTTATAGTGCCCAGCCATCTGCCCCCTTTTATAGTGCCCAGCCATCTGCCCCCTTTTATAGTGCCCAGCCATGTGCCCCCTTTTATAGTGCCCAGCCATCTGCCCCCTTTTATAGTGCCCAGCCATCTGCCCCCTTTTATAGTGCCCAGCCATCTGCCCCCTCCATTTACTTTACTTACCTTTTACTTCTTTCTTTCTTTTACTTCTTTCTTCTTGCTCCTCTCCGCGGCGTCCGCGCGCTCCTCTGATCCCTGGAGATGTCGGGCGGACGTCACGTGATGACGTCACGTCCGACACCCAGGGAGCAGTGCGGGGCAGGAAGAAGTCGGGCCAGGTCCCGGAAGGTAAGGCACGGAGTAAATTCATTGAAAAAAAAAAAGGGGGAGGCTGCAAGGCTGGCGGCGGCACCGCGGGCCATCAGACGAGGTCTGGCGGGCCGGATTTGGCCCGCGGGCCTTGTGTTTGACACCCCTGTTCTAGAAGATAATGGGGGTAATTCTGAGGTGATTGCAGCAGGATTTTTGTTAGCAGTTGGGCAAAACCATGTGCACTGCAGGGGAGGCAGATATAACATGTGCAGAGAGAGTTAGATTTGGGTGGGTTATTTTGTTTCTGTGCAGGGTAAATACTGGCTGCTTTATTTTTACACTGCAATTTAGATTGCAGATTGAACATTCCACACCCAAATCTAACTCTCTCTGCACATGTTATATCTGCCCCCCCCCCCTGCATGGCACATGGTTTTGCCCAACTGCTAACAAAATTCCTGCTGCGATCAACTCAGAATTACCCCCAATACCTGGAATCTGATAGGTTGCTAAGGGCAACATCCCATCTCAAATAGATCTCCCATCTTAGTAAATTTACCCCCTGGTGTTTAAGGATGTTAGCGCACTACCTTCCTTGTGCTCACATTGCCATGAGATTAATGTACGACAAATGTTCATGCGCCCCACATTGCAACCACCTGACACCGCAGGTACATGGTTACCACCTGCCCAGAATGGATGTTATTATTGTTCTGGTTGTATGACTTGCAAGTCAGTGATTGTGAGACAGAGTTTTTCACACCCTCATGGTCATAAGATCAAAATATGACATACTGTAGATTATACTGTACAATGGACCCAGTACATTTAAATCCACTACACACACCCATTACCGGTATAACATCCCCTATGCCCACACCCCTTACCATTTTAATATTCACTACACACCACTCACTGAACATGGATTGCCAGCCCATTAAGTACCTAGGAATCTGATTGGTTAATGGCTGGGAATTAGGACCCTGTGGTTCCAGGCAGGAAGAGACAAAGGCTAGAGAGACTCTGTGCAGGGCAGACATGTTGGATAGTGAGCTGCAGTGAAGATAGCTTTGACTGAAGTGAGCACAGATATGTGTGTGTGCTGCTGAGAAAGTCAGGGAGAATGCTGCAGGGCAGAGAAGGGGAGAGGCTGCTGTTAACATGTTGCTGAATGCAGGCCATGTATGGAGCCAGAGCACCCCTGTGAGGTGGGACTGGTGTCTGAGTACCATGTGGGGCCGGGTATTGTGGAGGAACTGAGTGAGCCGTGACCAGAACCTGATGCTGGAAAAGTAAGCCAGTGTGGAGGAGACACTAAAGAGAACTAAACAGAGTCAAACTGCATTACTTATGGGAACAGTCTGTTTCTGATCAGTGCAACTTTTAAGGTCCATACACACGGAGAGATATAACTGAGAGATTTTGACTATATAGTCAAAATCGCTCAGAAAGTTAGTGCATATCACTCTGTGTGTACACAGCCAGCGATAGCGATGCTCGTCCCCGCCAGGTCGCTATCGCTGCTAAAAATAGACTGTGCAGGCAAGTCAATTTTGTCTAGGTCGCTGGAAAAGAAAAAGCATCCCCTTGCTTAAATGAGTTAGGCAAAATCGCCCATAGCCAAAATCGCTGGTAAAGTTAGTCAAAATCGCTGTAAAAGTTAGTCAAAATCTCCTACTGCCAGTCAAGGGAAAACGCTCAGTCAAAATCTCTCATAGCTAAAATCTCTCCGTGTGTATGCACCTTAAAGGTATATATATATATATATATATATATATATATATATTTATATATTTGCAATAAATACTTGAAAATATATAAAGGGGAAAAACACATTAGCTCTGTTTTAAATCTTTATTCACATATTGTTAATTTTCTGCCACTTTTACCTTTTTCTTTCTTTCAATTTTAATATTTCGCTCTATTATTAATAAAGGACAATTAAGTCCCACTAAAATAGAAAACCATTTTATACATTGATTTAGGTCATTGGGCATTTAAGCCTTTATTTGATATTACTACTGTGGATATACATTCTGACAATATCAATCATATTAAAATTTGCCAGTTGGGTGAGTGCACCTCAAATTGTACCTGGTTTCTCCCCCTTTTCCCCTCTCTATGGGGATTTGATTTCATATCCTTACTCAAACCAGTTGGTAGCACCTTTGTGAGCCTTCAAACCTTTTTGCATATACATGTATATAGTGAATCCCTAAAATTAGGGTTTAATTAGATATGACGTAAGGCACCCTAACTCTGTAATATATATTATAATTTATTTATCTCGATGCGGGTCACCCTCCAGGCCTGGTGGGAGCTTTCAGCTACAAACGTCTATCACCAGCTCAGAACTGCATAGCTAGCTAGGTAATAAGGGAACATGCCCCAATCAGGATGGCTGGAAGCCAGGCACAAGGTCATTGCACAAACACCTGCAGGGGAGAATTAACCCATAGAAAACAGGCTGCAATTACACAGACTCACCACCGGTGGCCAACAAGAGTCTTCTAAACAGGTACAGGGGAAATCCTGGCATGTAAACAGAACTATAATACAAAATACATGAACAGACAGTAACAGGAATGAACCACTGCTTGTGGTTCATAACAGTACCCTCTCCTTAAGGGTGAAACTCCGGACACCCCATTAAAGCCAAGGGGAAAAGAAACAGAAGAACAACATAAAATACATAACCAAACTGCAAAACAGGAATGAGCCACTTCCGTGGCTCATAACAGCGAGTTTGGGCAATTTTATCACCTGTCATCCACATCCTGGTTGCGGATGGTGATAAATAGGCCCCAAAGTCTACTATGCATGCAAAGGTCTCCGGGGAAATGGTGAACGTGCCATGTTTCCGGGGTTTTCTCTACTGCGCATGAGCATATCTTCAGGAAAATGTCCACTGCCAGGGGACTCCAGGTAGGGCATGCAGTGCGGGCTCCTCTGGACCCAGAGGTCCATGTGCACTATTTACCCATTATAGATACACCACTGCTAACATGTTATTAATAATGTACTGTACTTTATAGTACCTTTTATCACCTTTTAACACCTTTTATAGGTATTTACGGAAAATCTTGTAATAAAGGGGTATTATTATTATAAAGTAGTGAAAACTGTGTAGAAGTGAGCCAGTGGAGAAGTTGCCCATTGCAACCAATCAGCATTCAAGTAACATTTATCATTTGCATACAATACAATTGTACGGAGCAGCTGATTGGTTGCCATGCACAACTTCTCCACAGGCTCACTTCTCAACTCTTTTCACTGCTTCATGAATAGACCCCATAATGTCATGTTACATTACTCTCAGGATATACTGTACTAAGCTTTGGAGAGTGATAAAATGGAGAGAGGTAAGGTACCAGCCAATCGGCTCCTAACTGCCGTGTTACAGGCTGTGTTTGAAAAATGACAGCTAGGAACCGACTGGTTGAAACTTTGGGGGACATGTACTAAGCAGTGATAAAAGTGGAAAAGAGAGCCAGTGGAGAAGCTGCCCATGGCAGCCAATCAGCTGCTCTGTATACTGTTATAATATGAAAATTATAAATGTTAAGTCAATGCTGATTGGTTGCCATGGGAAACTTCTCCACTGGCTCACTTCTCCACTTTTATCACTGCTTAGTACATGTTCCCCTTAATCTCTCTCCACTTTCACTCTCCAAGGCTTACTACATGTTCCCGTAAGAGCAATTATCATGGCAGTCTCTAATTAGCAAAGGTTGAGACTATGAAATGATGTACTAACTCTTGACAAATAGGCATTTAGCACTTTTACATATATGAATAGATGCCTCCTTTATAAGTGTTTCTATTGGTTGAATTTAGTTCCACTTTAAAGAAACTTCAATGATCTATATCTCTAGAGTGAATAGCAGTTTATTTCCTCTATTCAGCTATAAGTTTCTGAAACATACTACATCAGAAAGCCGAAGACGGCGGAGGTAAATGGAAAACAGTAATGGAAATAAAAGACCAGTTAGATGAACAGAAATTAAGTTTCATGAAGGTAAAATAAAAAATAGACAGGGCAAAATAGAGGTTAGTGAGAATAGACTGTAAATGTAAGATGAGAACGGGAAAATGGAAATTCAACAGAAAGTCAGTATCAAGTCAACCTGAATATAAATGAAAATGTATTAGCTAGAAAACGCAAATGTTAGAGTTTATGGAGGAGACGGGCACTTAGAAAGTATGATTCCGGATATTTTAATCTAGAATAAAGATATAAACCAGACTGCGGACAGCAAATGCACAATAGGGGTCAGGACGGAGCAGAACTTGTAGATATTATTAGTGAAGTGTGGGATAAAGTACAGTAATTTCTGAGAGAGAATGCGGCTGCAACTTCTGCTCTGACCTGAAAAGGTTTGAAAACATTCTAATCTGCAACAGAAGGGAACATTAACAGATCAGCCATATACACTACTGTAGGCTGTGTATGGCAAGTTTTCCTGCATACTTCTTCTGTGGAATGTTGATGGCCACGGTGTGCTGTTCTGGGAACGGTACATCACGCTCAATTGAATCACCCCCAATAAATGTCACACGGCACCCCCAATTCCATAATAACAAAATTCATCCTCTTTTAAAATTCGGAAAAAGTGAAGAGGTCTCAGGAGAACACTTCTATATCCTGCAGCTCCAGAGAAGGTTATGCGATTTTTTTAAAGGTTTAACACAATTTTTTAATGGGTTAACTTAATGCCATGACATCAGAGGTTTCTCTGTCTTTCTTCTTCTCTTTTAACATGAGATTCAGTGGTAAATATCTGCAATACTTCACTGTAGTACAATGGTAGTTACCGCCACTCACTGACCAATAATAAACACACCCCATTATCATTAATGTCCTGATTCAGAAGTGTCGGCTGCGATTTATCATGGATTCTCAAGTGCGAAAATATGCAAATGGCAGTTTACGCTTTCTTCTTCTGCACAAGCATGCAAAGGACTTAGCAAGCCCTGCGATGCCCACTTTGAATAGATGAGTAATGCTTAAGTGTGCTAAGGAATCTGATTACTCCACTATCGATGCACCATCGGTCATAACATTGTTCCCTCGAGCAGCCACTGCCTGGTGCAGAGTCTCGGTTGTAACTTTTGTAAGATATGCTCACTGTGTCTGCGGTCCTGTGGAGTTTTTTTTTTTTTTTAATAAAGTAATTTTTATTCAATAATATGTAGATTGAGTTACAGACATTGCATATCATCAGCATATCGCATCATCACATTAATCGCATCTTCTTTACCATACATTTTGTCAGCCCGTCTGCACTTGCAACATCTGCATCCACTATATGAATCAACATATCGATTTTTTAATTTTTACCCTTAAACTAACCCACATAAGGGTACGTAAAAAGAAAAGAAAAAGAAAGAGAAATAAGAAACATAAGAAGGACGTAATGTCATCTGAACTAGGACCTTATCAGTCGCATATGTATTAAGGCAAGCCCGCAGAGCTACGCTGTCAGCCCTCTAGATATACATCATTATATATTAGATCAGATCAGTGGCACAATAGCTCTTCGGTATCAATTATGATCAAGGGACTAGGTGGGAGTGGGGAGATTCCAGCCAGCGGGACCAAATTCTTTCAAACTTGGCCGATGCGTTCTGCTTCATATAAATATATCTTTCCTTAAGTATTGTGTCATTAACCAAGGTCCTGAATGCAGAGACTAAAGGACCGCTAGGGGCCATCCATAGTCTCGCAATGCACACCTTAGCCAAGGCACATACATTGCGAGCATACAGATCAACTGGGCCAGTCTCAGAAGTAGAGCCTCCTATCCCCAAAATGCAGAACTGTGGGGTAAGCAGTCCGCCAGTCACTCCCGTACTCTCCAGCACCGATCTAACCCCCGACCAGAACACCCTCAGTCTCGGACAGTCCCACACCATATGCCAAAATGTTCCCATATCCGCCTCGCACTTAGGGCAGAGACCAGATCTACCAGTCCCAAAAGAGGCCAGTCTAGCTGGAGTCATATATGTCCTATGTAAAATGAAAAATTGAATCTGTTGGTATCTGAGGGACTTGGTGACCGTGGCGGGGTATTCCAGAGCAAGAGCCCAGTCCTCCTCACCCATAAGGCCTACATCCTCCTCCCATTTTCCACGGAGACGTGTCAGCGGGTCCGCATGGATTTTGGTGAGAAGATATCCATACGCAAGGGAAACCATCTTGGTTCGACCCAATGTAGTTACAAAAGTCTTGATGGGAAATGGGAGGATTCGCGGGGGGGAATCCGCAAACTGGGACTGGAGGGCATGTCGAAGCTGAAGGTATCTGAAAAAAAATGAGTTGGGTAAGCCAAACTCATCTTTCAGTTGCTGGAAGGATTTGAGTGAGTCATTTAGGTAGAGTTGGGAAATAGAGACCACTGCTCTAGGGGCCCACACCTCCCGTCCCCCAAGCGCATGCAGCTCAGGAAGCCAGTCAGAGTACCAAAGGGGGGTGTCTGGGTCCAGGTCGTCGTACCCTAAGAGGTCTCTCAGGGCCCGCCATATCTTTAAGGCCTGAAAAATAATATGGGGAAGGAACCGGGCCCCATTCCCACTCAGCAGCAGCTGTAGAGGAGAAAGGTGAGGAAAATAACAGCGGATAAACTCACATTGCAAGGTGTCATCACCAGAATCCCGCACCCATTCACTAATATGAGTCAGCTGGGCAGCGTAGTAATACATCTGGAAATTAGGCAAGGCTAGGCCGCCATCCGAGCGCAGCCTAGTAAGAGTATTTAATTGTATCCTAGGTCGTTTGTTAGCCCAAACAAGCGAGGACAGGATACTGTTCAGTTTCCTAAAGAATGTTGGGTAGATATATACGGGGGATTGAAGTATAATATATAGGAGTTTGGGCAGTATGATCATTTTAATGAGATTAACCCTGCCAGACACCGTCAATGGGAGTCTACACCAGGTTTTAGATTTGCACACGATCTGCTGCATGATCGGGTCCAGATTCAGAGGGATGAAATCAGAAGGATCATTAGTTATTTGGATTCCAAGGTATTTAAATTGTGTTGTCCAGCATAATGGTAGGGAAATTTTTGGAACAGTAGGAGGGAGGCCTATGACTGGCATAATATATGATTTAGACCAGTTGATCAAAAGACCCGAATGAGCACCAAAGTCCTCAATCACACGCAGCAGAACGGGCATTGACCTGGCGTAGTCTTGCAGAAATAATAAGATGTCGTCGGCATAAAGTGCTATCCTATCCTCGCGTGAGCCCGTGCAAATTCCCACAATATCTGGGTGTGATCGTATCAAACAGGCCAAGGGCTCAATGGCCAAGGCAAACAGTGCGGGGGATAGGGGACAGCCCTGTCTGGTACCCCGGGACAATTGAAAGGAGGGGGATACATAACCATTCACCAAGATCCTGGCACTCGGATGCTGGTACAGTAATTTAGTCCATCTGATATAGTTGGGCCCAAAGCCCATACAAGACATCACCTCCCATAAATAGGCCCATTCAATACTGTCAAAGGCCTTGGCCGCGTCTAGCGAGATCACAGCCGAGTCAGAAGGGGAGTCACGTGGGAGTTGTAAAATGGTATACAGTCTACGCAGGTTGATAGATGTGGACTTCCCAGGCATGAAGCCAGTCTGATCAGGATGAATGAGGGAGGTGATCACTGTATTAAGTCGTACTGCCAATATCTTTGCCAGGATCTTGGCGTCGGTGGGGATTAGGGATATTGGTCTATAGGAATCCGGAGACCTAGGGTCTTTACCGGGCTTCGGGATCACTATTATAATTGCCTCTGACATAGAGGGGGGAAGTTCGTTATTGGTAAATATATCTAGGAATAAGGCATGGAGCCTGGGCCCGAAAAAATCAACATAAGTTTTGTAAACTTCTGAGGGAATTCCGTCACACCCCGGGGCCTTGCCACTGGGAGACATACCAATAGCCGCAGTCACCTCCGCGAGCGTCAAGGGTGCCTCCAGTGCCACACGGGCCTCGGGGGGGAGCACGGGTAGTGAGATACCCGCCAAATAGTAGGAGAGATCCCTAGTGGAGAACGTCAATTGTGAACTGTAAACTTTGGTGTAATAGGATCGGAATAGCTGCGCAATGTCCGGTGTGGTGTCAACAAAGGACCCATCCCCATCGGACATTTGTGTAATTACAGTCCCAGGGCGATCCTGATGTACCAGCCGAGCCATGAGGCCACCCGTCCTATCAGCCTGCATATAAATATTAGTGGCCCTAAAAAGGAGGGACCGTGAGTTTTTATCGGTCAGGTGGGCAAGCCACGCCGACTGGGCCACCAGCCATCGTGTTTTCGTCGTAGGGGTACCATCAAGCAAATATTGAGACTCTAAATCCCTGGCGTCACTCTCCAGGGCCCTCTCCCTTTCTCTAGAGGACACTTTGTGAGCTGCTATACGTCCTATATAAGAGCCCCTCAGAAAAGCCTTAAATGAATCCCATACCATAGTTCCCGGGGCAGATCCTGTGTTGTCGCTAAAGTAACCCTCCCACTGAGTCTCCAGGTCCCCACAGTCACTCAGTTGAGTCAGCCAAGATGGGTGCAGCTTCCAATAAGAGTGTCCCCTCTGACCCTTCACAGCTAGAGTCATCAGCAAGGGGGAATGGTCAGAGATCCCTCGGGCCTCATAACGTACGTCAGTGATCGCAGGGATAAGGGCGGGGGACACCAGTACCAGGTCTATTCTAGAAAAGGAGCCATGTGTGCTGGAGAAACAGGAGAACTGACGGACTGCAGGGTGGCGAAGCCTCCACACATCAACCCATTGAAGATTATTCAAGAAATCAGCAAATTTGGTATACCCACTACCCACCATCACATCATTCGGAGACCGCCATCGGTCCACAGAGACATCCAATATATTATTAAAGTCGCCCAGACATATCACCGGAGTGGTAGGGGAGGAAGCTATAAAAGATGCAGCTTGCTGCAGTACAGCGTATGAAAAAGGAGGGGGGACATACACTGCTAAAATGTAATATGGCTGGGAACTTAGTTTGCATTCTAGAAACACAAATCTGCCATACGTGTCAGTTTTGACCGATATTAACTCAAATTGCACCGTTTTCTTAATCAGAACAGATACTCCCCTGGAGAAGGAGGAATGAGAGGCATGGTAAGCCCATCCCACCCAGGCCCGTCTTAGAGACAACAACCTATTTCCCTGCAAGTGGGTCTCGCTAAGACATGCAATGTCCGGGTCATATTTCTTAATCGTATTTAGAACCAAAGAACGCTTAATTTTGTTATTTAGTCCCCGGACATTCCATGCCAGGAATTTCAAGTTACTCATGACCCCAGGTATATTCTATGTACCACACGGATAGAAATCGCACAATATATATCCAAACATCAGCACCGTTACCCATAGCGACATATATCTCATAGGAGCTCTGCGTTATAAGCCACAATACCTGGTATATCAAACATCCTAGTTTCAGAAAAAACGTAAATATGAAAAATAATAAACTAAAGAAAAGAAACCAAAAACAACAAGAAGAGCCGCAACTAGCAGCTTCCCAACCTTCCCTCCCCTCCCCGTACACCACCCCGAACTCCGGCATACTTATATCCCAAAACGCCAAATCCAACTACCAAATGCTAAGAAGGCCCAGATTCTCAACTTAACCTAAACCCTCCAAACCAGTAGTGAACTTAGAAAAGTCTTGAGCCACCAATGCAAAAGGTGGGGGGCTCCCCGAATTGTGGTCGTCTCCTCCGGTGGTCAAGATCCCGGTATCTTCAGCGCGGGAAGTCAGTCCGGAGCTAGCTGACGAGCACCCGGCGCATATCCGTCCAGCCACTGGGCCGCCTCTCTAGGAGAATTAAAAAACTTGGTCTCCCCATCTGCCACCACTCGGAGCCGAGAGGGAAACAGCATGGAATATGAGAGGTTGAGGTCCCGCAGGCGTCGCTTGATAGGCATAAACTGGGCCCTGTCCTTCTGAACGTCCGCGGCAAAGTCCGGGAAGGCCGACACTCTGACTCCGTTGCGGACCAATGGGCCCTTTGTACGGCCAAGGCGGAGGACCGAGTCCCGATCCTTATAGTGCAAGAATTTGGCGATGAAGGTGCGAGGAGGGGCACCAGGAGGTAATGGCCGAGATGGTATCCTGTGCGCTCGCTCCACCGTAAATTGTGCAGTAAAGGACTCAGCTCCATATATCTCTTTGAGCCAGGATTCGAGGAAGTCCTCCGGCTGCGAGCCCTCCTCTTTCTCCGGCAGACCCACAAATCGGACATTGTTTCTGCGTAGCCGACCCTCCATATCTAGGAGCTTGGTTTGGAGAGATGAGACCTGCTGGGTCACTGCGGACACGGATTGCTTAAGGGGGCCACACACATCCTCCAAGTTGGAAACACGCGTCTCCGCCTCACCCACTCTCTCCCGTATACGTTGGACATCTTGTCGTAATAAGGAGAGGTCGCACTGCACTTTTTCCATCTTATCGGAGAGACGCTGCTCACTGCCCGCTATAGCTTCCAACACCTGCTGGATAGACGGCGCCTCCGCTGTCATTGGGGAGTTGTTGACAGACGCTGGAGGGGAACTTGAGTGTACTGGAGAGGCACCCTGAGGTGGAGCCGATGAGCCCCTGGGGTTGGGTTGCCTTGTAAATCTTTCCAGTTTGGCCGCGGCCGCGCTCCGGCCTCCCCCAACCATATTGATAAATGTCGGTCACCCACTTCTCCGAGCAGAGTTGTAGTATAAAGTATAGTTAGGAGACAGCAGGCTGTATGATTTTAAAGCCGGGAAGGATCTTTGGCTCCAAATATCAATGGACAAGAGCACAGGCTTTGTGTAAAATAAAAAGTAGTAAATGATAATGATGTTATTGAGGGGAGAATGTCCAGCAGTGAATTCCAGGTAGAAGCAGAGTATGATTGTGTGTCACACTGTGATTTATTAATGTGACACAAAAGTGCATTGAGTTGCAGTGTGCATGCAGTCCTTGCAGGGTAGGCAGGGATGTCTGTGTGCTGAGACTATCTATTGAACTGCACCCAAAATGGCCACCGGGCTTGTGATCACTTCATCCCTCCACTGGAGTACCTGTGTCTTATTGTGCAGTCAGGAGTCTCAGGTCCTCATCAGCCAGGTATAGGAGGGCAGGAGGGCTTGCAATATCCCCTGCAGTGTGCCCAGCTCTAGCCAGCGCCGCCCGTCCGTTCGTCCGTCTGTCGTGAGGGTCCTGGAGCCGCGCGGCCGGGAGCGCCAAACTCAAGGCCGGGGGGGGTCCGGAGGAGTCACAGGCCTCAAAACCGGAAGTCGTCCGCCGCGGTCAGACAGCGCCCAGAGACCCCGGACAAAGGTGCCCGCCGCTGCTCGGAGGCGAGGGGGGACCAGCACCGGGGGGTAGACGCTCCGGAGGGACACAGGATAGGTGCAGGATCTATAATATCGGGGAGCTCCCGGGATCCGCTGCTTACTCCCTCACCGCCGTGGCCACGCCCCCCGGTCCTGTGGAGTTTAAGTCACATCCCAGTCTCCATCCATGGATCGCAGAAGCCGCCTCAAGTAATAGCGATTCAAAGTGCTTCCTCTAATGGTGGTACATTTAAACAGTGTGAGAACCCACAGTGGGTCAAATATATGTAAATATTTTTCAACTGAGAACTAAATTTACCAGGAGGTACCCTGTAAGCTCCAGCAGCCATTTGCTGGCTTTTTTTCTGTTACACATTTTATTACATTTTAATATTTTATTACATTTTACCCTAGCGATGGCCATTAATGGGTCTTTCATTGATGCCTGGTCAATAGTTTTGCACCATCGGTAATTAAGACTGCCTCGCATGAACAGACAGAGCCCCACACATTCACATAGTAGGGCCAGCAGTCACTATTGGGGACTGCCACCAATGTTTTACCATTGGCGGCATCCCACTGATGGTGAAAACTCTCACCATCAACTTCAGACCATTCTTGGCTGATGGCGGAATATGTACAAAATGCTGGTCCCAGCACTGAAGATGTTGACATTGGAGGAGGTAAGTGTTTTTACCCCCCCCCCCCACGTCCCCCATCCCCTACCCTAACCCTCGGGGGGGGGGGGTGGCTAGGGCTAACACCCCCAGTGCCTAACCTTAACCACCCCTAGTGCCTAACCCTATCCCTACCCCCCTCCGGGCCCTGACCCAAAGCCTGTACCCCGATACTCACCTTTGAGATTTTGACTGTCAGTGATACGATGCCGGGATTCCAGCGCCAGTCAAATGACTGCCAGCATCCCTACAGAAGGCATCCCTACATCCCTCGATGGCCACCCCTTTGTATAAATAAGTTCCTTTGCGTAGACTGTATGATCAGGTTTCAGGGGTAATGCACTCCTGTTCTCCTGCGCATAGGCATTTCTATAATGTGTGCAGTGAGTGCGGTGCACACGGGTTCCTGGGTCCAGGGGGGCCCACACTACACACACTGCATACATAAATTATACTTACCCCTCCAGAGTCCCATGACGGTAGCCCCGCACTGTGGACAGGACTCACTCGGAAAATGGCCGCTGCGGCCATTTCCGAGTGATTTGCGCATGCGCACTGGTGATGTCCCCAGGAACAAGGCGCGGGCACCATGTTTCCGGAGACCTGCACATGCGCAGTAGACTGTGGCATTATGCCAGAGTCTACTGCTGCCAGAGAGGAGGAGGCCTGAGATGGAGGCTGCACATGGTTCCTATCCTCTCTTAAAACGCCCCTGCTCCTGTGATTGTATAATGGACATTGCAATCATAACTAATGAGATAAATAGAAAAGCAAATACATTTCAAAGTCCACATAGTCACAGTCTCCTTAGGATTGGAAAACGTGTTTATTTGTTTAGAATAAACACATCAAACAACAAAGCTCCAGAAAGTTCTTCAAATATAGATTTATTAAAAATTGCAGAAAAACATTGTTAAATACAGAATACAAAATCAAATGCTTCAAGACTTCAGGGATTCTTGTAAAACTAAAACGTGCACAAAATCACAATATAACAAGCAATAAATATAACATCTCACAGCGTTCTGTAATTAAAACGGCGCACAGCTGAAACTGGCGATGAGACTTTACTACCATCTGCAAATGCGAATTGCAATAAAGCTGAAGGAGCGAAAAAACAGAATTGCAGATGAAATATAGCCCCAAAATGTTATTATTGTTTTCTTTTAAGAATGATGAATAAATTGAAGGCTGCTAATGCTAATTGCTACCTACCTGTCCTTGTACAGGGGAAGAAAAATGCTTCATATTCATGGTAAGGACTTAACTGTAAGACTGGTTAATTTATAATGCCAATGCATAATAGATTTTCACTCCGGCATTGGAGAGTGTACAGAGAGGACGTCTCTCCGTTCTCTCAGTGTCCTCAGTGTCCGAGTCTTGTGCTGAATCAGTCCAGTCACAGAGCTTGTGTCCTCTGCTGCCTTATGTCTAGTGCTGCTTTATAAGTCCATTGCAGTGGTGCTGTGTTGTGCTGCATCAGTCCAGAGGTGGTGTCCCTGTGCTGCCATATATGTCCAGTGATCCTGCCGTATATGTCCAGTGATCCTGCCGTATATGTCCAGTGATCCCGCCGTATAATTCCAGTGATCCTGCTGTATAATTCCAGTGATCCTGCCGTATATGTCCATTGATACTAGAAATGTGCGGCTGGCACTTTTCGTGTTTTGGTTTTGGTTTTGGATCTGGATGATTTTTGAAAAAAACATAAAAACAGCTAAAATCACAGAATCTGGGGGTAATTTTGCTCCTACGGTATTACTAACCTCAATAACAATCATTTCCACTAATTTCCAGTCTATTCTGAACACTTCACACCTCACAATATTGTTTTTAGGCCAAAAGGTTGCACAGAGGTTGCTGGATGACTAAGCTAAGCGACACAAGTGTACAACACAAACACCTGGCCCATCTAGGGGTGGCAGTGGCACTGCAGTGTCAGACAGGAGGGCAGATATAAAAAAAAGGCCCCAAACAGCACATGATGCAAAGAAGAAAAAGAATTGCAATGAGGTAGTTGTATGACTAAGCCAAGCGACACAAACACCTGGCCCATCTAGGCGTGGCACTGCAGTGGCAGACAGGAGGGCAGGTATATAAAAAAAAAGGCCCCAAACACGACATCATGCAAAGAAGAAAAAGATTTGCAATGAGGTAGCTGTATGACTAAGCCAAGAGACACAAACAATTGGCCCATCTGGGAGTGCACTGCAGTGGCAGACAGGAGGGCAGATATAAAAAAAAAAGGCCCAAACAGCACATCATGCAAGAAGAAAAAGATTTGCAGTAAGGTAGCTGTATGACTAAGCCAAGCGACACACACAAATGGCCCATCTAGGCGTGGCACTGCAGTGGCAGACAGGAGGGCAGATATCAAAAAAAGGCCCCTAACAGCACATGATGCAAAGAAGAAAAAAAGGTGCACCGAGGTTGCTGTAGGCCTAAGCTAAGCGACACAACCACCTGGCCCATCTAGTAGTGTCACACAGTGGCTGAATGTCGAGATGGGCCGCAATTGTTCAGTCTACTGAAAGCATCTCCAGCACGCTCCAGTCACTTTAAAAAAAATCTGCAATTGGTGGACTTATATGGCAGTACCCCAGGACTCATACGGCAGTGTCACACAGGTGGCACTTTTCAAAAACTAGGCCCCAAACAGCATCTCATGCAAAGATGTCAAAGAGGTGCAATGAGGTAGCTGTATGACTAAGCCAAGCGACACAAACAATTCCAACTGGAATTATACGTCCAAATCACTGGAATCAATTGGCAAGATCACTGTAATTAATAATTGTAAATCACTGACATTAATTGGCAAAACCACTGTAATTATACGTCCAAATAACTGGAATTAATTGGAAGATCACTGTAATTAATAATTATAAATCACTGATATTAATTGGCAAAATCACTGTAATTATACAGTACGTCCAAATCACTGGAATTAATTGGCAAGATCGCTGTAATTAATAATTATAAATCACTGACATTAATTGGCAAAATCACTGGAATTATACGTCCAAAGCACTGGAATTAAATGGCAAAATCTCGCTATCGCCTGCCTAGTGAAGTGGAATCTAGATGGGATTTGGTACCGGGGTCACAATACCTCCATCATTTGTCTAAATCCCACTGCACTAATGGCGGATACCGGGCGCATGTCTAACACCAACATAAGTGTCAAGGCCTCAGTTATGAGGGCTTCCATCGTCATGTGAAGCTGAACCACTAGTCATGAACATAGGCCAGGGCCTCAGCCGTTCCTTGCCACTCCGTGTCGTAAATGGCATATTGGCAAGTTTACGTTTCTCCTCAGACCATTTCAATTTCTTTTTTTGGGTCTTTTTACTGAACTTTAGCTTTTTGGATTTTACATGCCCTCTATCACATTGGGCATCGGCCTTGGCAGTCGACGTTGGCATTTCATCGTCTATGTCATGGCTAGTGGCAGCAGCTTCAGCACTAAGAGGAAGTGGTTCATCTTGATCTTTCCCTATTTTATCCTCAACATTTTTGTTCTCCGTTATCAGGTCTGAACTGCGCGTGCGCCGGCGCATGCCAGACAGCTGATTGACAGGCAGAAGCGGTCGTTGGGCGGGAGGGGGTGGGCGGGTGGCATTTGGACGACCTTTTAGGGTCGCGCTCTGGGCAACGCAGGTGTGCCCGGACTGTTCGGGGGGAGGGCCGCGGTGGCTGCATGACATCACACGCAGCCGCTGCGACCCTCACAGCTACGAGTAGCTCCCTGCCAGTGCGCAGGAGCTGCGCTGGTGGGGAGCTACTCTTCAAGCACAATAGCATAGCCGCTGTGCGATACTTTTGTACTTGTGCGATGGGCAGGGCCTGACATTTAGCACATCTACGATCAGGTCTGAATTAGGCCCATAGACACTATGCAAGAAGCAAGTTTGGGGCCCACTCCAATATTCTGCTCATCACTGTAACCACTTACCCTATGTGTGCAGGATTTGATCGAGTCCCCTCTTTCCTCACAGCGCAGGTCTCTGGGATGTGGCACCCAGTGCTGTGTTCCCAGGGACACCTCAACTGCACATACGCAAATCACTGCCCTTTTCCCTGTGATTTCTGTCTGTAGTGACTGCCGCCATGGAACTTCGGAAACGGTAAGTATATTTACATGGGTGCAGAGTATATTGTATGGGCCCCCCCGGACCCAGGTGCCTGTATGCACTGCACACTTTGCACCCATTATAGATATGCCAATGCCTATATGTATCTGATACACACTGATCACTATATATAGGTAATACTTATATCACACAGCTGACACACTGATCACTATATACAGGTCATAGTTATAGCACACACTTGACACACACTGATACAAACTGATTATTATACATAGGTCACGCAGATCATACATGATACACACTCATCACTATACCCAGGTCACACTTATATCACACACTTGATACACACTGATCACTATACACAGGTCACACTTATATCACAACTTGATACACATTGATCACTATACACAGGTTACACTAATACCACACATGGTGCTCACTGATCCCTATACACAGGTCACACTGATATTACACATGGTGCCAGTGGCGGAACTACCACCAGTGCAAGCGGTGCCTTGCACTGGGGCCCACCGTTGTCAAGGGGCCCAAAGCAAGAGAGGCATGTAATGAGTCAAACTGACTCATTACATGCCGCCTGCCGCTGTGTGCTATGAGGGAGAGAGGAGAGGAGCAGCAGGGACGCAGCAACGGGGAGAAGGAGGAGGAGGGAGGGGGACTCGGGAGCTGCAGCAGCGCAGTGTAATTGGTGGTGGCACTGCTGCAGCTGTCCCTCTTCTTCCACATAGGCTGACCGCCGCCGCTGTGAATGTTGGGATGCGCTTCCCTCATCACAGCGGCGGCGGCCAGCCTATGTCGAAGGAGAGGGACAGCTGCAGCGGCGCCTCCACCAATTACATTACGCTGCTGCAGCTCCAGTCCCGAGTCCCCCCTCCCATCTCCCCTGCCTGGGATTATCATCTGCCTGACTGCCTGCAAATAATCTTTCTTTCTTTCTTTCTTTCTTTCTTTCTTTCTTTCTTTCTTTCTTTCTTTCTTTCTTTCTTTCTTTCTTTCTTTCTTTCTGTGTAAAAAGGGGGACTGTCTGCCATAATGTGTAAAAAGGGGGACTGGCTGCCATAATGTGTAAAAAGGGGGATACTGTCTGCTGTAATATGTAAAAAGGGGGACGCTGTCTGCCGTAATGTATAAAAAGGGGAATCTGTCTGCTGTAATGTGTAAAAAGGGGACGCTGTCTGCCATAATGTGTAAAAAGGGGGACTGGCTGCCATAATGTGTAAAAAGGGGGATACTGTCTGCTGTAATATGTAAAAAGGGGGACGCTGTCTGCCGTAATGTGTAAAAAGGGGAATCTGTCTGCTGTAATGTGTAAAAAGGGGGACTGTCTGCCATAATGTGTAAAAAGGGGGACTGGCTGCCATAATGTGTAAAAAGGGGGATACTGTCTGCTGTAATATGTAAAAAGGGTGACGCTGTCTGCCGTAATGTGTAAAAAGGGGAATCTGTCTGCTGTAATGTGTAAAAAGGGGACGCTGTCTGCCATAATGTGTAAAAGGGGCTCTACCTGGTGTAGTGGTGTTACTGTACGGCGTAATTTGAATAATGGAGACTACTGTGCACCGTAATATAAATTGGTATTATTTTGTGGCCACACCCCTTCCCTGTGAAGCCACGCCCCTACATATTTTTGTGCGCGCCTACAGCGCTCACTGCCCCTATTTTACATAAAGGGGGGGCGCCGATGCCATTTTTTGCACACAGTGCTAAAATGTCTAGTTACGGCACTGTTGCTAGGTATCCATTTCCATAGCCCTGAGCAGGTCCTCCTCACCAGATCCTCTCTGGGGATGAGGGGGTGGAATTGGACGGGATGGGGGGGGGGGGGTGGGGGGGAGGAGGGGGGCAAAGCATTTTGTTTCACCTGGGCCCCAGGTCTAGTTCCGCCACTGCATGGTGCTCACTTATCTCTATACACAGGTCACACTGATATTACACATGTGCTCACTGATCACTATACACAGGTCACACTGATATTACACATGGTGCTCACTGATCCCTATACACAGGTCACACTGATATTACACATGTGGTGCACATTGAGCATTATACATAGCTCACACTGACATCACAAACCTGATAAACACTGATCTCTAGATCAAGGGTGGGGACTGGGAAGTGCAACTTGCCTATGTAACTTAACGTTAAATATAATTTTATAGACGTTTAATACACAGTGAACCTTTGCAATAAGGAACAAATATGGGATACTCATATATGGTATGCGGTTAGGATGTCAGCTGTTGGGATCCTGATAGTCAGAATCCAGATACTTGTCAGAATGCCGACTTTGGAATCCCGACAGTATCGGGAGACCAATGCTGGAATCCTGACAGCTGGCATCCCGAACCATAAGTATGGTGGGTGGGTTAGGGTTAGGGACGGGGGTGGGGTTAGGTTTAGGCACCACCCGGATGGGGGAAGGGGGTTAGGGTTAGGCTGTGGGAAGGGAGGGATAGGGGGTAGGGGAGAAGGGGGAACATACTAACTTGCCCCTGTTGGGATGCCGGCGTCGGTAATGAACCCTCATATATTTATATTAATTTGCCCACTAAAACTGAGTACACATTCCAACATTTTCAAATGGAAACTTGGGACAAATTGTACTTTGATCCTTTTAGGGGATGCAGTCATGTGAGCAGCGCTCAAGATCCCAGTGGCCATCATGCCAACACCGTGATCCCAAACGATCAAAAGCCCGAAGGTTGGAATGCCGACTAACAGGGGCTATTTCCACTCGTGGATGTCCACTACTCCCATACAGTGGGAATACAACATGTGGTGAGGGCAGCGAACCACCGAGCCTGCTACATGGCGAGCATAGCGAGCCTGCAAAGGGCTTCGTTGCACTCAACTCGCCGCTGGCATTCTGCGTCGGTATGCTGACTTCCGGAAACCCCACCGCTGGTCTCACATCCCCATCCCCCTTTTAGACCATGTTTTGATTTACCGAGACCACAACACATTGTTTTTTGGCACACTTGCCACCTACCAACAGCAGCGAGGTGATGACACTTGTTTCACTGGAACAAAACAAAAGTGAAAGACTTTGCTTGTCAAAAACATCTAATGAGCTCATTGGTTGGCCAGAGCGAACTACTAGAATCTAGTAAATGCAGACCTATTTGGCTCTGGTTTTATTGATGAGGTCAATGCCCGCAGATAATTTTCTGATCTCAACAGGAGTCCAAAGAAGCTCTTTTCTCAAGGGGCCTGGACTTTGAAGCTGGGGTCCAGCCCAAGAATTTAATAGTGCTTCCAGATCATAGAGAGGACACTTCTCCAGCAGAAAATGAGGGTTCAAAGTGTTGTGTCGTCCATCTGGATTGCCTTCAAAAAAGAAGAAACAGTGGTAAGTATCCTTCTTTCTTCATATCTCTGCATCATTCTTGCAGATGCCCTTCCCGCTTGGAGGCAGATTCCATGCAGGTGGCTCTAAAACATCTTTTGGAATGGCCTTAGTCTTCCACTGATTAGTTTTCCTTACCAATAATTTCCTTGCTCGAGTAACTGCTTGCTAGATGAGTCTCTGTGACTGGCTTGAGAAAGGTGAAGGTGGAATTAGCAGATTGTAATCTCCTGCTCTCCATAAATGATCTGAAAGTAGTCCAGAATCTTTCCCAAACTATAACATTATGGGGATTCCCCATACAGTATATACCCCTTCTTTCTTACTTGCTGTTTTTCTAGAGAAGTGTGCAGCGGTGAAGAACTCAGTATCCCGAATACTTCATCACTACAATAATACAGAAATTCATTGGGGAAATTAAAGCCTTGTCCCCAGGCTTCATTCACGTTACTCTACTCTGCAGACAACACCAAGATCTGTTGGTACCCTTGCTATGTGACCATTATACTGTATATGGCTAAACAAGATTTGTCTGACATTTCCAGTTCCAGCAGAGATTACTAGTTGTACCTCTTTACCTTGCCCTCTTCCCATATTGATCCCCACCAGCAAGAATAAGATTCTGATATACATTTATCAGAGGGGGCTTTCACTCAGGACTGGGCAGTTAGATGGAAATGGTCTATCGAAGAGACAAAATCTTGCATTAATCTCATTGAGTCAAGGCTACAAAGTTGGCCCTCATTGCATTGGTTCCCAGTCACTTTCGGGACATCACATTCATTTATGACTGGATAAATGCTGTCTCTCATTTGAACATAAGGGAGCCGTCGTTTCCTAGCGATCGCCTCTGCCTGCTTGACAGGCAGAGGCGGTCGATGGACGGGAAGGGGCTGGATGGCGGCGTTAAGCCACCGTTTAGGGGGGCGCGGTCCAGCCAACTCAGGCATGGCCGGACCATTGGGAGGGAGGGCCGCACCGGCTGCGCGACGTCACACGCAGCCGCTACAACTTGGACAGCGAAGAGGTGTGATGCTTTTGCACTTCTGCCAGGGAGGGGAGCCGGCACTGACATGCGGGGTGGACTAGCCCTGTGTTGGGCATCACCCGGCATATTTGAGTGCCTGATCGTAGCTGTGCTAAATTTAGCACAGCTACGATCAACTCAGAATGACCCTCCATGTGCACTGCAGGGTGGGCAGATATAACTTGTGCAGAGAGAGTTAGATTTGGGTTCGGTGTGTTCAAACTGAAATCTAAATTGCAGTGTAAAAATAAAGCAGCCAGAAACAAATTAACCCACCCAAATCTAACTCTCTCTGCAAATGTTATATCTGCCCCACCTGCAGTGCACATGGTTTTGCCCAACTACTAACAAAATTCCTGCTACGATCAGGTCTGAATTACCCCCCCATGTCTCCTTTCAAGGGAGCAGAGGAATCATCAGACATGGGCCCTCATTCTGAGTTGATCGCTCGCTAGCTATATTTTGCAGCCGTGCAAACGCATAGTTGCCGCCCACGGGGGAGTATATTTCCGCTTTGCAAGTGTACAAACGCCTTTGCAGCCGAGCTCTGCAAAAACATTTTGTGCAGTTTCTGAGTAGCTCTGGACTTACTCAGCCCTTGCGATCACTTCAGTCTTTTTGGTGCCAGAATTGACGTCAGACACCTGCCCAGCAAACGCTTGGACATGCCTGTGTATTCCCAAACACTCCCAGAAAACGATCAGTTGACACCCACAAACGCCTTCTTCCTATCAGTCTCCTTGCGATCCACTGTGCGAACGGATTCTTTGTTAAATCCATTGCCCAGCAACGCTCCGCTTTACGACGCGCCTGCGCATTGCGGTGCATACGCATGTGCAGTAGTTACCTGATCGCTGCGCTGCGAATCAACTCGGAATGACTCCCATTAGCACCTATGGATGGGATGTTGTTATGTCACAATACCTTCCCCTAAATCCTGCCCCCTCACAATCTCGACAGTCGGCATGCCAACCAGCAGGGACTATTCCCACTCATGGGTGTCCACGATACCCATAGAGTGGGAACAGAACCCGTGGAGTGCTCAGGTCGCCACCGAGCCCGCAAGGATCTTGTAGTGCTGGCTCCCCGCTGGCATTCTGCTTTTGGGACCCCGGAGGAGGTATGCTGATGACCGCCAGTCACACATACCACATCCTATATTTTTGGAAAAAAGCAGCAAGGTAAAGAGAAACTTTAAGAGTTGAAAGGCCTTCCAATACATAGGAACAACTACTGACTACATAGGCCACAAACCTAGATTCCCAGAAAATGACCAGTCCACTGCATACACTATGGAATAGAGATGAGCGGGTTCGGTTTCTCTGAATCCGAACCCGCACGAACTTCATGTTTTTTTTCACGGGTCCGAGCGACTCGGATCTTCCCGCCTTGCTCGGTTAACCCGAGCGCGCCCGAACGTCATCATGACGCTGTCGGATTCTCGCGAGACTCGGATTCTATATAAGGAGCCGCGCGTCGCCGCCATTTTCACACGTGCATTGAGATTGATAGGGAGAGGACGTGGCTGGCGTCCTCTCCATTTAGATTAGGAGAGAGAGAGAGAGATTGACCTGAGGCTGATACTGTAGAAGAGAGTGCAGAGTTTAGTGACTGACCACAGTGACCACCAGCAGTGCAGTTGTTTTATTTAATATATCCGTTCTCTGCCTGAAAAAAACGGTACACACAGTGACTCAGTCACATACCATATCTGTGTGCACTGCTCAGCCCAGTGTGCTGCATGCCTGCATCATCTATGTATATATTATATATCTGACTGTGCTCAGCTCACACAGCTTATAATTGTGGGGGAGACTGGGGAGCACTGCAGTGCCAGTTATAGGTTATAGCCGGAGCCAGGAGTACAAGACAGTCACATACCATATCTGTGTGCACTGCTCAGCCCAGTGTGCTGCATCATCTATGTATATATTATATATCTGACTGTGCTCAGCTCACACAGCTTATAATTGTGGGGGAGACTGGGGAGCACTGCAGTGCCAGTTATAGGTTATAGCAGGAGCCAGGAGTACATATTATATTAAAATTAAACAGTGCACACTTTTGCTGCAGGAGTGCCACTGCCAGTGTGACTGACCAGTGACCTGACCACACTGACCACCAGTATAGTTAGTAGTATACTATATTGTGATTGCCTGAAAAAGTTAAACACTCGTCGTGTGACTTCACTTGTGTGGTGTTTTTTTTTAAATTCTATAAAAAACTCATTCTGCTGACAGACAGTGTCCAGCAGGTCCGTCATTATATAATATATATACCTGTCCGGCTGCAGTAGTGATATATATATATTTTTTATATCATTATTTATCATCCAGTCGCAGCAGACACAGTACGGTAGTTCACGGCTGTAGCTACCTCTGTGTCGGCACTCGGCAGTCCATCCATAATTGTATACCACCTACCCGTGTTTTTTTTTTCTTTCTTCTTTATACATACATACTACTACATCTCTTTATCAACCAGTCTATATTAGCAGCAGACACAGTACAGTACGGTAGTTCACGGCTGTGGCTACCTCTGTGTCGGCACTCGGCAGTCCGTCCATAATTGTATACCACCTAACCGTGGTTTTTTTTTCTTTCTTCTTTATACATACATACTACGACATCTCTTTATCAACCAGTCTATATTAGCAGCAGACACAGTACAGTACGGTAGTTCACGGCTGTGGCTACCTCTGTGTCGGCACTCGGCAGTCCGTCCATAATTGTATACCACCTAACCGTGGTTTTTTTTTCTTTCTTCTTCATACATACATACTACGACATCTCTTTATCAACCAGTCTATATTAGCAGCAGACACAGTACAGTACGGTAGTTCACGGCTGTGGCTACCTCTGTGTCGGCACTCGGCAGTCCGTCCATAATTGTATACCACCTAACCGTGGTTTTTTTTTCTTTCTTCTTTATACATACATACTACGACATCTCTTTATCAACCAGTCTATATTAGCAGCAGACACAGTACAGTACGGTAGTTCACGGCTGTGGCTACCTCTGTGTCGGCACTCGGCAGTCCGTCCATAATTGTATACCACCTACCCGTGGTTTATTTTTCTTTCTTCTTTATACATACTTACTACTACATCTCTTTATCAACCAGTCTATATTAGCAGCAGACACAGTACAGTACGGTAGTTCACGGCTGTGGCTACCTCTGTGTCGGCACTCGGCAGTCCGTCCATAATTGTATACCACCTAACCGTGGTTTTTTTTTCTTTCTTCTTTATACATACATACTACGACATCTCTTTATCAACCAGTCTATATTAGCAGCAGACACAGTACAGTACGGTAGTTCACGGCTGTGGCTACCTCTGTGTCGGCACTCGGCAGTCCATCCATAATTGTATACCACCTACCCGTGGTTTTTTTTTCTTTCTTCTTCATACATACATACTACGACATCTCTTTATCAACCAGTCTATATTAGCAGCAGACACAGTACAGTACGGTAGTTCACGGCTGTGGCTACCTCTGTGTCGGCACTCGGCAGTCCGTCCATAATTGTATACCACCTAACCGTGGTTTTTTTTTCTTTCTTCTTCATACATACATACTACGACATCTCTTTATCAACCAGTCTATATTAGCAGCAGACACAGTACAGTACGGTAGTTCACGGCTGTGGCTACCTCTGTGTCGGCACTCGGCAGTCCGTCCATAATTGTATACTAGTATCCATCCATCTCCATTGTTTACCTGAGGTGCCTTTTAGTTGTGCCTATTAAAATATGGAGAACAAAAATGTTGAGGTTCCAAAATTAGGGAAAGATCAAGATCCACTTCCACCTCGTGCTGAAGCTGCTGCCACTAGTCATGGCCGAGACGATGAAATGCCAGCAACGTCGTCTGCCAAGGCCGATGCCCAATGTCATAGTACAGAGCATGTCAAATCCAAAACACCAAATATCAGTAAAAAAAGGACTCCAAAACCTAAAATAAAATTGTCGGAGGAGAAGCGTAAACTTGCCAATATGCCATTTACCACACGGAGTGGCAAGGAACGGCTGAGGCCCTGGCCTATGTTCATGGCTAGTGGTTCAGCTTCACATGAGGATGGAAGCACTCAGCCTCTCGCTAGAAAAATGAAAAGACTCAAGCTGGCAAAAGCACAGCAAAGAACTGTGCATTCTTCGAAATCCCAAATCCACAAGGAGAGTCCAATTGTGTCGGTTGCGATGCCTGACCTTCCCAACACTGGACGTGAAGAGCATGCGCCTTCCACCATTTGCACGCCCCCTGCAAGTGCTGGAAGGAGCACCCGCAGTCCAGTTCCTGATAGTCAGATTGAAGATGTCAGTGTTGAAGTACACCAGGATGAGGAGGATATGGGTGTTGCTGGCGCTGGGGAGGAAATTGACCAGGAGGATTCTGATGGTGAGGTGGTTTGTTTAAGTCAGGCACCCGGGGAGACACCTGTTGTCGGTGGGAGGAATATGGCCGTTGACATGCCAGGTGAAAATACCAAAAAAATCAGCTCTTCGGTGTGGAGGTATTTCAACAGAAATGCGGACAACAGGTGTCAAGCCGTGTGTTCCCTTTGTCAAGCTGTAATAAGTAGGGGTAAGGACGTTAACCACCTCGGAACATCCTCCCTTATACGTCACCTGCAGCGCATTCATAATAAGACAGTGACAAGTTCAAAAACTTTGGGTGACAGCGGAAGCAGTCCACTGACCAGTAAATCCCTTCCTCTTGTAACCAAGCTCACGCAAACCACCCCACCAACTCCCTCAGTGTCAATTTCCTCCTTCCCCAGGAATGCCAATAGTCCTGCAGGCCATGTCACTGGCAATTCTGACGATTCCTCTCCTGCCTGGGATTCCTCCGATGCATCCTTGCGTGTAACGCCTACTGCTGCTGGCGCTGCTGTTGTTGCTGCTGGGAGTCGATGGTCATCCCAGAGGGGAAGTCGTAAGACCACTTTTACTACTTCCACCAAGCAATTGACTGTCCAACAGTCCTTTGCGAGGAAGATGAAATATCACAGCAGTCATCCTACTGCAAAGCGGATAACTGAGGCCTTGGCATCCTGGGTGGTGAGAACCGTGGTTCCGGTATCCATCATTACTGCAGAGCCAACTAGAGACTTGTTGGAGGTACTGTGTCCCCGGTACCAAATACCATCTAGGTTCCATTTCTCTAGGCAGGCGATACCGAAAATTTACACAGACCTCAGAAAAAGAGTCACCAGTGTCCTAAAAAATGCAGCTGTACCCAATGTCCACTTAACCACGGACATGTGGACAAGTGGAGCAGGGCAGGGTCAGGACTATATGAATGTGACAGCCCACTGGGTAGATGTATGGACTCCCGCCGCAAGAACAGCAGCGGCGGCACCAGTAGCAGCATCTCGCAAACGCCAACTCTTTCCTAGGCAGGCTACGCTTTGTATCACCGGTTTCCAGAATACGCACACAGCTGAAAACCTCTTACTGCAACTGAGGAGGATCATCGCGGAATGGCTTACCCCAATTGGACTCTCCTGTGGATTTGTGGCATCGGACAACGCCAGCAATATTGTGTGTGCATTAAATATGGGCAAATTCCAGCACGTCCCATGTTTTGCACATACCTTGAATTTGGTGGTGCAGAATTATTTAAAAAACGACAGGGGCGTGCAAGAGATGCTGTCGGTGGCCAGAAAAATTGCGGGACACTTTCGGCGTACAGGCACCACGTACAGAAGACTGGAGCACCACCAAAAACTACTGAACCTGCCCTGCCATCATCTGAAGCAAGAAGTGGTAACGAGGTGGAATTCAACCCTCTATATGCTTCAGAGGTTGGAGGAGCAGCAAAAGGCCATTCAAGCCTACACAATTGAGCACGATATAGGAGGTGGAATGCACCTGTCTCAAGCGCAGTGGAGAATGATTTCAACGTTGTGCAAGGTTCTGATGCCCTTTGAACTTGCCACATGTGAAGTCAGTTCAGACACTGCCAGCCTGAGTCAGGTCATTCCCCTCATCAGGCTTTTGCAGAAGAAGCTGGAGACATTGAAGGAGGAGCTAACACGGAGCGATTCCGCTAGGCATGTGGGACTTGTGGATGGAGCCCTTAATTCGCTTAACAAGGATTCACGGGTGGTCAATCTGTTGAAATCAGAGCACTACATTTTGGCCACCGTGCTCGATCCTAGATTTAAAGCCTACCTTGGATCTCTCTTTCCGGCAGACACAAGTCTGCTGGGGTTGAAAGACCTGCTGGTGAGAAAATTGTCAAGTCAAGCGGAACGCGACCTGTCAACATCTCCTCCTTCACATTCTCCCGCAACTGGGGGTGCGAGGAAAAGGCTCAGAATTCCGAGCCCACCCGCTGGCGGTGATGCAGGGCAGTCTGGAGCGACTGCTGATGCTGACATCTGGTCCGGACTGAAGGACCTGACAACGATTACGGACATGTCGTCTACTGTCACTGCATATGATTCTCTCACCATTGAAAGAATGGTGGAGGATTATATGAGTGACCGCATCCAAGTAGGCACGTCACACAGTCCATACTTATACTGGCAGGAAAAAGAGGCAATTTGGAGGCCATTGAACAAACTGGCTTTATTCTACCTAAGTTGCCCTCCCACAAGTGTGTACTCCGAAAGAGTGTTTAGTGCCGCCGCTCACCTTGTCAGCAATCGGCGTACGAGGTTACATCCAGAAAATGTGGAGAAGATGATGTTCATTAAAATGAATTATAATCAATTCCTCCGCGGAGACATTGACCAGCAGCAATTGCCTCCACAAAGTACACAGGGAGCTGAGATGGTGGATTCCAGTGGGGACGAATTGATAATCTGTGAGGAGGGGGATGTACACGGTGATATATCGGAGGGTGATGATGAGGTGGACATCTTGCCTCTGTAGAGCCAGTTTGTGCAAGGAGAGATTAATTGCTTCTTTTTTGGGGGGGGGTCCAAACCAACCCGTCATATCAGTCACAGTCGTGTGGCAGACCCTGTCACTGAAATGATGGGTTGGTTAAAGTGTGCATGTCCTGTTTTGTTTATACAACATAAGGGTAGGTGGGAGGGCCCAAGGACAATTCCATCTTGCACCTCTTTTTTCTTTTATTTTTCTTTGCGTCATGTGCTGTTTGGGGAGGGTTTTTTGGAAGGGACATCCTGCGTGACACTGCAGTGCCACTCCTAAATGGGCCCGGTGTTTGTGTCGGCCACTAGGGTCGCTAATCTTACTCACACAGTCAGCTACCTCATTGCGCCTCTTTTTTTCTTTGCGTCATGTGCTGATTGGGGAGGGTTTTTTGGAAGGGACATCCTGCGTGACACTGCAGTGCCACTCCTAAATGGGCCCGGTGTTTGTGTCGGCCACTAGGGTCGCTAATCTTACTCACACAGTCAGCTACCTCATTGCGCCTCTTTTTTTCTTTGCGTCATGTGCTGATTGGGGAGGGTTTTTTGGAAGGGACATCCTGCGTGACACTGCAGTGCCACTCCTAGATGGGCCCGGTGTTTGTGTCGGCCACTAGGGTCGCTAATCTTACTCACACAGTCAGCTACCTCATTGCGCCTCTTTTTTTCTTTGCGTCATGTGCTGATTGGGGAGGGTTTTTTGGAAGGGACATCCTGCGTGACACTGCAGTGCCACTCCTAAATGGGCCCGGTGTTTGTGTCGGCCACTAGGGTCGCTAATCTTACTCACACAGTCAGCTACCTCATTGCGCCTCTTTTTTTCTTTGCGTCATGTGCTGATTGGGGAGGGTTTTTTGGAAGGGACATCCTGCGTGACACTGCAGTGCCACTCCTAAATGGGCCCGGTGTTTGTGTCGGCCACTAGGGTCGCTTATCTTACTCACACAGTCAGCTACCTCATTGCGCCTCTTTTTTTCTTTGCGTCATGTGCTGATTGGGGAGGGTTTTTTGGAAGGGACATCCTGCGTGACACTGCAGTGCCACTCCTAGATGGGCCCGGTGTTTGTGTCGGCCACTAGGGTCGCTAATCTTACTCACACAGTCAGCTACCTCATTGCGCCTCTTTTTTTCTTTGCGTCATGTGCTGATTGGGGAGGGTTTTTTGGAAGGGACATCCTGCGTGACACTGCAGTGCCACTCCTAAATGGGCCCGGTGTTTGTGTCGGCCACTAGGGTCGCTAATCTTACTCACACAGTCAGCTACCTCATTGCGCCTCTTTTTTTATTTGCGTCATGTGCTGATTGGGGAGGGTTTTTTGGAAGGGACATCCTGCGTGACACTGCAGTGCCACTCCTAAATGGGCCCGGTGTTTGTGTCGGCCACTAGGGTCGCTAATCTTACTCACACAGTCAGCTACCTCATTGCGCCTCTTTTTTTCTTTGCGTCATGTGCTGATTGGGGAGGGTTTTTTGGAAGGGACATCCTGCGTGACACTGC
The DNA here is from genome assembly GCF_028390025.1 of Pseudophryne corroboree. Classification (NCBI taxonomy): domain Eukaryota; kingdom Metazoa; phylum Chordata; class Amphibia; order Anura; family Myobatrachidae; genus Pseudophryne; species Pseudophryne corroboree. The sequence goes on from NC_086448.1 coordinate 91,717,684, forward strand.
AGTGCCACTCCTAAATGGGCCCGGTGTTTGTGTCGGCCACTAGGGTCGCTAATCTTACTCACACAGTCAGCTACCTCATTGCGCCTCTTTTTTTCTTTGCGTCATGTGCTGATTGGGGAGGGTTTTTTGGAAGGGACATCCTGCGTGACACTGCAGTGCCACTCCTAAATGGGCCCGGTGTTTGTGTCGGCCACTAGGGTCGCTTATCTTACTCACACAGTCAGCTACCTCATTGCGCCTCTTTTTTTCTTTGCGTCATGTGCTGATTGGGGAGGGTTTTTTGGAAGGGACATCCTGCGTGACACTGCAGTGCCACTCCTAGATGGGCCAGGTGTTTGTGTCGGCCACTAGTGTCGCTTAGCTTAGTCATCCAGCGACCTTGGTGCAAATTTTAGGACTAAAAATAATATTGTGAGGTGTGAGGTATTCAGAATAGACTGAAAATGAGTGGAAATTATGGTTTTTGAGGTTAATAATAATATGGGATCAAAATGACCCCCAAATTCTATGATTTAAGCTGTTTTTTAGTGTTTTTTTAAAAAAACACCCGAATCCAAAACACACCCGAATCCGACAAAAAAAATTCGGTGAGGTTTTGCCAAAACGCGGTCGAACCCAAAACACGGCCGCGGAACCGAACCCAAAACCAAAACACAAAACCCGAAAAATTTCAGGCGCTCATCTCTACTATGGAATCGAAAGGCACATGGAGTCATGCATTGTCCATAGGGGTGTCGTTAGTGCACCATTAATCTTTTTTCAAGTTGGAAAAATAACTGTCTGTCTGCTTTGCCTTGTAACTTAAAGTAATTTTCCTTCCTTCATTTGTCCAGATCTAGGATTAGGATTGTCACCAGTAGGCTTCCTAAAACTCTGAGGAGCAGACACACGTACAGTATCAAAGAGGCCTCTCTGAAGAACAAGGAATTGGAAAGTTTTTCACTTTACCTTGTACCAGCGCAATTGGGAAAGCTAACTCACTACCAGCTGTTGCTAGGTGGCCATCTCATACCCTACAAACAAAGAGTTTTTGCAGATCATAGAATCCTGTTAACAATTGTTTCTGACCATTTTTTGGCACTGAAATTTGGGACAATTAGGAATTATGAATCACCACTTATTTAAAGTATAAAATGTCAGGTTTTCAGCCTCTGAATCGCTTGAAGCTGTCAGAGTCAGAGATGTGTGGGTTCGTTGTTTTATTTGAAAACCAGGCTCATCCGAATTTGCCGCTTCTCAGTAGTTCTGAGCCCAGGGGTCAGGTTTTCCCGCCAGACTCAGATTTCAAAACAAGGCAAAAAGTCATCTTTCCGGGTATCAGAATTTTCATGTTTTGAATTCTATAAAAGTCCCTCCCTCTGTGACTCTGGCAGCATTCCACACAGGATCCCGTAGGGTTATGGTGTGAGGATGTGGTCTGCAGCACTGTGACTGTGTCAGTAAAGGGCTGTGGGCTGCAGCACTACTGTGGCACTAATGTGACTGTGTCAGAATGTGAGGGGCTGTGGAGTGCAGCACTGCTGTGACTGTCAGACTGTCAGTGAAGGGCTTTGAGCTTAAAAAACAGGATGTCCCAAATTATCCAAATCCATTGGCAATACTACGCCAATTTCAGATTTATGAAATATCCACATAGACTCATTAGTGGCACCAAAAAGGGGTTGTGGCCACATGGAAAGCACACCGCTGACATCAATATAGGGGCTTCGCCTCTCAGAAGTACCCTGTTAATCTTGCTCCAGGGACATGCCCAGCATCCCACCCGTTACCCCCGGAGACTCTGGCTGCACTGCCAACTCCTTCTCAGTGACAGGAGCCGGGCGCTGCAGGATAATGTCACACTGCAGGACCCGGCTCCCAGTCACTGCGGAGGAGCTGGCATTTTGGTGTCCCATCTTGGAAGGGTGACACCTGGGTGTGGTCTGAACACCCTGTGACGCTTCTGCAGAGCCTGATTAAGAACCAGATGGGCCTGGGGCTGAAAATTTTATATTGAGCAGGGGAGGAGCTGTGACTAGTGCTGTGTGGGTGTGGCTAGAGCCATATGGGTGTGACCAGTGCTGTGTTGGTGTGGCCAGAGCTATGTAGGTGTGACCAGGGTGGTGTGGGTGTGTCCAGAGCCATGTGGGTGTGTACACTATCAGCCCCACTGTCTCCCTTAATTCATGAAATTAGTTACTGTAAGTTGCATAATTTGGGAAGAAAACTAGAAAAACAATTTAATACATAATTTATGGCTGACTGTTTGACCAGCTAGGGAGCTGGTCCTCTGCATGCTGCCATGATGATGGGCCTATTTTTATGTAGAGGCCTGGAGCTGCTGTGAGAGGGCAGCGGGTTGGGGGGGACGGGGGAAGTCACTGTCCCCGTTTCCCCCGGTCAGCGGCGGCGTTGCGGCGGGTCCCCAGCGGTGGGATTCAAGCCCCTCCAATCGCGGGCGAGGATGGCGCCGGGCGGGAGCCAATCAGGGCTCGTGCCTGGCCCACCAATCGGAGCATGCCGCGACGAGCCAATCAAGGCTCGCCGCGTCATAGCTCCGCCCCCTCCCAGCGTCTTATAACAGACGCGGCGGAGCGGGAGCGGGCAGTCGGCTCCGAGGACGGAGCAGAGAAGAGCTCCAGAAGAAGACGGAAGAACAGAAGACATAGGCGGCGGCAGCGGCGACGGGAACGGCGACGGGAGCGGCCAGGAGGCAGAAGCCCAAAGAGGTCCCAGCGCGGAGAGGCTGTCGACGGCCGAGAAGAAGACATCGGGACGACCGCGGAGGAGGAGCCCACCGGAGGTCCCGGAGGAGAGTGCCGCGGTGTGTGGGAGGCAAAAGAGCTAACGAAGCTCCCCACCGCGGCCTCTCCCTACGGCCCGGTAAGCAGCCTCGTGCCGAGCCTCATTCCTCCTAGACCACCGGGTGATCGGGCGCTAGGCCCGTGGGCATAGTCAGGCCCTCTCGGCCTGTGGGCAGACAGTCGGGCCCTTCCGGCCCGTGGGCAAGTTGGTCGGAGAGTCTGGGAGGCCGCGCGTAGTCGGGGCTCCACCCGGCCCGCGGCCTGTAAGGTCAGACCCGACCCATCTCTTCTGCGGGGTTTTGGGCGTTAGGCCCGAACCCCGGTTAATCACACAGTCAGGCGGTCATTAGGCCCGGGGTATAACGGGCCATAGGCCTGTGGGCCATAAGAACGCCTAGCCAGCGGGGGGGGGGGTAGGGAATCATAAGGTGTCCCAGGGCACTACGTTCGGGTCATCCCACAGTACCCACCAACAGGAGGGGGAGATCATCAGGGTGTCTTCATATTAAGCGGAGCCTTGCCCTTTGCACACCTCGGCGAGCGAGCTGTGCGGCCGCTCGGGCGGGGTACATTGTAGGCTGGGCACGGAGGGTCGGCTGACCCTCACGCCTTGGGTACACTCCCAGGGTGGGGAAGAGCCGTGGAGAGTTGGTCGCCACTAGGGCGAGGTGGCAGAACCTGCGTCGGACCGGATGGTAAGGTACTCTCCATTTATATTGTACCCGCATTGGTCTTGTGTTTGCTTAACCTGCTGTTAGCGATTAGGTGAAGTAGCCATCCCAGTAAATTGTTGTAGTTATAGTAGTTGGGCTCAGTTTGTTGTTAGCCGTTGGTTAGTTGTAGGGAGGCTGCTGTCATTCTTTTCCCGCAGGAGCGGAGTGGCGTATTAAGCAAGTTGACAAGAGTACCAGCGTGAGTATTATTTGGGTGTGTGTGTCCTTGTCCGTGTTTAGCACCGGTCGCGGGATCCCGCTAGGCCTAGCGGGCTCGCTCCCACCTCGGTGCGCAAGTGCCAATAGGTGACGATTGGGTAGCTGAGGCCCACGGGCCGATGATGACATTCACCTAATCGGTGAACGTCACAGCCACCCCCGGTGTGCCACTTATTCCCTAGGTAAAGGGAGAAGTGGGCCCACAGTGAGAGTCTTTCTTGTCCCCTTTAGCCGGCAAGTTCCGGGCGGAGGCCCCGAAGGAGCGTCCTCTGAAATCAACGCCGAGTGGGGGAGTGTACGCGCAGACGGAGGTAAGCAGGGATTCACTTACACGGCCACCGGCTTCATACCACTTCGGCATCCTTACATTTGGCGTAGTCGGCAGGATCCTTAGAGAAGATGGATCGGGAAGTGGAACAGCCGGAGGACGACGGTAACGATCCGCCTCGGGACAGGATACCCATAGGGGCGGCCCTCAACCACCTTGACAAGTTCGACGGACAGAATATGCCCTTGACAGAGTGGATCGAGCAGTTGGAAACCACGATCGACCTCTACCAGATTCCGAGACGGGTACAAGTGAACTTGGCGTTGAAGGTCCTGACTGGCGACGCCCGGAAGACCGTGAGAGTAGGCCCCGAGCGGCTTCGTAAAAGCCTGGCTGACGTCTTCACCATCCTGAAGGGCGTGTATGGGGAGAAAGCCACCACCACCACGCTGAAGAAGCGTGTATTCGCGCGGGTTCAAAGGGAGGACGAGACGATTTCTCCGTTTGCGAATGCGATCCAGGAATACATGAGTGAGATCCAGACGAGGGAAGATGAGGAGTTGATGACGGGGGACCCGGATTCCACCTTGAGGGGTATTTTGATTGGTGGACTGAGGAGCAGGTCCCTGCGGAACTACCTCCAGGATAAGGTCGATGGGGATGGCGAGCTCACCTTCTTCGAGGTGTTAGAGATGGCGCTGAAGAAAGAGGAAAATGCGGAGCTTAGTTCCAGCGCCGTGTCCGCACCACCCACTCAACCGATAGATAGGGTCCGGGCGCCGGAGGTTAGTCCCTTGGAGGGATGTATCAAGGAGCTAACCACCACGCTCCTTCTCGTGCAGGACGAGGTGTCCCAGTTAAGGCAGAGGGTGGAACGGGCTGAAAGCCGTGACGCCGACCCCGAAAGGAGGGGTTGGGACGACGAGGATCGGGCCAAGGAAAAGAACCCTCGGAGGAAAAAGGAGACGGAGACCGCTGGACGTCGGGGAGGAGAGGTGCGCCCGAGGGGACCCCGCGAGTTGGTGTGTTGGGAATGTGAGGAGCCTGGACATTTCGCTCGGGATTGCCCGGGGCGCCGCTCCGGACGGGAGGGGCGTAGGAGGCCTTTAAACTAAGGTCCCTCGCGGTAACGGGACAAACCGCGGGGGAAGGCGGCGCCCAAGTAGACGTCGTCGACTCATCGGACTTGTTCGGTGAGTGTCCCACGGTAGTGGCAAAGTTAGGAGGGAGGGATCAACGTTGCCTTTTTGATACCGGATCGCAAGTGTTCACCATGTCCGAGAAGCGGTTTAGGGAAGATTATGCCCATCTCACGACCACCAGTGTCGGGAATTGGGTAACCCTAGTGGCCGCAAACAACCTTCCCATTCCCGTAACAGGGGTCGTGTGGATTGAGATGGAGGTGTATGGGCAGTCCCTTGGAAAAAAGGGGTTCGTAGTGGTGAGTGGCGAGGAGTTTCACCATGGGCCGGTGATTCTGGGGATGAACATCCTACGGAGTCTAGATCGGGTACTCGTACACGATAAGGGCCCCCAGTACTGGAAGTATCTGGGTGTGCAGAAGCCGGTGCAGCAAGCCTTCCAGAGAGTCATTCAGCGGAACGAAGAGACCGCCTCTGTGGAAACCTTGCGCCCCCTCGGCCTGATTAAGACGCGGCATAACCAAAGGGTGAGGATCCCAGCGAGGCAGGAGGTGGTCCTGGAAGTACCCGTCCGTGCGCAGCAGCGGCTGGAAGGAAGGGAAGTGTTGATAGAACCTTGTTGGTTCAGGCAAGTGGAGGCCGGGTTGCTGCTGGCCAGAACCGTAGCGGTCGTACGGAATGGCACCGTACCCCTACGGGTGTGCAACCTGGGAAACTCACCAATTAAGATCCCGGGCAGGTCGGTGCTGGCCCATCTAGAGGCTATCCCCGAGGGTGGCATTGAACCCGGCCCTAGGGTTACCTTGAAGCCGGACGCATGCGAGCCTTGGACGTTGGCCGTTGCCCTTGAGGAAAAACAGGAACCCACCGCGGAGTGGAATGGGGACGTGATCCTGAACCAGATGGATGTATCATTGGAGGGCCTTGGTACAGCAGAGGTGGACCGGGTAAAGCAAATGTTGTGGGCACGACAGAAGTCGTTCTCCCGCAGCGAGGAAGATTTTGGTCACACGACCGAGATGGAGCATGAGATCAACACCGGTGACAGTCTGCCCGCTCGGGAGCGCTATCGGCAGATTCCCCCGAAGCTGTACCAGGAGGTCAAGACCATGATACAACAAATGTTAGCCAACGGCGTCATCAGGGAAAGTAAGAGCCCATGGGCTGCCCCCATCGTGCTGGTGAAGAAGAAAGACGGGACAATCCGGTTCTGCGTGGACTACCGGAGGTTGAACAGCTGCACCGTCCGGGACGCTTATCCGCTACCCCGCATTGAAGAGTCACTGGCGGCTTTGGGGAAGTCGCGCTTCTTCTCCACGCTGGATCTGGCCAGTGGGTACTGGCAGGTGCCCGTCGCGGAGAAGGATCAGGCGAAAACGGCATTCGTTACGCCCATGGGGCTTTTTGATTTCTGTCGAATGCCCTTCGGGCTCTCCAATGCACCAGCCACGTTCCAGCGCCTAATGGAGCGCTGTCTCGGGGACTTGAACTTCGAAGCAATCCTCATCTATTTGGACGACATCATAGTGTTCGCCCCCACCCTGGAGGAACACTTGCATAGGTTGGAACAAGTGCTCCAGCGATTGGAGCAATACGGCCTCAAATTGAAACCACGGAAGTGCCACCTCTTGAAGTCCAGCTTGGAATACCTGGGCCATGTAGTCTCGGAGGAAGGGGTGCGGCCCACCCCCGATAAAATTGCCGCAGTCCAGGAATGGAGGACCCCGGGCAATGTGACGGAGTTGAGGGCATTTCTGGGATTGGTCGGCTACTATCGGCGGTTCATTCGAGACTTTGCCAAGATTGCAGGCCCCCTGCATGGACTGTTGCGAGGTGTTGCCACGGATGTGCGGAATCGGGCAGTGGCGTGGGACCAAGCCCAGGAGGTTGCCTTCACGGGGCTTAAGCAAGCCCTCACCCAGGCCCCCGTGCTGGCTTATGCTGACTTTGACAAGCCATTCATATTGTACACCGACGGGAGCCACCAAGGCCTGGGGGCTGTACTCTCCCAGCTGCAGGAGGGCCAGGAGCGAGTTATCGCATATGGGAGTCGGAGTCTCCGGGAGTCGGAGCGGAACCCTGACAACTACAGCTCGTTCAAGCTGGAGTTGCTGGCTGTCGTCTGGGCGGTCACCGAGAAGTTTGCAGAGTACCTGACCGCCACCGACTTCGAAGTGGTCACGGATAACAACCCCTTGTCGCACCTGCATACAGCTAAGTTGGGCGCCCTAGAGCAGCGTTGGGTAGCGCGTTTGGCCAAGTTCTCCTTTAAGATCCGATACCGGCCGGGCAAGGCGAATACTAATGCAGACGCCCTGTCCCGCTACCCGGTAGGACTACCTACGGGGCCCACGGATGAAGAGAGAGAGGGTCAGGAGATCCCTGATCTTACCAGGATGACCCCTAGCCCGACCGGGCCCAAGGCAACACGCGGGATCCTACTGCAGAAGGCCTTGCCGGACTGGGCTGCAGCACAAGGGCAAGACCAGGAGGTGCGGTGTGTGCGAGGGTGGAAGGAGCGGGACCACTGGCCGTCCTGCGCGGAGAGGCTGCAGCTTGGCCCGTGGGGCAAGAGGCTGGTACGTCAGTGGGAACGATTGGCCGTACGAGGAGGGGTATTGTGCCGCCAGGCTTATCTCGAGCATGAGCTCCGGCAGGTGTGGCAGGTTGTTCTCCCCAGGGAGTTGGCCCGTGGTCTGGTGACAGAGGCCCACGAAGAAGGCGCCCATTTCGGTACAGAGAAGACCCTGCAATGGATCCGCCGGCAGTACTTCTTCCCGGGTTTACAGACCCTGGTGGAAAGCGTGTGTCAGACATGTAGGAGGTGTGCTGTTACCAAAAGTGGCGAACAACGGGCACCAGTGCAGACCATTCGGACCACCAGACCCCTGGAGCTCCTCATGGTGGACTATGTCCTGATAGGGGAATCGGTGCGTGGGTACCAGTATGCCATCGTGATGACTGACCATTTCACCAAATTTACAGTGGTTGTCCCCACCATGGACCAGACTGCCGACACGGCGGCTAAGGCCATTGTTGAGCATTTTATCCGAAGGTACGGCTGCCCGGAGCGCCTCCATTCGGATCAAGGTGCATGCTTCCAAGGTCGGGTGATGGAGCGGCTGTGTAGCACCTATGGCATGAATAAATCAAGGACCACTCCGTACCACCCCCAGGGGAATGGAGCCTGCGAGCGATTCAACCGGACGTTGCTACAAATGCTGAGGGTCCTGGAGGCTGACAAGAAGCGGCGCTGGCCCGACTTTGTTCCGGAGTTGGTGTGGGTATACAACAACAGAGTACACCGGACCACGGGGTTCTCGCCTTATTTTCTGCTGTTCGGCCGACCAGAGAAAGGCCTACAGGACCTCGATCTATCCTTACCGGCGGAGGAGGAAGAGTGGACGCACAGTGGGTGGATTGAGGAGCAGAAACGCCGACTGGAGTTCGCCCGGGAGGTGGCAGCGGGGAACATCGGGTCCAACCTGCACCCTAACCCCGGGAGGTCGCTAGGAGGACCATTCACGGAGGGACAAAGAGTGTTAGTCCGAGAGAAACGTCCTGGAAACAAATTGAGCGAACGATGGGAGGTGATGCCATACATCGTGCAGCGGCGAGTGTCTCCGGACAACCCCGTTTACGAAGTAAAGGCGGAAGACGGGAGTGGGCGTGCCCGCACTTTGCATAGGAACATGCTGCGTCCCTGCCTGTTTGAGGACCTGCTCCCCATGGAGACAGTCCCAGGGGCTACTCCGGGATCGGAGGAGGATGATTGGTGGATTCCGCCGCCTGAAGGGGCCCCGGACTCTCCGCCATCGGGAGAGTCAGCCGAGAGTGGTGAACTGGAGACTTCTGTGCCCGAGGTTTCCGTCCCCACCTCAGCAACCCTGCCCAGGCGGTCAACTCGAACTACCCGTGGGGTGCCGTCCCCCCGCTTCGCGGACCCAAACTTCGAGTGGGCAGCAGCTCGCGTCTTTGTAGGGTCTACAAAGGAAACAGGGGGGGGAAATGTGAGAGGGCAGCGGGTTGGGGGGACGGGGGAAGTCACTGTCCCCGTTTCCCCCGGTCAGCGGCGGCGTTGCGGCGGGTCCCCAGCGGTGGGATTCAAGCCCCTCCAATCGCGGGCGAGTTGGCGCCGGGCGGGAGCCAATCAGGGCTCGCGCCTGGCCCACCAATCGGAGCATGCCGCGACGAGCCAATCAAGGCTCGCCGCGTCATAGCGCCGCCCCCTCCCAGCGTCTTATAACAGACGCGGCGGAGCGGGAGCGGGCAGTCGGCGCCGAGGATGGAGCAGAGAAGAGCTCCAGAAGAAGACGGAAGAACAGAAGACATAGGCGGCGGCAGCGGCGACGGGAACGGCGACGGGAGCGGCCAGGAGGCAGAAGCCCGAAGAGGTCCCAGCGCGGAGAGGCTGTCGACGGCCGAGAAGAAGACGTCGGGACGACCGCGGAGGAGGAGCCCACCGGAGGTCCCGGAGGAGAGTGCCGCGGTGTGTGGGAGGCAAAAGAGCTAACGAAGCTCCCCACCGCGGCCTCTCCCTACGGCCCGGTAAGCGGCCTCGTGCCGAGTCTCATTCCTCCTAGACCACCGGGTGATCGGGCGCTAGGCCCGTGGGCATAGTCAGGCCCTCTCGGCCTGTGGGCAGACAGTCGGGCCCTTCCGGCCCGTGGGCAAGTTGGTCGGAGAGTCTGGGAGGCCGCGCGTAGTCGGGGCTCCACCCGGCCCGCGGCCTGTAAGGTCAGACCCGACCCTTCTCTTCTGCGGGGTTTTGGGCGTTAGGCCTGAACCCCGGTTAATCACACAGTCAGGCGGTCATTAGGCCCGGGGTATAACGGGCCATAGGCCTGTGGGCCATAAGAACGCCTAGCCAGAGGGGGGGGGTAGGGAATCATAAGGTGTCCCAGGGCACTACGTTCGGGTCATCCCACAGTACCCACCAACAGGAGGGGGAGATCATCAGGGTGTCTTCATATTAAGCGGAGCCTTGCCCTTTGCACACCTCGGCGAGCGAGCTGTGCGGCCGCTCGGGCGGGGTACATTGTAGGCTGGGCACGGAGGGTCGGCTGACCCTCACGCCTTGGGTACACTCCCAGGGTGGGGAAGAGCCGTGGAGAGTTGGTCGCCACTAGGGCGAGGTGGCAGAACCTGCGTCGGACCGGATGGTAAGGTACTCTCCATTTATATTGTACCCGCATTGGTCTTGTGTTTGCTTAACCTGCTGTTAGCGATTAGGTGAAGTAGCCATCCCAGTAAATTGTTGTAGTTATAGTAGTTGGGCTCAGTTTGTTGTTAGCCGTTGGTTAGTTGTAGGGAGGCTGCTGTCATTCTTTTCCCGCAGGAGCGGAGTGGCGTATTAAGCAAGTTGACAAGAGTACCAGCGTGAGTATTATTTGGGTGTGTGTGTCCTTGTCCGTGTTTAGCACCGGTCACGGGATCCCGCTAGGCCTAGCGGGCTCGCTCCCACCTCGGTGCGCAAGTGCCAATAGGTGACGATTGGGTAGCTGAGGCCCATGGGCCGATGATGACATTCACCTAATCGGTGAACGTCACAGCCACCCCCGGTGTGCCACTTATTCCCTAGGTAAAGGGAGAAGTGGGCCCACAGTGAGAGTCTTTCTTGTCCCCTTTAGCCGGCAAGTTCCGGGCGGAGGCCCCGAAGGAGCGTCCTCTGAAATCAACGCCGAGTGGGGGAGTGTACGCGCAGACGGAGGTAAGCAGGGATTCACTTACACGGCCACCGGCTTCATACCACTTCGGCATCCTTACACTGCATCTACCCCATTATTAATCTGGACCTGCACCTCTGCATAGGCTAAAGCTAGAGGGGTGCAGGGGCCATCACACTCTAATACTGACCTCTTTAGCCACTCACATATTTATTAAGTTTGAATACTGTTGATTATACGTTGGGTATGTCAACAGTCATAAAGTTGACACCATAACTGTCAACATTGTGGTGTCAACTTTTGGAATGTTATTGTCGACTTTTGTACTTCATCCTATTTATTTCCAATGGGACAAGGGGGGTCATTCCGAGTTGTTCGCTCGTAAGCTGCTTTTAGCAGCTTTGCACACGCTAAGCCGCCGCCTACTGGGAGTGAATCTTAGCTTATCAAAATTGGGAACGAAAGATTTGCAATATTGCGATAAGACATCTCTGTGCAGTTTCTGAGTAACTCGAGACTTACTCGGCATCTGCGATCAGTTCAGTGCTTGTCGTTCCTGGTTTGACGTCACAAACACACCCAGCGTTCACCCAGACACTCCTCCGTTTCTCCAGCCACTCCCGCGTTTTTCCCAGAAACTGTAGCGTTTTTTCACACACACCCATAAAACGGCCAGTTTCCGCCCAGTAACACCCACTTCCTGTCAATCACACTACGATCACCAGAACGAAGAAAAAACCGTGAGTAAAATTCCTAACTGCATAGCAAATTTACTTGGCGCAGTCGCAGTGCGAACATTGCGCATGCGCACTAAGCGGAAAATCGCTGCGATGCGAAGAAATTTACCGAGCGAACAACTCGGAATGACCCCCAATACTATCTACCTTGGAAACATCATTCAGAAGATCTATTCATATTACAGTAAGGGTAATGTATGCTGGTACTGTCTGAGAGTGACGGTGCTGGGTATATTTTTCAAAGTGGGATAAGATTTGACCCCTTTATTCCAATAGTTGTTTTCCCCAGTATGACAATCTTCAGTCTGATCTTTTCTCCATATAGCCGAATAATATTGTGTCCCATTTTAGCCCTACATTTCTGCAGTGTGGCATCCAGGTCAGAGAGTTAACTCACAACAAAATGAGCAGCTCTCAAAATCCCACCAAACTCAACCTACATTCTCCCCAAACCACACCTAGTTCCATATAGCCCCGCCCACATATTGTGCAAAGACACACCCACTACCTAAAAGTCAGCTCTTGGTCTGAACAAAGATAAGATATTAAACTAAGGTGCCCCACACCCTATGCTGGGACTCTAGGGCTGGTGCATACAATCTTTTTTTAATGGTGACTTGTGATTGGCTGCCCGATCCTCCCCCTATACTAGAGGGGAGCTTAGTAAAATCTTTTACGAGGTGGTAGTGTAGCTTTAAGTAACATTATACTATGATTTTTATATGACAGATGTGTAGACTACGAGCTACGGTTTCTAATCTGATTATCTTTCAAGCATGATGTAATTATTTGTTACAGCAGGGTTCACATATATTTCATTAGATGACAATGATGGATTCAAAGAGCCATAAATACATGTTGTCAGTCATTTCATTGACATTCTTAGCTCTCGTTACCAGCAATGTTTCCTTTTAAAGTCTTTGAATGACAACCTTAGAAAAGTTGAGAGCTATTTTTCCATTGTCTGTGACCCTTATGTTGACGGTACATTATCATTTATAGAAAAGGTCATTTACAAATATGGAACATATTACTTAGGTCATTTGTTCATTTTATGTCATAAATCATACGACTTTAATACAAGAGGCAGACGTAGATTTCTTGCATATTTTTTTTATTTTCTTTATTGTGACTATATAATTGTCATTATTACTATTATTATTTTTCAATATTGTGTTTAGAAAGTAAAAACATGTTCCATATCTTTCAAAAATCAGGAACATTTTAATAGCACATCAATAAAACTACACTGAAGTACGAGGCATGGAGGTTACTGCCCATATAAAGTTGCATTCTAACATAACAAGAAACATTTGATACACAAGGCAAAATAGGGGGCTATTGGCTGAAGGGGAGATATGAATCAGTTTGTTTACGTCTAGATAATGTAGGAGAACAAAATATTCAAAACTGTTCCGTGAGCCTCACACAGAGATGCCTACAGCTGTATTTATGCGCAAGTATGAGCCCCTTCTCCTCTTCTCCTTTGGCGGGACCCCATCCTTTCCTCATTCTTTGTTATGGGAGGGCTGCAGCACAGCAGGGAGCGGTGTACAGTATAATGAATCAGTCTGACTCATTATAATGCCACTGGCTGCAGGCCCCTTTTATTGCGGTGGGCCCCCTTGCGTAATGCACCAACGCTAGCTCCAACCTATTTCAGCCCAAATTGAGGGGGTCTATTTACTAAGCTTTGGATGTAGATAGAGTGGACGGCGATAAAGTACCAGACAATCAGCTCCTTACTGTCATTTTTCAAACACAGTCTGTGGCTTGGCAGTTAGGAGCCGATTGGCTGGTAGTTTATCTCCGTCAACTTTATCTCTATCCAAGGCTTAGTAAATAGACCCCATACTCTTTTCTGGGTTACAGTTGCAAGTTGATGATAGTTAATTAATAAAATTCCTTTTTTGTTCTTCAAATTTGCCATTCTTATATTTCTTACTATTTTTTAAACTGGTTTCAGAACTCAAAAGAGAAAGTCCTTTTATTGTCTGACTGATTCTGATTATCCAACTAAACAAAATATGACTAAATTAAATGTCAAGCATATCTTTTAAGCCCATATTTACGTTCAAAGTATTCCCCCCTTCAATCTCGCAGACAGGTTTAGAATTCCTGGTAACAAGAAATTATTGGGTCTGGAGTGGTTCAATTTGCTGTTGTTTAGATACAGTACTTAACATGTTAGTGTTAAATCATTTTTATTACTATACTGTTTTAGCAGGTTATTCGTCTCTGCTCAGCACTGGAATAAGATGCTGTGCAATGGGCACCGGCTGGCTGCACCAACCTCCCATAAAAACTTGATCATCTGATTTCCCAGAGTTTAGAAAATATCTGCAGAACGTTTATGGCCAATTGTTCAGCACAGATTCAAACCTGAAAAATGTGAAACCATCTGCAATGGATCAATATGGAGTGCTTCCAAAAACTACATGAACCACTGTAAATGGTAAATGGCGTGGAGTTACAGCGCCTGGTTGAGAGATGTATGCTAATGCCACTGCAGGTGCAAATTTGTACGCAGTAGCTGTGCAAAAAGTATGCAAATGTAGCAGCAGCCCAGATTTGTATTGAGACATCCACCGGCAATGTCTCGGAACTGTAGCTAGCATACTACAAAGCAAGCATCGGACGCACATCGGCCAAACATTGACAAGGCCCATAGTGTTGTCCCTTGAAACACTTCACTCTCTTTCCTCTTATTCTGCCCAGTGCCATAATTCCCAACAGCAATCTTTAAAATATATCAGTCTAAATTTAAAGAAATGCATCTACTTTCTGATGTGCCTGGTGAGTGTTATTCAATCTCAGCTGATATAAGACAGAGGATAGCTCTGGGGAGACATATATCTTCATAGACAAATGCAGGGTGGTTTCCAGTTGCCCAGAAACCCCATTTCCCCAGCGGCCACTATATGCAGTTTAAAGGGTGGAATGCAGCTGCTGCACATGCCCAGTGGCAGACTTTCCTACCAAGTCTGCTGTGTGTATGTGGATCCCATCGGTCGGGATTCTGGCAGTCGAAATACTGACACCGGAATCCCGACACTACTTGGAATGCCAACACCGAATAGGGTCACAAGTCCAGGCCGGAATCCAGACTGCTGGGATCCCGAACGAGTGCATGCCGGCCCATCAGAGAAGTAAGCCAATGGGGAGGTGGGATATAGGTTTAGGCTGTGGAGAGGGGGGTCAGGTTTAGGAACCCCTGGAGAGGGTCAGGAGTAGGCTGCGAGGGGGGAAGGGTTAGGTCTAGGATCCGTGGAGAGTGGCTTAGGTTTAGGCACTACCGGGGAGGGTTAGGTTGTGAGGAGGAGTGGGTTAGGGGGGCCATTGGGGGAAGATAAGTATACTTACCTTCTCCTGTCGGGATTCTCAACAACGGGATGCCGCAGTCGGTATTCTGACCACCAGCATCCCGAACACCGGCATATCGATCCCAACCCATGTGCGTCTGTGGATCTGAGTGCTCAATTGTCGCACCAGAGAAAGAATCTGGTAAGTGGCTTACCATGATCATTGGACCTGTACATGTCTGAAGTACTGTATTAAATAAACTTTGTTTGGGGCAGACTATAGCTTGCTAATTATACACCCTTCATGGGCCAGAGACAATCGCTCTAAAATCATACATTTGTAAACACACCCCTCCTCCTCCAAAAATCCTGCATTTGCCCCTGATCATGGACACATTGTAGTGTGATCACAGATCTGTGGGAAATCCTTCAATGGCACTGCAGTAATACAGGAGGGAAAGACATCCGTAGGTGCTGAAATACTGATTGGTGCATCATTTGCACCATTAAAATTTGTTTGTTTATTCTGAGCTGTGATCACCTTTGCAATCACACTGCCCATGCCCTCTATCCATAAGATCTGCCATCATCACTATCCATGGATTCACACCTACGCCAAGCAGAAGATATGAGTGAACGTGGAATGTACTGTGCATAAGCATGATTCAGAATTGGCAGTAACTCTGACTACACGCTCATGACGCATCATAGGATGTCTCTGCAGGGACTTAACTAGCAGTGTGCAAGCAATGCCTGGCACATAGCGCATATGCACTGTGGGCACAGAACCACCGGCAGCACCCGCATGGCCGTGCGCCGCACTTGCCCGGCTACTGTTCACACAGGCAACTGGCAGCAGGGTCCCACACCTCCTTATGCTCAGCCCCTCCTTACTCCTGACATCCTCTTCTGTATCCACACTAGCCCGGCTACTGCTCACACAGGCAGCCGGCAGCAGCATCTTATACCTCCTTACGCTCCTCCCCTCCCAAGTCCCGATGTCAGCTTCTGTATCTGCACTAGCACGGCTACTTTGCAGCATTAGAAGAACACAGACATGTGGAAGCTACTGCTCTGGAGCCGATCGTAAGTATAAAACAAACAAAAGTAAAAGGGGCTCTACCTGGTGAAATGTTAAGAGGGGGCTCTACCTGGTGTAATGTTAAAAGGGGGCTCTACCTAGCAGTGCTAGCACAATGTGAAAAGGGGTCTCTACCTGGCCCAATGTGTAAAATGGTTCTCTACCTGGCGTAATGTGTGAAAGGGGCTCTACCTGGGGCAATGTGTAAATGGGGGATCTAACTGGCGCAATGTGTAAAAGGACTCTAACTAGCGCAGTGTGTAAAAGGGGCTCTAACTGGCATAAAAAGGCATTCTATCTGGCGTAATGTGTAAAAGGGTGTCACGATCCGGGTATCTGGACGCCATTTCTTACCCATCAGATGCCTCCTAAGGCTGGCTCAGCGCTCCAGGACCGGATTCCATCTGTTATCCTGATGTGTACATTCCTGTATCCTCTCCTGTCACTCTGGGACGCTGTCACAGTGAACGCCATATTGCACCTGGCATGGCGTCTCCCGCGGCCTCCGCCGCCGTCCCTGAACTTCTGCATGCAGAGTGTCTGAGTGGCGATTACGTCAGCCGCGGCCTCCGCTGTGTCCGCGTGGTTGGATGTGCATCTGTCAGCCTGGCGCCTCCTGTCTCCGGTGGCCGGCGCCGCCATTACTGTTTTCATTACCACATGGATTACAAACCAAACTTCCCTCCAAGTGTCTGCATGGGCGCAGCCATCTTGGATTCTGTCAGCTGATCATTTCCACCAATCTGTTCTCAGTATTGATAATCTGCATAATTGCCTAGCCAATCCCTTCCTTGCTGCAGGTATAAATACACTGTGCCTGAGCAAGGAAGGCGTCAGTGCTTTGGTTGTCAAACCTAGTTCCTGTTTGTCTCTCTCCTGTGATTGTCTTCCAGGTTCCAGCTCCTGTCTCAAGACTTCCACCATAGAGACCCGCACCAGCATTCCACCTGCGGTGTAGCCTGACTCTCCAATCCATTGTGGATTCATCTGTTTCCAGCTACAACATTACCTGCTTCCAGCTCAGCTTCCAGCAGAGTACAGCTTCTCTTAAAGGGCCGGTGTCCTTTCTACACTTTACCACTCTCCACCGGTATTATTATTTCTCCGCTCTCAAGTTCTACATTTCAGTTCATATTTCATCGCTCCCAAGTTCATTTATTATTTAACTGGTTCCAGCCAGTATCCACTCCGTGCTAACAACAGTCTGGTTCCAGCCAGTATCCACAGCAGCTGTTTTATCTTCAGCAACCCAGCTTTTCCTGGAACACCAGCTGGCACAATCCTGGGTTATCTCCATTGCTACAGTCGGGCCTGGTAAGGACTTTCCATCTAGAAGATTATAAGAACTATCTCACACTACCAGTGCCCTGTGGCTCCTGCCATCCTGTAGTACCCAGGAACTGTATTTATTCTTTGCTGACTTTTACGTTTTCTTTTACTGCTGCTGTGTTGCGGAGTTGTCATAATAAACATCATTGACTTTTATCCAAGTTGTCGTGGTCACGCCTTCGGGCAGTTATTATTCATGTTACTTACATGTCCAGGGGTCTGATACAACCTCCCAGGTTCCGGTACATCTCAGTCCCTACAACTGAGGCTGCCTCCCGTCAGCTCAGGCCCTCAGTTGTGACAGTAAGCACTGACCAAATGAATCCAGCCGGAGACCAGGATCAAGCGGCCAGGCCGATGCAAGAACTGGCAGCCCGACTAGAACATCAGGAGGCTGCACAGGGCCACATCATCCGCTGTCTCCAGGATCTCTCTACTCGGCTGGATGGGATTCAGACAACTCTCCGTGGATCAGGCGCGTCTGGTGCGTCAACCACAGTGACTCCAGCTATAACCCCACCCACCTTACCCATTTCTGCTCCACGTCTTCATCTTCCAACGCCAGCAAAATTTGACGGATCTCCAAGATTCTGCAGGGGATTTCTCAACCAGTGTGAGATTCAGTTTGAGCTACAACCTGGCAATTTTCCCTGTGACCGTACAAAAATTGCCTACATTATTTCTCTTCTCAGTGGCTCAGCCCTTGATTGGGCATCACCGTTATGGGAGAGGTCCGACACCCTGCTATCTTCCTACACTGCCTTCGTGTCAACATTCAGGCGCATCTTCGACGAGCCAGGCCGGGTAACCTCAGCTTCATCCGAGATTCTCCGTTTACGCCAGGGGTCACGTACTGTAGGACAATATCTGATACAGTTCCAGATCCTGGCATCCGAACTGGCATGGAACGACGAGGCCCTGTATGCTGCATTCTGGCATGGCTTATCTGAGCGTATTAAAGATGAGTTAGCTACCAGAGACTTACCTTCTAAGTTAGATGAGCTAATCTCACTCTGCACGAAAGTTGATTTACGTTTCAGAGAGAGA
Source organism: Pseudophryne corroboree (assembly GCF_028390025.1). Classification (NCBI taxonomy): domain Eukaryota; kingdom Metazoa; phylum Chordata; class Amphibia; order Anura; family Myobatrachidae; genus Pseudophryne; species Pseudophryne corroboree. The sequence continues at coordinate 91,735,971 of NC_086448.1, forward strand.
GCAACTGAGCGTGGAAGATCATCTGCTCCAAAATCTTCTGCTCCTCCTCCTCGTCAACTGTCACCATCTAAAGATGAGCCCATGCAACTTGGCCGTTCCCGTTTAACTCCTGCTAAGCGCCGAAGACGTCTCTCCGAGTCTCTCTGTCTCTATTGTGCAGCTCCGTCTCACACCATTAATGCCTGTCCCAAACGTCCGGGAAACTCCAAATCCTAGCTCGCCAAGGAGAGGGCCGGCTAGGAGTAATGATCTCCTCTCCATCTCCTCAAGATTGTAATCTCCCAGTCTCGCTTCAAGTTGCTCAACGTTATCGGAACGTCATTGCCCTCCTTGATTCCGGAGCAGCTGGGAACTTTATTACCGAAGCCTATGTTAAACGGTGGTCCCTACCCACCGAGAGACTTCCTTCGTCCATTTCTTTAACTGCCGTGGATGGCAGCAAAATTTTTGATGCAGTTATTTCTTTAAGGACTCTACCAGTTCGTCTGAGAGTGGGAGTTCTTCATTCCGAACTTATTTCTTTTTTAGTGATTCCAAGAGCCACACATCCTGTGGTCCTGGGCCTTCCATGGCTCCGTCTTCACAATCCTACAATTGATTGGACGACTACGCAAATCCTGGCATGGGGTTCCTCCTGTGCTGAGACATGTTTGTTTAAAGTATTGCCTGTCTGTTCTTCCTCCCCCAGGTCGTCTGATGTTCCACCTCCTCCATATCAAGATTTCACGGATGTGTTCAGTAAAGCTTCTGCTGATATCCTTCCTCCTCATAGAGAATGGGACTGCCCGATTGATCTCGTTCCAGGGAAGGTTCCACCTCGAGGCCGAACTTATCCGTTGTCTCTGCCTGAAACGCATTCTATGGAGGAATATATTAAAGAGAACCTAGCAAAGGGGTTCATTCGACCTTCTTCTTCTCCAGCCGGCGCAGGCTTCTTTTTTGTAAAAAAGAAAGATGGTGGTCTGCGGCCGTGCATCGACTACAGAGGTTTGAACGACATTACCATCAAGAACCGTTATCCTTTACCCCTGATTACTGAGCTCTTTGACAGAGTTAGCGGAGCTACCATCTTTACAAAGCTGGACTTGAGAGGTGCATACAATCTCATCCGGATCCGTGAGGGTGACGAGTGGAAGACCGCCTTTAACACCCGTGACGGACATTATGAGTACCTCGTCATGCCCTTCGGATTGAGCAATGCTCCAGCTGTCTTCCAGCATTTTGTCAATGAGATCTTCAGAGACATTCTATACCGTCATGTCGTGGTCTATCTAGACGATATCCTCATTTTTGCCAACGATTTAGAGGAACATCGTTTTTGGGTTAAAGAGGTTCTGTCCCGTCTCCGTGTCAATCATCTCTATTGCAAATTAGAAAAATGCGTCTTTGAAGTCAAGTCCATTCCGTTTCTAGGGTACATTGTGTCCGGTTCCGGACTAGAGATGGATCCTGAGAAACTACAAGCAATCCAAAATTGGCCGGTACCCTTAACCCTCAAAGGGGTCCAGAGGTTCTTAGGGTTCGCCAACTATTACCGAAAGTTTATACGAGACTTTTCCACCATTGTGGCGCTTATTACTGCTTTCACTAAGAAGGGTGCTAACCCGTCCAAGTGGTCTGAAGAAGCCATGCAAGCATGCAGGAGTTGCTAGCCATCAAGCTCGCTCTAGAAGAGTGGAGGTATCTGTTGGAGGGAGCTTCTCATTCAATCACCATACTTACAGACCACAAGAACCTTTTATATCTGAAAGGCGCACAATGTCTCAACCCTCGTCAGGCCAGATGGGCACTTTTCTTTTCCAGGTTCGACTTTAAACTCCAGTTCTGTCCGGGCTCTCAGAATCGCAAGGCCGATGCCCTTTCCCGCTCATGGGAGCAAGAAAATGAGTCAGAGTCTTCAGACAAGCATCCTATTATAAATCCGTTGGCATTCTCCACGGTAGGGATGGACTCTACGCCCCCATCAGGGAAAAGTTTTGTGAAACCGATGCTAAGGAAGAAGCTCATGCATTTTGTCAATGAGATCTTCAGAGACATTCTATACCGTCATGTCGTGGTCTATCTAGACGATATCCTCATTTTTGCCAACGATTTAGAGGAACATCGTTTTTGGGTTAAAGAGGTTCTGTCCCGTCTCCGTGTCAATCATCTCTATTGCAAATTAGAAAAATGCGTCTTTGAAGTCAAGTCCATTCCGTTTCTAGGGTACATTGTGTCCGGTTCCGGACTAGAGATGGATCCTGAGAAACTACAAGCAATCCAAAATTGGCCGGTACCCTTAACCCTCAAAGGGGTCCAGAGGTTCTTAGGGTTCGCCAACTATTACCGAAAGTTTATACGAGACTTTTCCACCATTGTGGCGCTTATTACTGCTTTCACTAAGAAGGGTGCTAACCCGTCCAAGTGGTCTGAAGAAGCCATGCAAGCATTTCATCTTTTAAAACAAAGGTTCATCTCTGCGCCTGTTCTGAAACAGCCTGACATCGACTCTCCTTTCATCTTAGAGGTGGATGCCTCCTCCGTTGGAGTAGGAGCGGTGTTATCTCAGAGGGCTAAAGATGGCCATTTACACCCTTGCAGTTTCTTCTCCCGGAAGTTCTCCCCAGCTGAGCGCAACTATGCCATCGGCGACCAGGAGTTGCTAGCCATCAAGCTCGCTCTAGAAGAGTGGAGGTATCTGTTGGAGGGAGCTTCTCATTCAATCACCATACTTACAGACCACAAGAACCTTTTATATCTGAAAGGCGCACAATGTCTCAACCCTCGTCAGGCCAGATGGGCACTTTTCTTTTCCAGGTTCGACTTTAAACTCCAGTTCTGTCCGGGCTCTCAGAATCGCAAGGCCGATGCCCTTTCCCGCTCATGGGAGCAAGAAAATGAGTCAGAGTCTTCAGACAAGCATCCTATTATAAATCCGTTGGCATTCAGACAAGCATCCTATTATAAATCCGTTGGCATTCTCCACGGTAGGGATGGACTCTACGCCCCCATCAGGGAAAAGTTTTGTGAAACCGATGCTAAGGAAGAAGCTCATGCATTGGGCCCATGCTTCCCGTTTTGCCGGACATACAGGTATCCAAAAAACCCTGGAGTTTATCTCTAGGTCCTATTGGTGGCCAACTCTGAAAAAGGACGTCTTGGAGTTTATTGCATCTTGCCCAAAGTGTGCTCAACATAAGGTATCCCGCCAGTCGCCTGCGGGGCAACTGGTTCCACTATCTGTTCCCCGTCGACCTTGGACCCATTTGTCGATGGATTTTATTACAGATTTACCCATGTGCAACAAGTTCAATACCATCTGGGTGGTAGTTGACCGGTTCACCAAGATGGCACACTTCATTCCTCTCACCGGTCTTCCGTCAGCTTCCAAGTTGGCTCAAGTATTCATACAAGAGATCTTCCGACTCCACGGTCTTCCTGAAGAAATTATCTCAGATCGAGGAGTTCAATTCACAGCCAAATTCTGGCGAAGTTTATGTCAAGTCCTCCAAGTCAAGCTAAAGTTTTCCACGGCTTACCATCCTCAGACCAATGGTCAAACCGAGAAGGTGAATCAGGACTTGGAGGCCTTCCTCCGCATCTATGTGTCCTCCTCTCAAGATGACTGGGTTCAATTACTTCCCTGGGCCGAGTTCTGTCATAACAACCAGTATCATTCTTCATCTGCTTCAACACCATTCTTCACTAACTTTGGATTCCACCCTAAAGTCCCTGAGTTCCAACCGCTTCCAGCAACTTCTGTTCCCGCAGTGGATATCACCTTGCATCAGTTTGCCAATATCTGGAAGAGCGTACGATCAGCTCTGCTCAAGGCATCGTTCAGGTACAAGAAGTTTGCGGATAAGAAGCGTCGAGCAGTTCCTGCTCTCAAGGTGGGTGATCGGGTATGGTTATCCACGAAGAATTTGAGGTTAAGAGTTCCCAGTATGAAGTTTGCACCTCGCTATATCGGTCCTTTCAAGATTGAACAAGTCATCAATCCTGTTGCTTACAGACTCCAGTTGCCTCCCTTCTTAAAAATACCCAGGACATTCCATGTTTCCCTGTTGAAACCGCTGATCTTGAATCGGTTTCATTCCTCACTTCCTCCAACTCCGAAAGTCCAAACTCAACGAGGCGTTGAGTATGAAGTGGCCAAGATCCTGGACTCACGTCACCGTTACAGTCAACTACAATATCTTATTGACTGGAAGGGTTATGGTCCTGAGGAACGTTCATGGACCAATGCTTCTGATGTCCATGCTCCTGCCTTGGTCCAGAGATTCCATTCCAAGTTTCCTCATAAGCCAAAGAAGTGTCCTGGGGCCACTCCTAAAGGGGGGGGTGCTGTCACGATCCGGGTATCTGGACGCCATTTCTTACCCATCAGATGCCTCCTAAGGCTGGCTCAGCGCTCCAGGACCGGATTCCATCTGTTATCCTGATGTGTACATTCCTGTATCCTCTCCTGTCACTCTGGGACGCTGTCACAGTGAACGCCATATTGCACCTGGCATGGCGTCTCCCGCGGCCTCCGCCGCCGTCCCTGAACTTCTGCATGCAGAGTGTCTGAGTGGCGATTACGTCAGCCGCGGCCTCCGCTGTGTCCGCGTGGTTGGATGTGCATCTGTCAGCCTGGCGCCTCCTGTCTCCGGTGGCCGGCGCCGCCATTACTGTTTTCATTACCACATGGATTACAAACCAAACTTCCCTCCAAGTGTCTGCATGGGCGCAGCCATCTTGGATTCTGTCAGCTGATCATTTCCACCAATCTGTTCTCAGTATTGATAATCTGCATAATTGCCTAGCCAATCCCTTCCTTGCTGCAGGTATAAATACACTGTGCCTGAGCAAGGAAGGCGTCAGTGCTTTGGTTGTCAAACCTAGTTCCTGTTTGTCTCTCTCCTGTGATTGTCTTCCAGGTTCCAGCTCCTGTCTCAAGACTTCCACCATAGAGACCCGCACCAGCATTCCACCTGCGGTGTAGCCTGACTCTCCAATCCATTGTGGATTCATCTGTTTCCAGCTACAACATTACCTGCTTCCAGCTCAGCTTCCAGCAGAGTACAGCTTCTCTTAAAGGGCCGGTGTCCTTTCTACACTTTACCACTCTCCACCGGTATTATTATTTCTCCGCTCTCAAGTTCTACATTTCAGTTCATATTTCATCGCTCCCAAGTTCATTTATTATTTAACTGGTTCCAGCCAGTATCCACTCCGTGCTAACAACAGTCTGGTTCCAGCCAGTATCCACAGCAGCTGTTTTATCTTCAGCAACCCAGCTTTTCCTGGAACACCAGCTGGCACAATCCTGGGTTATCTCCATTGCTACAGTCGGGCCTGGTAAGGACTTTCCATCTAGAAGATTATAAGAACTATCTCACACTACCAGTGCCCTGTGGCTCCTGCCATCCTGTAGTACCCAGGAACTGTATTTATTCTTTGCTGACTTTTACGTTTTCTTTTACTGCTGCTGTGTTGCGGAGTTGTCATAATAAACATCATTGACTTTTATCCAAGTTGTCGTGGTCACGCCTTCGGGCAGTTATTATTCATGTTACTTACATGTCCAGGGGTCTGATACAACCTCCCAGGTTCCGGTACATCTCAGCCCCTACAACTGAGGCTGCCTCCCGTCAGCTCAGGCCCTCAGTTGTGACAAAGGGTTTCTACCTGGAATTGTAAAAGGGGGCACTACCTGGTGCAATGTGTAAAAGAGGGCTCTATCTGGTGCAATATGTAAAAGGGTGCTTTACCTGGCGTAATATGTGAAAGGGGCTGCACCTAGTGTAATGTGTAAAAAGGGTCTCTTCCTGGCATAATGTGTATAGGAGGCTCTACCTGGTGTAATATGTATAGGGGGCTCTACCTAGTGTAATGTGTATAGAGGGCTCTATGTGGCATAATGTGCAAAATGGGCTCTACCTGGCATAATGTGTATAGGGGGCTCTACCTGGCATAATGTGTATAGGGGGTATACCTGGTGTAATGTGCAAAAGGGGCTCTACCTGGTGTAATGGGGTGTGTATGGAAGGTAGATAGTAACTAGGTCGACACTATCTAGGTCGAACACTATTGGTCGACAGTAACTAAGTTGACAGGGTCTATAGGTCGACAGGGTCTTTAGGTCAACATGGTGTAGGTCGACAGGTCAAAAGGTCGACATGAGTTGTTTGTTTGGGGGTGTTGTTTTCTTCATAGAGTATGAAAAGGTTCATAAAAAGAAAATAATCATGAAAAACTCATGTTGACCTTTTGACCTGTCAACCTAGAACATGTTGACCTAGAGACCCTGTCGACATAGAAACCCTGTCGACCTAGTTACTGTCGACCAGTAGTGGTCAACCTAGATAGTGTCAACCTAGTTACTGTCGACCTAGAGACCGGATCCCGGTGTAATGTATATAAGGGGCTCTACCTGTCATAATGTGTATAAGGGGCTCAACCTGGCATAATGTATAAAGGGGGCTATACCTGGAGTAATTTGTATAGGGGACTCTACATGACAAAATGTGTAAAGGGTGCTCTACCTGGTGTAATGTGTACAGGGGGCTTTACCTGGCATAATGTGTAAAAGGGGACTGTACCTGGTGTAGTGTGTATAGTGGGCTCTGCCTGGTGGAATGTATAAAAGGGGCTCTACCTGGAGTAATGTATAAAAGGGGCTCTATCTGGTGTAATGTATATAAGGGTCTCTATCTGGTGTAATGTGTATTAGTGGTTCTACCAGGTGTCATTTGTAATAGGGGTTCTACCTGGTGTAATGTGTGTAGGGGGCTCTACTTGGTGAAATGTATATAAGTGGCACTACTGTGTGGCGTAATATGAATTGGTATTATTTTGTGACCACGCCCCTTCTCCATGAAGCCACGCCCCTATAATTTTGTCGCGTGCCTTCGGCGCACACTCTCCCTATTTTAAATATGTGGTGGGGGGGCACCAATTCTCTTTCTGGCACAGGGTACAAAGGTGTCTACTTATGGCAGCAAATGCCCCAATGCTTCAGGATTCTAAGTAAAAATTACTCAAAAGTGCTTAAAGATATATATGTAGAGTAGACTGCAATACATGTACATTTCACTAAACAGCTAGAGGCAGCTGCATTGGGACCTGCATGCAACTTGGAACCAGGCCTTTAGTATTCATTAAAAACACAGCCCATTTACTGATGGTCGTATCTGATACTTCATTAAAGTACTATATTGAGAATGAAATATAGACCTGATTTGTACGCAAACTCAATGGTTTATGTACAAATCCAGTGTTTAGAGGTCTGTACATTCACAATTCCCGCTTTGCGCATGAGGAGGTTTGGAGGCAAACACTAATTTTATGCAGATACAGCAGTGGGGTTAAGGGTGCAGCATCCGGTTTCTATGCCCAGTTCTGGTAGTGTAGACTGGTGATGCCGCTTGCTTGCAGTGCTGATTGCCGGCCAGCAGGTGTTTACTTATAGGGGGTCATTCCCCCCAACTTTCTGCAGCCCGTGCGATCAACTAGACGCCGCCTATGGGGGGGTGTATTTCTGCATAGCAGGGCTGTGATCGCTTGTGCAGCCCTGCTATGCAAAAAAAAGTTTTGTGTAAAACAAGCCTGTGTTCGGATCTTCATGGCCAGAAAACGGTGAGTTGACGCCCCGGAACGCCTTACTCCTGTCAATCTTCGTGCGGTCGCCGCTGCGACTGCTTTCTTCGCTACCGTCGCCGGGCAATGACGCGCCTGCGCAATGCGGGCGCAGCGCATGTAGTTCTGACCCGATCGCATGGCTGCGACGAAGTACAGCGTGTGATCAGATCAGAATGACCCCCATAGTTCTGGGGATCTCCGTTCCTCCAATCCCTGCGAATGCAGCTGAACTCCATGGATACCGTACCTCATCCTGGCTGGGCATTGGACGCATACCTAAGATATGCCCATTTTGCTACCTATGCAGAATTAACCGCAAAAAAAACAAGATTTTACTCACCGGTAAATCTATTTCTCGTAGTCCGTAGTGGATGCTGGGAACTCCGTAAGGACCATGGGGAATAGACGGGCTCCGCAGGAGACTGGGCACTCTAAAAGAAAGATTAGGTACTATCTGGTGTGCACTGGCTCCTCCCTCTATGCCCCTCCTCCAGACCTCAGTTAGGATACTGTGCCCGGAAGAGCTGACACAATAAGGAAGGATGTTGAATCCCGGGTAAGACTCATACCAGCCACACCAATCACACCGTATAACTCGTGATACTATACCCAGTTAACAGTATGAAATACAACTGAGCCTCTCAACAGATGGCTCAACAATAACCCTTTAGAAAGGCAATAACTATATACAAGTATTGCAGACAATCCGCACTTGGGATGGGCGCCCAGCATCCACTACGGACTACGAGAAATAGATTTACCGGTGAGTAAAATCTTATTTTCTCTGACGTCCTAGTGGATGCTGGGAACTCCGTAAGGACCATGGGGATTATACCAAAGCTCCCAAACGGGCGGGAGAGTGCGGATGACTCTGCACACCGAATGAGAGAACTCAAGGTCCTCCTCAGCCAGGGTATCAAATTTGTAGAATTTTGCAAACGTGTTTGCCCCTGACCAAGTTGCAGCTCGGCAAAGTTGTAAAGCCGAGACCCCTCGGGCAGCCGCCCAAGATGAGCCCCTTTCCTTGTGGAATGGGCTTTTACTGATTTAGGATGCGGCAATCCAGCCGCAGAATGCGCCAGCTGAATTGTGCTACAAATCCAGCGAGCAATAGTCTGCTTAGAAGCAGGGGCACCTATTTTGTTGGGTGCATACAGGATAAAAAACGAGTCAGTTTTCCTGACTCCAGCCGTCCTGGAAATATAAATTTTTAAGGCCCTGACTACGTCCAGAAACTTGGTTTCTTCCAAGTCCCTAGTAGCCGCAGGCACTACAATAGGTTGGTTCAAGTGAAAAGCTGATACCACCTTAGGGAGAAACTGGGGACGAGTCCTCATTTCTGCCCTATCCATATGGAAAATCAGATAAGGGCTTTTACATGACAAAGCCGCCAATTCTGACACACGCCTGGCCGAAGCCAAGGCCAATAACATGACCACTTTCCACGTGAGATATTTCAGATCCACAGTTTTAAGTGGCTCAAACCAATGTGATTTCAGGAAACTCAACACCACGTTGAGATCCCACGATGCCACAGGAGGCACAAAAGGGGGCTGAATATGTAGCACTCCCTTTACAAAAGTCTGAACTTCAGGCAGTGAAGCCAGTTCTTTCTGGAAGAAAATCGACAGAGCCGAAATCTGGACCTTAATGGAACCCAATTTTAGGCCCATAGTCACTCCCGACTGTAGGAAGTGCAGAAAACGACCCAGCTGAAATTCCTCTGTTGGGGCCTTCCTGGCCTCACACCACGCAACATATTTTCGCCAAATACGGTGATAATGGTTTGCGGTTACTTCTTTCCTGGCTTTTATCAGCGTAGGAATGACTTCCTCCGGAATGCCCTTTTGCTTTAGGATCCGGAATTCAACCGCCATGCCGTCCAACACAGCCGCGGTAAGTCTTGGAACAGACAGGGCCCCTGCTGTAGCAGATCCTGTCTGAGCGGTAGAGGCCATGGGTCCTCTGATATTATTTCTGTAAGTTCTGGGTACCAAGCTCTTCTTGGCCCATCCGGAACCACGTGTATCGTTCTTACTCCTCGTTTTCTTATTATTCTCAGTACCTTTGGTATGAGAGGCAGAGGAGGGAATACATAAACCGATTGGTACACCCACGGTGTCACTAGAGCGTCCACAGCTATTGCCTGAGGGTCCCTTGACCTGGCGCAATATCTAGTTTTTTGTTTAGGCGGGACACCATCATGTCCACCTGTGGCCTTTCCCAACGGTTTACCAACAGTTGGAAGACTTCTGGATGAAGTCCCCACTCTCCCGGGTGTCGGTCGTGTCTGCTGAGGAAGTCTGCTTCCCAGTTGTCCACTCCCGGAATGAACACTGCTGACAGTGCTAAGACGTGATTTTCCGCCCAGCGGAGAATCCTTGTGGCTTCTGCCATCGCCATCCTGCTTCTTGTGCCGCCCTGTCGGTTTACATGGGCGACTGCCGTGATGTTGTCTGATTGGATCAGTACCGGCTGGTTTTGAAGCAGAGGCCTTGCCAGACTTAGGGCATTGTAAATGGCCCTCAGTTCCAGAATATTTATGTGTAGGGACGACTCCTGACTTGACCAAAGTCCTTGGAAATTTCTTCCCTGTGTGACTGCCCCCCAGCCTCGAAGGCTGGCATCCGTGGTTACCAGGACCCAGTCCTGTATGCCGAATCTGCGGCCCTCTTGAAGATGAGCACTCTGCAGCCACCACAGTAGAGATACCCTGGTCCTTGGAGACAGGGTTATCAGCCGATGCATCTGAAGATGCGATCCCGACCACTTGTCCAAGAGGTCCCACTAAAAGGTTCTTGTATGGAACCTGCCGAATGGAATTTTGCTTCGTAAGAAGCTACCATTTTTCCCAGGACTCATGTGCAGTGATGCACCGATACCTGTTTTGGTTTCAGGAGGTCTCTGACTAGAGATGACAGCTCCTTGGCTTTCTCCTGCGGGAGAAACACTTTTTTCTGTTCTGTGTCCAGAACCATCCCCAGGAACAGTAGGCGTGTGGTAGGAACCAGCTGTGACTTTGGAATGTATAGAATCCATCCGTGCTGTTGTAGCACTTCCCGAGATAGTGCTACTCCGACCAACAACTGCTCCTTGGACCTCGCCTTTATAAGGAGATCGTCCAAGTACGGGATAATTAAAACTCCCTTTTTTCGAAGGAGTATCATCATTTCTGCCATTACCTTGGTAAAGACCCTCGGTGCCGTGGACAGTCCAAACGGCAGTGTCTGGAATTGGTAATGGCAATCCTGTACCACAAATCTGAGGTACTCCTGGTGAGGATGGTAAATGGGGACATGTAGGTAAGCATCCTTGATGTTCAGGGATACCATGTAATCCCCCTCCTCCAGGCTTGCAATAACCGCCCTGAGCGATTCCATCTTGAACTTGAATTTTTTTTATGTATGTGTTCAAGGATTTCAAATTTAAAACGGGTCTCACCGAACCGTCCGGTTTCGGTACCACAAACAGTGTGGAATAGTAACCCTGTCCTTGTTGAAGTAGGGGCACCTTGACTATCACCTGCTGGAAATACAGCTTGTGAATTGCCTCTAGCACAGCCTCCCTGCCTGAGGGAGTTGTCGGCAAGGCAGATTTGAGGAAACGGCGGGGGGGAGACGCCTCGAATTCCAGCTTGTACCCCTGAGATACTACTTGAAGGATCCAGGGATCCACCTGTGAGCGAGCCCACTGATCGCTGAAATTTTTGAGGCGGCCCCCCACCGTACCTGGCTACGCCTGTGGAGCCCCCGCGTCATGCGGTGGACTCAGAGGAAGCGGGGGAAGAATTTTGATTCTGGGAACTGGCTGACTGGTGCAGCTTTTTCCCTCTTCCCTCGTCTCTGTGCAGAAAGGAAGCGCCTTTGACCCGCTTGCTTTTCTGAAGCCGAAAGGACTGTACCTGATAATACAGTGCTTTTCTTAGGCTGTGAGGAAACCTGAGGTAAAAAATTTTCTTCCCAGCTGTTGCTGTGGAAGCGAGGTCCCAGAGACCATCTCCAAACAATTCCTCACCCTTATAAGGCTCTATGTGCCTTTTAAAGTCAGCATCACCTGTCCAGTGTCGGGTCTCTAATACCCTCCTGACAGAATGGACATTGCATTAATTTTGGATGCCAGCCGGCAAAATATCCCTCTGTGCATCCCTCATATATAAGACGACGTCTTATGTTCGCAAAATAGTATCCCAGTTTGACAGGGTTACAGACCACGCTGCAGCAGCACTATCTGCAGGTCTCAGTCTAGTACCTGAGTGTGTAAATACAGACTTCAGGCTAGCCTCCTGCTATTTATCAGCAGGTACCTTCAAAGTGGCCGTATCCTAAGACGGCAGTGCCACCTTTTTTGACAAACGTGTGAGCGCCTTATCCACCCTAGGGGATATCTCCCAGCGTAACTTATCCTCTGGCGGGAAAGGGTACGCCATCAGTAACTTTTTAGAAATTACCAGTTTCTTATCGGGGGAACCCACGCTTTTTCACACTTCATTCACTCATTTGATGGGGGAACAAAACACTGCCTGCTTTTTCTCCCCACACCTAAAACCCTTTTTTAGTGGTACTTGGGTTAATGTCAGAAATGTGTAACACATTTTTTATTGCCGGGATCATGTAACGGATGTTCCTAGTGGATTGTGTATATGTCTCAACCTCGTCGACACTGGAGTCAGACTCCGTGTCGACATCTGTGTCTGCCATCTGAGGATGGCCTTTGAGACGCCTGGGCAGGTGCGGGCTGAGAAGCCGGCTGTCCCATAGCTGTTACGTCATCCAGCCTTTTATGTAAGGAGTTGACACTGTCGGTTAATACCTTCCACCTATCCATCCACTCTGGTGTCGGCCCACAGGGGGCGACATCCCATTTATCGGCATCTGCTCCGCCTCCACATAAGCCTCCTCATCAAACATGTCGACACAGCCGTACCGACATAACGCACACACACAGGGAATGCTCTGACTGAGGACTGGACCCCACACAGCCCTTTGGGGAGACAGAGAGAGAGTATGCCAGCACACACCAGAGCGCTATATAATCATATAATGTAGGGATAAACACTATCACTGAGTGAATTTTCCCCAATAGCTGCTTGTATAAACAATATTGCGCCTAAATTTAGTGGCCCCCCTCTCTTTTTAACCCTTTGAGCCTGAAAACTACAGGGGAGAGCCTGGGGAGCTGTCTTCCAGCTACACTGTGAAGAGAAAATGGTGCCAGTGTGCCGAGGGAGATAGCTCCGCCCCTTTTTCGCGGACTTTTCTCCCGCTTTTTTATGGATTCTGGCAGGGGTAATTATCACATATATAGCCTCTGGGGCTATATATTGTGATTATTTTGCCAGCCAAGGTGTTTTTATTGCTGCTCAGGGCACCCCCCCCCTTGCGCCCTGCACCCTCAGTGACCGGAGTGTGAAGTGTGTATGAGGAGCAATGGCGCACAGCTGCAGTGCTGTGCGATACCTTGGTGAAGACTGAAGTCTTCTGCCGCCGATTTTCCGGACCATCTTCATGCTTCTGGATCTGTAAGGGGGACGGCGGCGCGGCTCTGGGAACGAACACCAAGGACGGGTCCTGCAGTCGATCCCTCTGGAGCTAATGGTGTCCAGTAGCCTAAGAAGCCCAAGCTAGCTGCAAGCAGGTAGGTTCGCTTCTTCTCCCCTTAGTCCCTCGTTGCAGTGAGCCTGTTGCCAGCAGGTCTCACTGTAAAATAAAAAACCTAACATATACTTTCTTTCTAGGAGCTCAGGAGAGCCCCTAGTGTGCATCCAGCTCGGCCGGGCACAGAAATCTAACTGAGGCTTGGAGGAGGGGCATAGAGGGAGGAGCCAGTGCACACCAGATAGTACCTAATCTTTCTTTTAGAGTGCCCAGTCTCCTGCGGAGCCCGTCTATTCCCCATGGTCCTTACGGAGTTCCCAGCATCCACTAGGACGTCAGAGAAATGACATGCAACCAACTCTGCTTCGATAGTAAATATGCATATGACAGGAGCAACTGCGCCATGAGGTGTGGCTTCACTGTGAGTACAAAAGATGGACACAGTACACAGCTCATATACATTACAGTAAGTCTATGGAAGTGTAGATAGCAAGTACCCAAGCAGTAGCGGATCTTGCCACGGGCAAGCAGGACTTTTGCCCGGGGTGCCACCTTCCGGAGGGCGCCGGCGCCATCTGGAGGGCGCCGCACCAGGGCAAGATCCGCTGCTGCTGTGCCCCCCGCTGCCCGCTGTGTCCCGTTGCCGCTGCCCGCTGTGAAGGGAAACTAGATGCTACGCATCTAGTTTCCCTTTGTGGAGAGGACCTTTACTGTGCAGTGCGCGATGACGTCATCGCTTACCGCGCAGCAAAGGTCCTCTCCACGAAGGGAAATAGTAGCGTCTAGTTTCCCTTCGTGGAGAGGACCTTTGCTGTGCGGTGCGCGATGACGTCATCGCGCACCGCACATCATTTCAGTGGCGCTACTACTGTACAGGGGGCGTAACTGACCACGGCCCCTGTATGAAGCCACGCCCCTATTGCCGCCCGGGGTGCAAAAAGCCGCTGAACCGGCCCTGTACCCAAGTCACATTGTGTTTGTTAAAAGGAAACTGAGAAAAACAAAAATATAAAATTGGACCTTTTTTTAAGCTAACACTACAAAACATTTTTGCAACCTTCATCTTCCCTGCCAGAGAAATGGTCTTAATTTGCACCAGCAGTTTGACACCTGTTAGGTTGGGACACATTTCGTGTCAGCCTTGCTGTACTTTGATGCATCAACATACCCAGGGCATTAGAGAGCCTGGCTGGGCCCAGGTACTTTTCAGGAGGTGTGGCCTAATCACAGGAGGTGTGGTCATGAAACAAATTGTGTTTTAAGCGACTTCATGGCCACACTGCAGCCCAACACAGAGCAGTGTGTTCCGGGCTGAGGAGAAGAGTTGCAGCTGCTGCTGCCAGGTAAGGAGGCCCTGGGCCCCCACTGTGCCACTCCATAAGACCTGGGCCCGGGTAATTTGTACCCTCTCCCCCCCTTTCTCGGCACCACTGCACATAACCCCTCCAAATACCTTGGTGCAAGGAGCCACAAGTGCAAAATGTGTCAGAGTTGTTGGGGCAAAAGTTGCATTTCGCTAAGAGATGCCCATTTAAATAAAGAGCAAGTTGCATGGAAAAAAGCTGCTGCAAAATGTGTCAGAGTTGTTGGGGCAAAAGTTGCATTTCGCTAAGAGATGCCCATTTAAATAAAGAGCAAGTTGCATGGAAAAAAGCTGCAACTGAATGAGTTGGAGTACCTGTAGATGAATATTATTCATATTTATAAACATCAATTAAAACAGTTTTTCTTTCTAGTTTTTGGAAGCAGTTAAGAAGAGAATCTTTACCTATTGTGAGGTTTTAAGGGTTTTCAGCAAAAACAAGATGAATATTAGACATTTTCTAACATTCTGTTTTAATTACATTATTTTCAGCACTATGATTCCAATAATTATCAGATCTTGGAAGAGTTGATATACAGTAATGTCACTGCTTTATCCATTAAAGGTGAATGAACTGTAACCTCTAACTTTCAGCAAGCTGGAAGGACCAGCTGGGATTTCCAGTGGAACAACAGCTGGTGAGCCACAGGCTGCCTATCCGTGATCTAGAAGACACAACTTTTAAAGAAGTTAGTAACAGGTTTGTAAAATATGTCTAGGTGACTTTCAGGAAAGTCAGACCTAGCAGCTGCCACATATACTTTTTCTATTACATTTTACTGATCAATGCTTTGATCTGTTTATTCTTCTTTGCAGAATTCCAGCTGTCACATTTTTGCTTAACATACTTGTTCTTTTTGATATATTTTAATATGAATGTTTCTATTGTAAGTGTATTATGTTTTATTCAGTAATGTATGCTCCTGAAGATTTTTTTAAAGGGGAACTCTTGTCTCTGATAAGATTGTATACTAGCTGCAATGTTCAGAATTGTCTGGTATTTATTTATTTTTCTCTCTGTCTCCAATTACCTACAGTATCTCTCCCCCCAACACTTTCTCACTCTCCACCTATTTTCTCTTTTCCCACCCCCAACACTTTCTTCCCACCTCTCTTCCTCCCTCCCCCATTGTCTCTTGCAGGGGCACTTCAAGAGAGGAGTAGGCTCGTGTGAAGACTCTTTCTGGGCCTCCTCCTCTCTAGCCAGCTGATCTGTAGACTCTGAGCACTAGTGTCACTAGGAGACATCACTAATTGTACCATGGAGGACTGGCAACATGTGGTGTGGTCCTATGAATCATGGTTCCAATTGTTACAGGCTGATGGTATGGTTCGTGTCTGGTGCATGCCCCATGAGGCCATGGACCCAGGCTGTCAACAAGGCCAGTGGTGGTTCCATAATCATGTGGGGTGTGTCCGCTGGTCCACCTAAACATGTCATTGACCTGTAACCACTGCGTTGCAGTGCTTGGTAACCATTTGCAACCCTTCATGGACTTCAATCGAGCATTTATGGAATGTGTTGGAGTGGTCCATTTGCACTCAAGGATCTTGCACCTACTGTACATATATCAGGAAACTGTGGGAAGCTATCCAGATGACATGGGTCAACATCTTCCCAGAGGTCTTTTATGCACTTGTGGAATTGAAAGACTGACAGCATGATCCCGCAGGTCAGAATCCTGACACATCTTAGAGGTGAGTACAAGGGTTGGGGTTAGGCACTAGTAGAAGGATTAGGGTTAGGCTCTGGGAGGGATAGATTAGGGTTAGGGTTAGGGGCAGAAGTAGGCTAAAAATACTTACCAGGATGTGTTGGGATTCTGGCCATTGGGATCCTGACTGCCAGTATTTCATTTTGAGTGATAGAGTAGAACTGACCAGGTGGTGAAGACTTTGGCGCAGTTGGTCAGCTTATTAAAATAAATTGTTTTATCAAAACAGCTTTTTCTGTGTACTCTTTATGTTACCACCATCAGAATTCCGGATCCTGGAATTTACCACCATTAAGAGGGGCCGTCTGGTGGCTTTGTGATGGGAATCATGCCAAACTGCATCATCAAAATCATTGTATAATCAAGTTTGTTCAGTCTAGACAATCCATCCTCTACTTCCTAGTACAGATGTGTACTAGGAATGATGCCCCTCTAAGGTCTGCCACGGCTAGGGTTGCCACCTCTCCCGGATTTCCTGGATTCTCCAGGATTTGGTGGCAACCCACCAGGAGGCTTTTCCCCTCTCCCGGATTCCGGGATTCTCCCGGAATAAGTGGACTCTGCCTCCACAAGCCCACAAACCAGTGGGACTGCTGGGGGCGTTGCCGGCTGCACGCACATAGGAAACGTGGATGGCCGTTGTATGACTGTGACGTTGAGACGAGTAACAGGTGCAGCAGGGCGGACTGGTGGCGGACGGTGACTGGGAGCAGTAGCAGGCAGCATGTCTCTGTCGGTGCTGGCTCTGGCGTAGCCTAGGTAGGAATCCTAGGTGTGTGTTGGACTTGCATGTCAGACGATGTGGGAATGCTGTGGTACCATAGAAACAGGGCAAATGGGGGGAGGGGGAGCAGTGTGAGGCACGAGGTGAGCACAGTGAGATGAGTTATGAGGTGAGTACTGTGAGAAATGCGGAGAGTGGTGTGAGGAGAACAGTGTGAGGGGGGTGCAGTGTGAGGTAAGGTGTGAGGAGAGCAGTGTGAGGGGGGTGCAGTGTGAGGTAAGGTGTGAGGGGGGTGCAGTGTGAGGTAAGGTGTGAGGAGAGCAGTGTGAGGGGGGTGCAGTGTGAGGTAAGGTGTGAGGAGAGCAGCGAGAGGGGAGGTGCAGTGTGAGGTAAGGTGTGAGGAGAGCAGTGTGGGGGGGGGTGCAGTGTGAGAGCAGTGTGTAGGGGGGGGTGCAGTGTGAGGTGAGGTAAGGTGTGAGGAGAGCAGTGTGAGGTAAGGTGTGAGGAGAGCAGTGTGAGAGGGGTGCAGTGTGAGGTAAGGTGTGAGGAGAGCAGTGTGAGGGGGGTGCAGTGTGAGGTAAGGTGTGAGGAGAGCAGTGTGAGGGGGGTGCAAAGTAAGGTAAGGTGTAAGGAGAGCCATCAGCAGGCTTATTTACATGAACATTGCTCGGTGTCGGGGGGGGGGGGGGGGGGGGGGGGGGGGTTGGGATTGAAGAATTGGATCTCCAGGAATTGATTATGCATTAGGTGGCAGGTGGCATATCCGCTCCGAGCATCTTTCTCGCTCACAATGTGCATCTTATTGACAGAAATAACACAACTGTGAATATAAAGTAAACTACATTGCTGGCTTGAGTTGATCAATTTAATCTGTGTATAGATGAATCTAAATCTGTGTACGAAGGGTTCCAATGTGAGTGACCTTTGCTCTTTCTCACACCAAGTTCCATTCTGATACCTTTGCAAATTTGTAGGTGTTTAAAACTGAGGGCAGGCCCGGCGCTACCCGCTCAGCAAAGGGATGCAGTGCAGGTAGGCGCCAGGGAGGAGAGGCGCTTTCCCTGCACTGCATCCCCGCTGCTGTGCCGTCCTGTCACCCCCTGCTGCCGGCTGCTGTGCCTGTCACTGTATGACAGGCAGCGGCGCTGGCAGATTAAAGCCTCCCCTCCTCTCCCTTTGACATTCTCTACGGTAACAGTTCTCCTCCCCCAGGTGGCGCTAACATACGCTACCCATTGTTTTCTACCCGGGCCTCCCCTCGCTGGAATTACACTTGTTCCGCCTCTTTTCCGCCGCGGCCACTCAGACATCCCAAGCTGTGGCATGTGCGCATGCACAAGAAAATAGCAAAGGGGGAGCGCGGCATCAGCGACGCTGAGACCTGAGTTGCCACGGCGTAGCAAGTGTAATACCAGCGAGGGGAAGCCCAGGGACAAAACAACAGGGAGCGTATGGCAGCGCTGGCTGGGGGAGGAGAACTGTTACCATGGAGAATGACAAAGGGAGCGCAGTGAAGGCAGCTGAGTACATCCTGCCCTAACTGATCGGACGAAGGGGGGCGGAGCGTAACGGACGAAAAGGGGGCGGAGCTTCACGGCCGAAAAGGGGGCGGGGCTACACGGAACCAGAAGACTGCAGTACCACAGAGGAGCGGGAAGATCCTCTTCAAATGTAAGTAGTCTCTCTCTCCCCCCCTCCCTCTCCCTTCCTCCCTACCAACTTGACACTTGCATGCCGTACTGTATAAAATGGGGACACCTGCCTGCCGTACTGTATAAAATGGGGACACGTGCCTGCGTAATGTGTAAAATGGGGACTCTCGCCTGCGTAATGTGTGAAATAGGGACACTTGCCTGTGTAATGTGTAAAATGGGGACTCTCGCTTGCGTAATGTGTAAAATGGGGACACTTGCCTGTGTAATGTGTAAACTGGGGACTCTCGCCTGCGTAATGTGTACAATGGGGTCACTTGCCTGACGTACTTGCAAAATGGGGACTCTTGCCTGCTGTAATGTGTAAAATGGGGACTCTCGCCTGCGTAATGTGTAAAATGGGGACACTTGCCTGCCGTACTGTGTAAAATGAGGACTCTTGCCTGCGTAATGTGTAAAATGGGGACTCTCGCCTGCGTAATGTGTAAAATGGGGACTCTCGCCTGCCGTACTGTGTAAAACGGGGACTCTCGCCTGCGTAATGTGTAAAATGGGGACTCTTGCCTGCCGTACTGTGTAAAATGGGGACTCTCGCCTGCGTAATGTGTAAAATGGGGACTCTTGCCTGCTGTACTGTGCAAAATGGGGACACTTGCCTGCCGCACTGTGTAAAATGGGTACACTTGCCTGCCGCACTGTGTAAAATGGGTACACTTGCCTGCCGTACTGTGTAAAATGGGGACTCTCGCCTGCGTAATGTGTAAAATGGGGACTCTTGCCTGCTGTACTGTGCAAAATAGGGACACTTGCCTGCCGCACTGTGTAAAATGGGGACACTTGCCTGCCGCACTGTGTAAAATGGGTACACTTGCCTGCCGCACTGTGTAAAATGGGGACACTAGCCTGCCGCACTGTGTAAAATGGGGACTCTTGCCTGCCGTAATGTGTAAAATGGGGACTTTTGATGTTTGTTTTTTTCCCCCTGTGGTGGCCGTGATGATATCAGATGAGACCATGCCCATATCAATGAGGCCACGCCCCCTTGCCGGGAGCGCGCCCATGATTTTTCTTTTTATAGCTATGGGGGGGGAACGCTTTTTTAAAATGTAAATGGGGGGGCGTTTTGAAATCTCGCACTGGGAGCCAAATTGGCTAGAAACAGCCCTAGACCACATCCTTTTATTCAGCGCGCTGTCCCTTTGTAAAGTATGGGAGGGCGCAAATTTATAGTTTGCAGGAGGGCGCCGAACACCCTAGCACCGGCCCTGACTGAGGGGTCTATGTAGTAAGCCTTGGAGAGAGATGAAGTAGACTCCCGCGGAGATAAAGTACCAG
Source organism: Pseudophryne corroboree (assembly GCF_028390025.1). NCBI lineage: Eukaryota > Metazoa > Chordata > Amphibia > Anura > Myobatrachidae > Pseudophryne > Pseudophryne corroboree. The sequence continues at coordinate 91,755,959 of NC_086448.1, forward strand.
CCGGTCAACTACTAACTGTAATGTTTGAAAAAAAGACAGGAGCTGGTTGGTTGGTTGGTTGGTTGGTTGGTTGGTACTTTATCTCCATCCACTTTATCTTTCTTTATCTTCCCTATAGACTGTAAGCTTGCGAGCAGGGCCTTCCTACCTCTATGACGATCTGTTATTACCCAGTTTTGTTTTTCCACTATCGTTTCCAATTGTTTCGTCTTACGTGATCACTCTTTCCAATTGTAAAGTGCAATGGAATTTGCTGCGCTATATAATAAGAAACAGTTAATAAATAAATAATCTCTCTCAAAGGCTTAATACACAGACCCCTAATTGCTTTCTAAAGGATTGTTTACTTAAATAATGGAAATAAGATAGATGTGCTGTAACCAATAACAACGGATGTGACATTAGTTTGCATCAGTCCAATTTATACTAGGGAAAGCTGACTTGTTGTGGGTACGGGATAAAGCACATTTCAGCTTCAATTAATATTTAAAAAAAAAAGATTTAAATTTTACTGGCATTCAAATAGTATGGTTCATAAAATATATGCATTTTACGAGTTGGGATCGATACGCAGGCGCTGGGGATGCCGACTGCGGCATCCCAATGGTGAGATTCCTGACAGGGGCAAGGTAAGTATACTTACCTTCCCCTAATGCCCCCCTAACCCTCCCTTCCTGAAGCCTAAACCTAACCATCCCCCCTTCCTCGTAGCTTAAACATAACCCCCTCTACCCGCAGCCTAACCCTAACCCTCCTTCACCAGCAGCCTAAACCTAACACCACCCCCTCCCACACACACACACACACACACACACACACACACACACACACACACACACACACACACACACACACAGATTACTTCCCCGGTGGCCCGGCAGTCACTTGTTCGGGATCACAGCTGTCGGGATTCCACGCCGGGATTATGATTCCAGTCAGTGTTGGGATTCCATCGTCGGTATTTTGAGTACTGGGATCCTGACCAGATCCCCATTTAACTATACAAGCTACAAACCAGCCAATTCATTTGGTTTGAAAGTTCATGCTGTAAAAAAATATTCACAATTGACAAAAAATGCATATTACAGGCACTTTTGTACTTACATCGTAACATAGTTGATGAGGTTAAGAAAGACAAAATGTCCATCGTGTTTCACCTGTAATGTAATCCTTACGCTAGTCTGAATGTGACTATAGTTTACTATAATGACCCGGATGAAGTTGTGTTTATTAGTATAATATCTACTAGAATTCATGCTTTTTCTAATATAAACTTCTTATATAATCTTAAATGCTGTACCCTTGGATATTGCTTTCAGTTAGGAATTTATCTAATCCATTTTTAAACTTATCGAGTGAGTCCACCATTACTACCTTCTCTGGCAGATAATTCCAAAACCTTACTGCCCTTATTGTGAAGAACCCTTTCCTTCGTATGGAATTAAATTTCCTTTCCTTTAGTCTGCGTGTACGGAGTAGATTTTTGTAAATAAACAATCGCCTGAAAGGTCCTTGTATTGTCCTTTTATATATTTGTAAATATAAATAAAGGCCCCCCTTAACCACCTCTTTTCGAATGTTGGGGGTAATTCCAAGTTGATCGCAGCAGGATTTTTGATAGCAGTTGGGTAAAACCATGTGCACTGCAGGGGGGCCAGATATAACATGTGCAGAAAGAGTTAGATTTGGGTGGGTTATTTTGTTTCTGTGCAGGGTAAATACTGGCTGCTTTATTTTTACACTGCAAATTAGATTGCAGATTGAACACACCCCACCCACATCTAACTCTCTCTGCACATGTTAAATCTGCCTCCCCTGCAGTGCATATGGTTTTGCCCAATTGCTATCAAAAATCCTGCTGCGATCAACTTGGAATTACCCCCGTTAACATATCTAGCCTAGTAAGCCTTTCCTCATAGTCCAGTACCTCTAGACCCTTAATCAATTTGGTTTCTCATAGTGATGAGCGGGTTCGGTTCCTTGGAATCCGAAACCCCCCAAACTTCACCCATTTTACACGGTTCCGAGGCAGACTCGGATCCTCCCGCCTTGCTCAGTTAATCCGAGCGCGCCTGAACGTCATCATCCCGCTGTCGGATTCTCACGAGATTCGTATTCTATATAAGGAGCTGCGCATCGCCGCCATTTTCACTCGTGCATTGGAGATTATAGGGAGAGGACGTGTGCAGCGTTCTCTCAGTTGTGTTCAGTGTGCTGCAAATATCTGTGCTCAGTGTGCTTGCAAATATCTGTGCTCAGATTGCTGAAAATATCTACGTTCTCTGCCTGAAAAACGCTCCATATCTGTGCTGCATTGTAGTATATAGTAGGAGGACAGTGCAGAATTTTGATGACCAGTGACCACCAGTATTATATCAGTATGGTACAGTAGTCGACTGCTCTACCTACCTCTGTGTCGTCAAGTATACTATCCATCCATACCTGTGGTGCATTTAAGTTTTGCGCAGTATATTTATAGTAGGAGGACGGTCATAATTTTGCTGACCACCAATATATAATATATAGCAGTACGGTACAGTAGTCCACTGCACTACCTACCTCTGTGTCGTCAAGTATACTATCCATCCATACCTGTGGTGCATTTAAGTTTTGCGCAGTATATATATAGTAGGAGGACAGTGTATAATTTTGCTGACCACCAGTATATAATATATAGCAGTACGGTACAGTAGCCCACTGCTCTACCTACCTCTGTGTCGTCAAGTATACTATCCATCCATACCTGGGGTGCATTTAAGTTTTGCGCAGTATATGTATAGTAGGAGGACAGTGCATAATTTTGCTGACCACCAGTATATAATATATAGCAGTACGGTACAGTAGTCCACTGCTCTACCTACCTCTGTGTCGTCAAGTATACTATCCATCCATACCTGGGGTGCATTTAAGTTTTGCGCAGTATATATATAGTAGGAGGACAGTGCATAATTTTGCTGACCACCAGTATATAATATATAGCAGTACGGTACAGTAGTCCACTGCTCTACCTACCTCTGTGTCGTCAAGTATACTATCCATCCATACCTGTGGTGCATTTAAGTTTTGCGCAGTATTAGTAGGAGGACAGTGCATAATTTTGCTGACCACCAGTATATAATATATAGCAGTACGGTACAGTAGTCCACTGCTCTACCTACCTCTGTGTCATCAAGTATACTATCCATCCATACCTGTGGTGCATTTAAGTTTTGCGCAGTATATATATAGTAGGAGGACAGTGCATAATTTTCTGACCACCAGTATATAATATGTAGCAGTACGGTACAGTAGTCCACTGCTCTACCTACCTCTGTGTTGTCAAGTATACTATCCATCCATACCTGTGGTGCATTTAAGTTTTGCGCAGTATATATATATAGTAGGAGGACAGTGCATAATTTTGCTGACCACCAGTATATAATATATAGCAGTATGGTACAGTAGTCCACTGCTCTACCTACCTCTGTGTCGTCAAGTATACTATCCATCCATACTTGTGGTGCATTTAAGTTTTGCGCAGTACATATATAGTAGGAGGACAGTGCATAATTTTGCTGACCACCAGTATATAATATATAGCAGTACAGTACAGTAGGCCACTGCTCTACCTCTGTGTCGTCAAGTATACTACAAAAGTTCAGTAAAATGACCCAAAAATCTAAATTTAAAGCGTCTGATGAGAAGCGTAAACTTGCCAATATGCCATTTACGACACGAAGTGGCAAGGAACGGCTGAGGCCCTGGCCTATGTTCATGGCTAGTGGTTCAGATTCACATGAGAATGGAAGCACTCATCCTCTCGCTAGAAAACTGCAGTGCCACTCCTAGATGGGCCAGGTGTTTGTGTCAGCCACTTGTGTCGCTTAGCTTAGTCACACAGCTACCTCATTGCACCTCTTTTTCTCTTTGCATCATGTGCTGTTTGGGGACTATTTTTTGAAGTGCCATCCTGTCTGACACTGCAGTGCCACTCCTAGATGGGCCAGGTGTTTGTGTCGGCCACTTGTGTCGCTTAGCTTAGTCACACAGCTACCTCATTGCTTCTCTTTTTTTCTTTGCATCATGTGCTGTTTAGGGACTATTTTTTAAATCTGCCATCCTGTCTGACACTGCAGTGCCACTCCTACATGGGCCAGGTGTTTGTGTCGGCCACTTGGGTCACTTAGCTTAGCCATCCAGCGACCTTGGTGCACCTCTTTTTCTCTATCGTCCTAAGTGGATGCTGGGGTTCCTGAAAGGACCATGGGGAACAGCGGCTCCGCAGGAGACAGGGCACAAAAAAGTAAAGCTTTTACCAGATCAGGTGGTGTGCACTGGCTCCTCCCCCTATGACCCTCCTCCAGACTCCAGTTAGATTTTGTGCCCGAACGAGAAGGGTGCAATCTAGGTGGCTCTCCTAAAGAGCTGCTTAGAGAAAGTTTAGCTTAGGTTTTTTTACTTTACAGTGAGTCCTGCTGGCAACAGGATCACTGCAACGAGGGACTTAGGGGAGAAGTAGTGAACTCACCTGCGTGCAGAGTGGATTTGCTGCTTGGCTACTGGACACTAGCTCCAGAGGGACGATCACAGGTACAGCCTGGATGGTCACCGGAGCCGCGCCGCCGGCCCCCTTGCAGACGCTGAAGAGAGAAGAGGTCCAAAATCGGCGGCTGAAGACTCCTGAGTCTTCATAAAGGTAGCGCACAGCACTGCAGCTGTGCGCCATTTTCCTCTCAGCACACTTCACACAACAGTCACTGAGGGTGCAGAGCGCTGGGGGGGGCGCTCTGAGAGGCAAATAAAAACCTTATTAGAGGCAAAAAATACCTCACATATAGCCCACAGAGGCTATATGGAGATATTTAACCCCTGCCTAACTTCAAAAATAGCGGGAGACGAGCCCGCCGGAAAAGGGGCGGGGCCTATCTCCTCAGCACACAGCGCCATTTTCTCTCACAGAAAAGCTGGAGAGAAGGCTCCCAGGCTCTCCCCTGCACTGCACTACAGAAACAGGGTTAAAACAGAGAGGGGGGGCACGGATTTTGGCGATATTGTATATATATAAAAGATGCTATAAGGGAGAAACACTTATATAAGGTTGTCCCTATATAATTATAGCGTTTTTGGTGTGTGCTGGCAGACTCTCCCTCTGTCTCCCCAAAGGGCTAGTGGGTCCTGTCCTCTGTCAGAGCATTCCCGGTGTGTGTGCTGTGTGTCGGTACGTGTGTGTCGACATGTATGAGGACGATGTTGGTGAGGAGGCGGAGAAATTGCCTGTAATGGTGATGTCACTCTCTAGGGAGTCGACACCGGAATGGATGGCTTATTTAGAGAATTACGTGAGAATGTCAACACGCTGCAAGGTCGGTTGACGACATGAGACGGCCGACAATCTATTAGGACCGGTCCAGGCGTCTCAGAAACACCGTCAGGGGTTTTTAAAAAACGCCCATTTACCTCAGTCGGTCGACACAGACACAGACACGGACACTGAATACAGTGTCGACGGTGAATAAACAAACGTATTTCTCATTAGGGCCACACGTTAAGGGCAATGAAGGAGGTGTTACGTGTTTCTGATACTACAAGTACCACAAGAAAGGGTATTATGTGGGAGTGAAAAAACTACCTGTAGTTTTTCCTGAATCAGATAAAATAAAATGAAGTGTGTGATGATGCGTAGGGTTATCCCGATAGCAAATATTGGCGTTATACCCTTTCCCGCCAGAAATTAGGGTACGTTGGGAAACACCCCTTAGGGTGATAAGGCGCTCACACGCTTATCAAGTGGCGTTACCGTCTCCAGATACGGCCGCCCTCAAGGAGCCAGCTGATAGGAAGCTGGAAAAATATCCTACAAAGTATATACACACATACGGTGGTTATACTGCGACCAGCGATCGCCATCAGCCTGGAGATGCAGTGCTGGGTTGGCTTGGTCGGATTCCCTGACTGAAAATATTTTATTCATGTAGAGCATTTAATAGGATGCATTCTATATATATGTATGTGAGATGCACAGAGGGATATTTGCTCTCTGGCATCAAGATAAGTGCGTTGTCCATATCTCCCAGAAGATGTCAGGGACACGACAGTGGTCAGGTGATACAGATCCCATACGGCAGATGGAAGTATTGCTGTATAAAGGGAAGGAGTTATTTGGGGGTCGGTCCATCGGACCTGGGGACCACAGCAACAGCTGGGAAATCCAACCTTTTTTACCCCAAGTTACATCTCAGCTAAAAAAGACACCGTCTTTTCAGCCTCAATCTTTCCTTTCCCATGAGGGCATGCAGGCAAAAGGCCAGTCATATCTGCCCAGACATAGAGGTAAGGGAAGTAGACTGCAGCAGGCAGCCCTTTCCCAGGAAAAGAAGCCCTCCACCGCGTCTGCCAAGTCCTCAGCATGACGCTGGGGCCGTGCAAGCGGACTCAAGGTGGGGGGGTAGTCTCAAGAGTCTCAGGGCGCAGTGGGATCACTCGCAAGTTGACCCCTAGATCGTACGAGTATTATCCCAGGGGTAAAGATTGGAGAGTCGAGACATCTTCTCCTCGCAGGTTCCTGAAGTCTGCTTTACCAACGGCTCCCTCCGACAGGGAGGCAGCATTGGAAACAATTCACAAGCTGTATATCCAGCAGGTGATAATCAAAGTACCCCTCCTACGACAAGGAAAAGGGTATTATTTTTCCACACTATATTGTGGTACTGAAGCCAGACGGCTTGGTGACACATAGTCTAAATCTAAAATGTTTTGAACACTTACATAAAAGGTTCAAATCGAGATAAAGTCACTCAGAGCAGTGATAGCGAACCGGAAAAAAGGGGACTATATGGTGTCCCTGGACATCAAGGATTACCTCCATGTCCAAATTTTGTCCTTCTCATCAAGGGTACCTCTGGTTCGTGGTACAGAACTGTCAATATCAGTTTCAGACGATGCCGTTTGAATTATCCACGGCACCCCGGGCCTTTTTACCAAGGTAATGGCCGAAAAGATGTTTCTTCAAAGAAAAAAGGCATCTAAATTATCCCTTACTTGCACGACCTAAAAAGGGCAAGTTCCAGAGAACAGTTGGAGGTCGGAAGAGCACTATCTAAAGTAGTTCTTCGACGGCACGACTGGATTCTAAATATTCCAAGAATCGCAGCTGTTTTCCGACGATACGTCTGCTGTTCCTAGGGATGATTCTGGACACGGTTCAGAAAAAGGTTTTTCTTCCCGAGGAAAAAGCCAAGGAGTTATCCGACCTGTCAGGAACCTCCTAAAACCAGGAAAGGTGTCTGTACATCAATGCACAAGAGTCCTGGGAAAAATGGTGGCTTTTTACGAAGCAATTCCATTCGGCAGATTCCATGCAAGAATTTTCCAAAGGGATCTGTTGGACAAATGGTCAGGGTCGCATCCTCAGATGCACCTGCGAATAACCCTGTCGCCAAGGACAAGGGTATATCTTCTGTGGTGGTTGCAAAAGGCTCATCTATTGGAGGGCCGCAGATTCGGCATACAGGATTTGATCCTGGTGACCACGGACGCCAGCCTGAGAGGTTGGGGAGCAGTCACACAAGGAAGAAACTTCCAGGGGGTATGGACGAACCTGGAAAAGTCTCTTCACATAAACATTCTGGTACTAAGAGCAATCTAAAATGCTCTAAGCCAGGCGGAACCACTCCTGCAAGGAAAACCGGTGTTGATTCAGTCGGACAACATCACGGCGGTCGCCCATGTAAACAGACAGGGTGGCACAAGAAGCAGGAGTGCAATGGCAGAAGCTGCCAAGATTCTTCGCTGGGCGGAGAATCACGTAATAGCACTGTCAGCAGTGTTCTTCCCGGGCGTGGACAACTGGGAAGCAGACTTCCTCAGCAGACACGATATTCACCCGGGAGAGGGGGGTCTTCATCCAGAAGTCTTCCACATGCTAATAAACTGTTGGGAAAGACCAATGGTAGACATGATGGCGTCTCGCCTCAACAAGAAACTGGACAAGTATTGCGCCAGGTCAAGAGATCCACAGGCAATAGCTGTGGACGCACTGGTAACACCTTGGGTGTACAAATCAGTATATGTGTTTCCTCCTCTGCCTCTCATACCAAAGGTATTGAAGATTATACGGTGAGGAGGAGTAAGAACAATACTAGTGGCTCCGGATTGGCCAAGAAGGACTTGGTACCCGGAACTTCAAGAGTTGGTCACGGACGAACCGTGCCCTCTACTTCTGAGAAGGGACCTGCTACAACAGGGTCCCTGTCTCTTTCAAGACTTACCGCGGCTGCGTTTGACGGCATGGCGGTTGAACGCCAGATCCTAAAAGGGAAAGGCATTCCAGAAGAAGTCATTCCTACCTTGATTAAGGCAAGGAAGGAAGTCACCGCGAAACATTATCACCGCATTTGGCGAAAATATGTCGCGTGGTGCGAGGATCGGAGTGTTCCGACGGAGGAATTTCAACTGGGTCGTTTCCTACATTTCCTACAATCAGGATTGTCTATGGGTCTCAAATTGAGATCTATTAAGGTTCAAATTTCGGCCCTGTCAATATTCTTCCAAAAAGAATTGGCCTCAGTTCCTGAGGTACAGACTTTTGTTAAAGGAGTACTGCATATACAGCCTCCTGTGGTGCCTCCGGTGGCACCGTGGGATCTAAATGTAGTTTTAGATTTCCTCAAATCCCATTGGTTTGAACCATTGAAAAAGGTGGATTTTAAATATCTCACATGGAAAGTGACTATGTTACTGGCCCTGGCTTCCGCCAGGAGAGTATCTGAATTGGCGGCTTTATCTTATAAAAGCCCTTATCTAATCTTCCATTCGGATAGGGCAGAACTGAGGACTCGTCCGCATTTTCTCCCTAAGGTGGTATCAGCGTTTCACCTGAACCAACCTATTGTGGTGCCTGCGGCCACTGGCGACTTGGAGGACTCCAAGTTGTTGGACGTTGTCAGAGCCTTAAAAATATACATTTCAAGGACGGCTGAAGTCAGAAAATCTGACTCGCTGTTGATACTATATGCACCCAACAAGTTGGGTGCCCCTGCTTCTAAACAGACGATTGCTCGTTGGATTTGTAACACAATTCAACTTGCTCATTCTGTGGCAGGCCTGCCACAGCCTAAATCTGTTAAGGCCCATTCCACAAGGAAGGTGGGCTCATCTTGGGCGGCTGCCCGAGGGGTCTCGGCATTACAATTCTGCCGAGCAGCTACGTGGTCGGGGGAAAACACGTTTGTAAAATTCTACAAATTTGATACCCTGGCAAAAGAGGACTTGGAATTCTCTCATTCGGTGCTGCAGAGTCATCCGCACTCTCCCGCCCGTTTGGGAGCTTTGGTATAATCCCCATGGTCCTTTCAGGAACCCCAGCATCCACTTAGGACGATAGAGAAAATAAGAATTTACTTACCGATAATTCTATTTCTCGGAGTCCGTAGTGGATGCTGGGCGCCCATCCCAAGTGCGGATTATCTGCAATACTGTACATAGTTATTGTTAACAAATTCGGGTTATATTGTTAAGGAGCCATCTTTAAGAGGCTCTTTCTGTTATCATACTGTTAACTGGGTTTAGATCACAAGTTGTACGGTGTGATTGGTGTGGCTGGTATGAGTCTTACCCGGGATTCAAATTGCCTCCCTTATTGTGTACGCTCGTCCGGGCACAGTACCTAACTGGAGTCTGGAGGAGGGTCATAGGGGGAGGAGCCAGTGCACACCACCTGATCTGGTAAAAGCTTTACTTTTTTGTGCCCTGTCTCCTGCGGAGCCGCTGTTCCCCATGGTCCTTTCAGGAACCCCAGCATCCACTACGGACTCCGAGAAATAGAATTATCGGTAAGTAAATTCTTATTTTTTCTTTCCATCATGTGCTATTTGGGGACTATTGTTTAAATCTGCCATCCTGTCTGACACTGCAGTGCCACTCCTAGATGGGCCAGGTGTTTGTGTCGGCCACTTGGGTCGCTTAGCTTAGTCATCCAGCGACCTTGGTGCAAATTTTAGGACTAAAAATAATATTGTGAGGTGTTCAGAATAGACTTGAAATGAGTGGAAATTATGGTTATTGAGGTTAATAATACTATGGGATCAAAATGACCCCCAAATTCTATGATTTAAGCTGTTTTTGATGGTTTTTTGTAAAAAAACACCCGAATCCAAAACACACCCGAATCCGACAAAAAATTTTCAGGGAGGTTTTGCCAAAACGCGTCCGAATCCAAAACACGGCCGCGGAACCGAATACAAAACCAAAACACAAAACCCGAAAAATTTCCGGTGCACATCACTAGTTTCTCGCCTCGGAACCTGTTCAAGTTCTGAGATATCTTTTTTATTGTACGGTGGCCAGAACTGTACACAATATTCGTGGTGTGGCCATACCAATGATTTATACAGTGGCAGGATTACACGTCCCTTGTCTCCATTCCCCGTTTTATACATGCTATTACCTTATTGGCCTTTGTTGCTGCATTTTGACATTGGGAACTGCTACTAAGTGTATTATCAATGAGCACCCCCAAATTTCTTTCAACTACCGTTTCCCCTAAAACTTCCCCATTTAATTTGTAGGTTGCCTGATTGTTATTAGTCCCAAGGTACATAACTTTACATTTTTCTATATTAAACTTCATTCTCCATTTGTCTACCCAAACTACCAATTTAAGCAGGTCATTCCGTAAAGACTCAACATCCTTGTCAGAATTAATTACTTTACAATGTTTAGTTTAGTCTGCAAAAATTGACACTGTGTTTTCCAGACCCACTCCCAGGTCACTAATAAATATGTTAAACAATAGTGGCCCAAGTACGGACCCTTGCGGTATTCCACTGAGTACAGGGGCCCAGTCGGAAAGCATCCTATTGACCACCACTTGCTGTTCCCTGTTATCCAGCCATAAGCTTATTCAAGTACAGACAGTGTTGCCTAAACCAAGCTCTCTTAATTTGAAAATCAGTTTCACATGTGGTACTGTGTCGAAGGCTTTAGCAAAATCTAAACAAACCACATCCACTGTTTTACCATGATCGATATTGTCACTTACATTCTCTTAGAAGCTAATTAAGTTAGTTTGGCATGACCTGTCCCTCACAAAACTATGTTGGTTCCTGTTGATAACCTTGGTGGTATCCAAGTACTCCTGAATGCTATCCTTAATGTACCGACCAGTATTTTCCCCACTATAGATGTCAAACTTACTAGTCTATAGTTACCGGGACAAGTTTTAGTTCCCTTTTTAAATATTGGGACTACCTCTGCTATATGCCAGTCCTTCAGTATCATGCCTGATGAAATTGAGCCTTAGAAAATCAAATACTGTATAAAGGCCTTGCTAGTTCTAAATTAAGCTCCATAAGAACCCTTGGGTGAAGCCCATCTGGACCAAGAGATTTAATTATCTTAATTTTACTTAACATCATTTAGCTAAGTACTTAGCATCTGGACATTATCATAGCTTTTGTTTTGTACCACTCCCACCAACCAGTACTCTCTAGTAAACGCTGATGAAAAAAACGTATTCAATAAATCTGCTTTATCTTTGTCATCATTGATCAGGTCACCCGACCTGCCCTTTAATGGTCCTATAGTCTCCTTTTTTAACCTTTTACCATTTATATACTTAAAAAACTTGTTAGGGTTTATTTTACTTTATTTTAAATGACTTTTAATAAAAGATTCATGAATCAATTTGCCAAAATTCTATTGACCCACAGTTGCGTCTTACCCTGAATACCAGATGCTAGAGTTTCTTCACTTGCCTCTAACCCACAGATTACAACTTTGACTTTAGTGACACACATTGGCAAGGTGAGATGTTTCTGCATACCCAGAGAGTCCAGTTTGACTAGATAGGCCAAGTGGAACGCACCTTCCATTAAATTCTATGTTTAGTTGGCCTTGCCAATGATGAAACACGTAATGTTTATGGGCAAAATGCCACGTTATCGCAATGCTGGAAAGCATCACAATTGTTCAGTTGTTATTTTCTAAATGAGTTTACATGATGGCAATTCAATAAACACTGACTTATTTGTAATGTGTGAAAGAACATTTTTCATTTCCTTACATCCTATATGCACACTGTGATATTACCTCTGTGGCTTTTACGAGATTGTACAAGTCTCTCGTTTATTTCTTGTTATTACCATTCCCTTAGCACCACTGTTAAAATTAATACTCATTCCCAGCAGAAACATTTTCCTGGGAAAATCACAGGATTCTATGTGTCGGGACACATCACTGCTCTTTAATTAATATGAACAAACAGCTCTAAAAATAAAATAAAACAAATAATGTTCAGCTTGGGGATGATCATTGTAATGATCACTGGAGTATAGGGCAAGCAAAGTTCACACTACAGTAAGGTATATGTGGATGAACGTAGATCTGACTGTAATTAATAACAAATAAGGGGCAAATTAGTATAGACAAGCTACTATATTCAAGTAGGAAATTCATTTGTTTCTGTGATATTTGAAAAATAACATTTAAAATATCATCAAATAAAAGATGATTTATTTTGCTATATTATTTTAGTATCTATTATGACTGTGTATAGTGTGTATGGTGGGATGTAGAATTTAATTTGCCTGCTCTTACAGTAGTGGATTTATACTGTACATCAGAGGTTCTCAAACTCGGTCCTCGGGGGCACACACTGTGCATGTTTTGCAGGTAACCCAGCAGGTGCACAGGTGTAATAATTACTCACTGACACATTTTAAAAGGTCCACAGGTGGAGCTAATTATTTCACTTGCGATTCTGTGAGGAGACCTGCAAAACATGCACTGTGTGTGCCCCCGAGGACCGAGTTTGAGTACCTCTGCTGTAGATAATCTTGGTCACAGTAATCTCATCCCAATGTGAGTGAGAGGGTCTGTCTGTTACACGTGCTGTCTGCAGCTCTATTCTGTCAGTTTAATTGCAGCTCTATTCTGTCTGCTTAATTGCTGTAGCAGCACACCTGTTGGGAAATGACTTGTTACCAAATGGGCCCTACACACTAAAGCTGGGCATACACTATACAATTATCTGCCAGATCTGGCTGGTCGGAATGAAAATCTGGTAATGGATGAGAGCAAATGACAATTGATAATTGGCTAATGGCTAAAATCTATTGTTCATTCAAATTGGTTAAATCTGTGATTTAACCAATTTGTATGAACAACAGGTTTTGTCCATTTTCCGTTGTTCGGGAGCAAATGGTCGATTGTCATTTGCTCTCATCTATTACCAGATTTTCATTCCAACCTGCCAGATCTGGCAGATTATCTGCCAGATAATTGTATAGTGCATGCCAGGCATAAGCGATAACACTGAAAGATATGAACAATCTTGTTCATTAATGAATGAGATATCATTTATATCTTTCAGTGTGTAGGCACCAATGATGAACAATGCGTGGCCCCATGCTCGTTCATCATTGGTGCTTGCTCGTTTATGCATGCAAGCCAATCTCGTCCATATTAGCATGCAGGGCTATGGGGCTAGGTGATGGAGGGAGTGAAGAAACTTCACTCCCCCCGTCACATCCCCCCCCCCCCGCGCCGCCGTATCGTCCGTTGGGCACCTCGGCGGCACATTGCGCTGTGTGTAGGGCCCATCACTCCAGCATGTGGTTTCTTAAAGTCAGGAGCCTGGTGGATGTGCAGCAGCACAGTTGCACTGAGTTAGTAATTAAAGGGGGCTTGTCTGTACTGAATCTTGTTATTGGTTAGTGCTCCCTTTATATTCCCAGCCTGCCCATTATTACATGTTGGTCATAGAATTGGGTTGCCGCGTGAGCCTTTGGGCCTCATTGTCAAGTCCCAGTCCTGTTGGAACACTGCTTTTTTGCTATAGTTCTGCAGAATCCTTCTTTGTTTGTCCCTGTAATCAGTCTTTTGTTTATGTCCCTGTTTTATGTGGTTCTTGTGAGAGACTGTCAGTTCCATTCCACTACAGTCTCTCTCTCTCTCTCTCAGGCCTCTCTCACTGTGTACATAGTCTCGGCCCTATCAGTCTGTCCCTAGACCAACCCTCTGTCTGTCTGTCTGTCCCTGTTTATCTTCTACACTGCTCCTTTGTGTTGGTACTGTGGTTGCCAGGAGTAACATCCACTGGCCTGGAGCATTCTATGTTATTTGTATGTCTGTTCTGCTTTTCCTCTCTGGATTCAATTGTTATACACTTCTGTGGTTGCCAGTAGCAACTACTGTGGGTTCGGAGCATTGTTTGTCATTTATGTACCATTTGATATGTATCTTATCCAGTCCTGATCCCACTGTGTGTTATACTCCTGCTATTTACCAGTCCAGCTTATCTACTACTTGTCTAGTGTGTGCCCGTCTGTCCAGCTTTAACCCATTCCGTGCCAGGTGGGTGTCAACTTGAGCATATTTCCTTACACTTGCCCAGCCTCCAATAGTTTCCTTGTCCACATTAAGACCTGGGGGCATCTGAGTCATACTTGCCTACCCTCCCGAAATGGCCGGGAGGCTCCCAAAAATCGGGTGACCCTCCCGGCCCCCCGGAAGAGCAGTCAAGTCTCCCGATTACAGGTTCCCCCCCTGCCCGGCTGCCCACTTAGCGAGTGAAGTGGGCGGTCCGGGCAGGCGATGACGCTATTCTTGTTGAATTGCGTCATGCAAGCCACGCCCCCCACTGTATAATGCCGGTAATTGCGGCATTACACAGTGGGGGGCGTGGCTTCCATGATGCGATCCAGCAGCCACGCCCCATCCCTCCTCTGGCCCGCCCCGCCCCCGTGCCACCTCCAGCCCGCCCCCTCCTCACATTAGCTCACTGCCCGCCCCCCTGCTGAGCCGACTGGCTGCTCTCTCCCGGAGAGAGCAGCCCAAAAGTCGGCAACTATGATCTGAGTACTTAATCCACCTGGGAAAGGCGGCTGCTAAAGGTGAAGCTTTAGTACGCAGGAGACTTGAGGATTGCTAGGCCTGCACAACACTCCATCCAGATACATTCCCCATATCATTTCTATCAACACTCAGTCCTGATATACTCCCCAGATCATAACACTGTCTCCATCATCCCTTCTATGATTAAGTGTTGGTGAAGTTGGAGGGGCTGGTTACATTGACGATAAAGTAGCACTGTTATACTCATAAAATATACTCATGTATACTGTGACAGTATGTATGTAAATTGCATTAGCGAGCTATGGGTTCTGTGTGGGGCAGGGAAGAAGACAGATGTGAGCACACCTAATTGCTACAGAGTGGAGTCTGTCTGAGGAAAACTGCTGCAGTCAGGACAGGCTGCTGTCTGTGTATCCAGCCCAGGTGGGTTGGGAAAGCCAGTCAGGCTGCAGGGGGCAAAGAGCTCAGTGTGCTAGAAAGCCAATGTGGGTCAGGAGGCCTGTGTCTAAACCTGTAGGAGACAGGGAAGACCACCAAACTCTGTGACTGAGCTTATATTGTTGGGAAGAAACCAGGCCATTGAGCCTTGAATGTGAGTAGGCTGGAAAGTTAGAGTTCATACCTTCAGGAGGCACAGAGAACTAGAGAACTGCGCCTAGTTATGAGTAGTTGTGGCAAGTCAAGCCAAGCTGGAGCCTGTGATATAACTGCAGGAAGCACGCAAGACTTTAATGCTGGGTACACACTAGACGATATGCTCCATGAGCGATATTGTCAGTGTTTGCCCTTGATATCTCGGGCAAATGAGGCAGTGCATACACCCTGAACAATATCGCTAACAATATCATTCAGTGACGTCATCTGGCCTGCATCCTGTACATGCATCGTCAACCACATAGTCAAAATTGACCTGTATGCACGGATAATAGAAGCCCTCGTTAATGACCTGCGGGAGTGCGCATGATTAACGATATTGTGTGTACACACTGGACAATATTACAAACGATATCGCTCAAAAGGGTTAAAATAAGCTATATCATTTAATATCGCCTAGTGTGTACCCAGCTTAAGACTTTGTGATGAAGACTAACTGCCCAAGTATAGTGAGCGGTGAAGAAGTGAACTAGGTTGTTTGTTGTTTTATTGCCATTTGTGCTGCCAGTAAAGCATTACTTTCATTTATTTATCTGAAGAGCTATGTTTCCATCTTGACTTTGCACCTAGACACTGCACCAATACATCCCTCTATAGCGTTAATTATCCCAGATCATCACAATACGCAAAGTGGCTGTACAGTAGTTGAGGGAAGCCATGGAAACCTCATTAAGGGTGTGATGTACTAAGCCAAAGTGGAGAGAGATACAGTACCAGCCAATCAGCTCCCAACTGCAGTGTTACAGGCTGTGTTTGAAAAATGTCAGGTAGGAGCTGATTGGTTGGTAATTTATCTCTCTCCACTTTATCTCTCTCTAAGGCTTAGTACATCTGACCCTTAATACCTTATGTGGCTGTTGTGCATCGAAAGCGGTAATCTGTTATGCCTACCGATTAAATGCTGGCCACCGCAATCATCATCATTAACATCAGCACATGTACCAGGCAGTGCTAGGTGCAAGAAATATGTCAGAAACAAGGGGGGTGATTCCGAGTTGTTCGCTCGCTAGCTGCTTTTAGCAGCATTGCACACGCTAAGACGCCGCCCTCTGGGAGTGAATCTTAGCTTAGCAGAATTGCGAACGAAAGATTAGCAGAATTGCAAATAGAAATTTCTTAGCAGTTTCTGAGTAGCTCCAGACTACTCAGCCATTGCGACCAGCTCAGTCCTTTTCGTTCATGGTTTGACGTCACAAACACACCCAGCGTTTGCCCAACCACTCCCCCGTTTCTCCAGCCACTCCTGCGTTTTGCAACTCGAACGCCTGCGTTTTTCCGCACACTCCCAGAAAACGGCCAGTTTCCGCCCAAAAACACCCACTTCCTGTCAATCACACTACGATCAGCACAGCGATGAAAAAGCTTTGTTATGCCGTGAGTAAAATACCTAACTTTTGTGTAAAATAACTAAGCGCATGCGCTCTGCGAACCTTGCGCATGCGCAGTAAGTGACTAATCGCAGTATAGCAAAAATCGGCAACGAGCGAACAACTCGGAATGACCCCCAAGATTCAGTGATCTATGTACTAAGACTTGTGGGGAGATGTATTAAGCAGTGATAAAATTGGATAAGTTGCCCATGGCAACCAATCAGCATTGACGTAACATTTATAATTTGCATAGTATAAAAGTATACAGAGCAGCTGATTGGTTGCCATGGGCAACTTCTCCACTTTTATCACTGCTTAGTACATGTCCCCATTGGAGAGAGATAAAATACCAGCCAACTAGCTCCTAACTGTCATATTTCAAACACAGCCTGTAACATGGCAGCCAGGAGCTGATTGGCTGGCAATTTATCTCTGTCCACTTTATCTCTCGCCAAGACTTAGTGGGAGATGTACTAAGCAGTGATCAAAGTGGAGAAGTGAGCCAGTAGAGAAGCTGCCCATTGCAACCAATCAGCTGCTCTGTATACTTTGATAGTATGCAAATTAGAAATGTTATGTCAAAGCTGATTGGTTGTCATGGGAAACTTCTCCACTGGCTCACTTCTCCACTTTTATCACTGCATAGTACATGTCCCCCTTGGTACAAAGGGGGTAATTCCGACTCGTTTGCACGCTGCAGTTTGTCACTGCGGTGCGAACAGGTCGGAACTGCACATGTGCGACGCCGCCAGTGGAAAAAGTGATCGCAGCGGCGATCGCAAGAAGACTGACAGGCGTGAGGCATTCCAGGGCGTCAACTGATCGTTTGCCAGGCGTGGTGAGGTGAATGCAGGCGTGTCCAGGCGTTTGGAGGGTGGATGTCTGACATCAATCCCGGGACCTTCGTCGCTGGATCCGTCGCACAGGGTGAGTAAGTCTGACCCTGGTCTTGTTTTGCAGAAAACTTTTTTAGCATAGCAGGGCTGCACAAGCGATCGCAGCCCTGCTATGCTAAAATACACTCCCCCATAGGCGGCGTCAAGTTGATCGCACGAGCAGCAAAATTTTGCTACGTGCGATCAACTCGGAATGAGGGCCAAAGACCCCTCAGAATCACACAGAGCTTTTGATACTTTGCCATGACACTCCCACAAGTCAGGATGGTCCATGTGCTTGCATTGTCTGAAATGTCCAATCTCATGGAAAGATAGATGTGACCAAGTTTTGTGTGACTCAGGATTAGATGGAGATACGCAAAATTATTTTCCCATACAGAGATCGAACCATTATCAGTGTTGACCCAATTTACATGTAAGATGGACTATGACTTTTTGAATCCCATAGATTGTAGAAACCCATAATAAATGATCTGCTCCCTGTTTGGCAATAATGCTGTGTGTAAGTTCAGCGCAGTAACCAGATATGGCGGCCAGACAGCCTGTATCAGAGCATATGCCAAATATTTAGAATAACATGAAATTGTGGGAGAGATTTTAGAAGAAGCAACACACACAATGAGCTGAGCTGCCAAATCACATTGTTATCCGTAGCTATTCCCTCTCCTGGAGCCACTGGAAGCTGCTGAAATCAGTGCCGTGTGCTGCAAAACATGGATTTTCTTCTTTTGCTAACAGGGTTACAATCCATCTGCTAACCCCAAATTTGTTTTCTGTTTGATTGACAAATTTGCGGTAAGGATGGATTTTATACAGGGCCCAGAAAGCATGCAATGTAATTGCTGGTCCTTACAGGACTTTAGCAGTGGCTGTACACTCCCTGTAGGCAACACTTCCTGCATCCCATACACTGTATACCTGACGGGCCGGCTGAGAATCAGGCCATTGGTGTGGAGTGCGTGTAGAACAGAAAGTGCAGGTGACGGTGATTGGACCTTAGCCATGAGGTGATGAATGCATGGACAACATAAAGTGCAGGTGACAGGGATTGGACCTTGGCCAGGGGTGAGGAATGCATAGACAACAGAGAGTGCAGGTAACGGGGATTGGACCTTGGCCATGGGTGAGGAATGGGTGGACAACAGAGAGTGCAGGTGATGGGGATTGGATCTTGGCCGTGGGTGAGGAATGGGTGGACAACAGAAAATGCAGGTAACGGGGATTTGACCTTGCCCATGGGTGAGGAATGGGTGGACAACAGAGAGTGCAGGTGACGGGGATTAGACCTTGGTTGCTGTACTGCTACAGTAAGAACAGGATAAAGCTTGCAGCCCTAGTTTCAATGCTTTCAATTAACTACACTTTTCAGTTTTTCTCCTGAAATACTGATAGTTTCTCTATCGTCCTAGTGGATGCTGGGGTTCCTGAAAGGACCATGGGGAATAGCGGCTCCGCAGGAGACAGGGCACAAAAAGTAAAGCTTTTCCAGATCAGGTGGTGTGCACTGGCTCCTCCCCCTATGACCCTCCTCCAGACTCCAGTTAGATTTTTGTGCCCGGCCGAGAAGGGTGCAATTCTAGGTGGCTCTCATAAAGAGCTGCTTAGAGAAAGTTTAGCTTAGGTTTTTTATTTTACAGTGATTCCTGCTGGCAACAGGATCACTGCAACGAGGGACAGAGGGGAGAAGAAGTGAACTCACCTGCATGCAGGATGGATTGGCTTCTTGGCTACTGGACATCAGCTCCAGAGGGACGATCACAGGTACAGCCTGGATGGTCACCGGAGCCGCGCCGCCGGCCCCCTTGCAGATGCTGAAGTAAGAAGAGGTCCAGAATCGGCGGCTGAAGACTCCTGCAGTCTTCTAAAGGTAGCGCACAGCACTGCAGCTGTGCGCCATTTTCCTCTCAGCACACTTCACACGCAGTCACTGAGGGTGCAGGGCGCTGGGGGGGGGCGCCCTGGGAGGCAAATGAAAACCTATTAAAAGGCTAAAAATACCTCACATATAGCCCCCAGAGGCTATATGGAGATATTTAACCCCTGCCTGGATTCACAAAATAGCGGGAGACGAGCCCGCCGGAAAAGGGGCGGGGCCTATCTCCTCAGCACACGGCGCCATTTCCTCTCACAGCTCCGCTGGTCAGGACGGCTCCCAGGTCTCTCCCCTGCACTGCACTACAGAAACAGGGTAAAACAGAGAGGGGGGGCAAATTTAATGGCAATATTTTGATATATATAAAGCAGCTATAAGGGAGCACTTATTATAAGGCTATCCCTGTCATATATAGCGCTTTTTTGGTGTGTGCTGGCAGACTCTCCCTCTGTCTCCCCAAAGGGCTAGTGGGTCCTGTCTTCGTGTAGAGCATTCCCTGTGTGTCTGCTGTGTGTCGGTACGTGTGTGTCGACATGTATGAGGACGATATTGGTGTGGAGGCGGAGCAATTGCCAAATATGGGGATGTCACCTCCTAGGGGGTCGACACCAGAATGGATGCCTTTATTTGTGGAATTACGGGATAGCGTCAACTCGCTTAAGCAGTCGTTTGACGACATGAGGCGGCCGGACAATCAATTAGTGCCTGTCCAGGCGCCTCAAACACCGTCAGGGGCTGTGAAACGCCCTTTGCCTCAGTCGGTCGACACAGACCAAGACACAGGCACTGATTCCAGTGGTGACGGTGACGAATCAACCGTATTTTCCAGTAGGGCCACACGTTATATGATTTTGGCAATGAAGGAGGCGTTACATTTAGCTGATACTACAGGTACCACTAAACAGGGTATTATGTGGGGTGTGAAAAAACTACCTATAGTTTTTCCTGAATCAGAAGAATTAAATGACGTGTGTGATGAAGCGTGGGTTGCCCCTGATAAAAATCTGATAATTTCAAAGAAATTATTGGCATTATACCCTTTCCCGCCAGAGGTTAGGGAGCGCTGGGAAACACCTCCTAGGGTGGACAAGGCGCTAACACGCTTATCTAAACAAGTGGCGTTACCCTCTCCTGAGACGGCCGCACTTAAAGATCCATCAGATAGGAGGATGGAAAATATCCAAAAAAGTATATACACACATGCAGGTGTTATACTACGACCAGCTATAGCGACTGCCTGGATGTGCAGTGCTGGGGTAGTTTGGTCAGAGTCCCTGATTGAAAATATTGATACCCTGGACAGGGACAATATTTTACTGTCGTTAGAACAAATAAAGGATGCCTTTCTTTATATGCGTGATGCACAGAGGGATATCTGCACACTGGCATCACGGGTAAGTGCTATGTCCATTTCGGCCAGAAGAGCTTTATGGACGCGACAGTGGACAGGCGATGCGGATTCAAAACGGCATATGGAAGTTTTGCCGTATAAAGGGGAGGAGTTATTTGGAGTCGGTCTATCAGATTTGGTGGCCACGGCTACAGCCGGGAAATCCACCTTTCTACCTCAAGTCACTCCCCAACAGAAAAAGGCACCGACTTTTCAACCGCAGCCCTTTCGTTCCTTTAAAAATAAGAGAGCAAAGGGCTATTCATATCTGCCACGAGGCAGAGGTCGAGGGAAGAGACAGCAACAGGCAGCTCCTTCCCAGGAACAGAAGCCCTCCCCGGCTTCTACAAAAGCCTCAGCATGACGCTGGGGCTTCTCAAGCGGACTCGGGGACGGTGGGCGGTCGTCTCAAAAATTACAGCGCGCAGTGGGCTCACTCGCAGGTAGATCCCTGGATCCTGCAGATAATATCTCAGGGGTACAGGTTGGAATTAGAGACAGATCCACCTCGCCGTTTCCTGAAGTCTGCTTTACCAACGTCCCCCTCCGAAAGGGAGACGGTTTTGGAAGCCATTCACAAGCTGTACTCTCAGCAGGTGATAGTCAAGGTACCTCTTCTACAACAAGGGAAGGGGTATTATTCCACTCTATTTGTGGTACCGAAGCCGGATGGCTCGGTAAGGCCTATTCTAAATCTGAAGTCCTTGAACCTGTACATAAAGAAGTTCAAGTTCAAGATGGAGTCACTCAGAGCAGTGATAGCGAACCTGGAAGAAGGGGACTTTATGGTATCCTTGGACATCAAGGATGCGTATCTCCACGTTCCAATTTACCCCTCACACCAGGGGTACCTCAGGTTCGTTGTACAAAACTGTCACTATCAGTTTCAGACGCTGCCGTTTGGTTTGTCCACGGCACCTCGGGTCTTTACAAAGGTAATGGCCGAGATGATGATTCTTCTTCGAAGAAAAGGCGTATTAATTATCCCATACTTGGACGATCTCCTAATAAGGGCAAGGTCCAGAGAACAGCTAGAGATGGGATTAGCACTATCTCAAGAGGTGCTAAAGCAGCACGGATGGATTCTGAATATTCCAAAATCCCAATTAATGCCGACAACTCGTCTGCTGTTCCTAGGGATGATTCTGGACACGGTTCAGAAAAAGGTTTTTCTTCCCGAGGAAAAAGCCAAGGAGTTATCCGACCTGGTCAGGAACCTCCTAAAACCAGGAAAGGTGTCTGTGCATCAATGCACAAGAGTCCTGGGAAAAATGGTGGCTTCTTACGAAGCAATTCCATTCGGCAGATTCCATGCAAGAATTTTCCAAAGGGATCTGTTGGACAAATGGTCAGGGTCGCATCTTCAGATGCACCTGCGGATAACCCTGTCTCCAAGGACAAGGGTATCTATTCTGTGGTGGTTGCAGAGGGCTCATCTATTGGAGGGCCGCAGATTCGGCATACAGGATTGGATCCTGGTGACCACGGACGCCAGCCTGAGAGGCTGGGGAGCAGTCACACAAGGAAGAAACTTCCAGGGAGTGTGGTCGAGCCTGGAAAAGTCTCTTCACATAAACATTCTGGAACTAAGAGCAATCTACAATGCTCTAAGCCAGGCGGAACCTCTGCTTCAAGGAAGACCGGTGTTGATCCAGTCGGACAACATCACGGCAGTCGCCCATGTAAACAGACAGGGCGGCACAAGAAGCAGGAGTGCAATGGCAGAAGCTGCCAGGATCCTTCGCTGGGCGGAGAATCACGTGATAGCACTGTCAGCAGTGTTCATCCCGGGCGTGGACAACTGGGAAGCAGACTTCCTCAGCAGACACGATCTTCACCCGGGAGAGTGGGGACTTCATCCAGAAGTTTTCCACATGCTAATAAACCGTTGGGAAAGACCAATGGTGGACATGATGGCGTCTCGCCTCAACAAAAAACTGGACAGGTATTGCGCCAGGTCAAGAGATCCGCAGGCAATAGCTGTGGACGCGCTGGTAACACCTTGGGTGTACCAGTCGGTGTATGTGTTTCCTCCTCTGCCTCTCATACCAAAGGTATTGAGAATCATACGGCAAAGCGGAGTAAGAACGATACTAGTGGCTCCGGATTGGCCAAGAAGGTCTTGGTACCCGGAACTTCAAGAGATGGTCACGGACGATCCGTGGCCTCTACCTCTGAGAAGGGACCTGCTTCAACAGGGTCCCTGCCTCTTTCAAGACTTACCGCGGCTGCGTTTGACGGCATGGCGGTTGAACGCCAGATCCTAAAAGGAAAAGGCATTCCAGAAGAAGTCATTCCTACCTTGATTAAGGCAAGAAAGGAAGTCACCGCGAAGCATTATCACCGCATTTGGCGGAAATATGTTGCGTGGTGCGAGGATCGGGGTGCTCCGACGGAGGAATTTCAACTGGGTCGTTTCCTACATTTCCTGCAATCAGGATTGTCTATGGGTCTCAAATTGGGATCTATTAAGGTTCAAATTTCGGCCCTGTCAATATTCTTCCAAAAAGAATTGGCTTCAGTCCCTGAGGTCCAGACTTTTGTCAAAGGAGTACTGCATATACAGCCTCCTGTGGTGCCTCCGGTGGCACCGTGGGATCTAAATGTAGTTTTAGATTTCCTCAAATCCCATTGGTTTGAACCACTAAAAAATGTGGATTTGAAATATCTCACATGGAAAGTGACTATGTTACTGGCCCTGGCTTCCGCCAGGAGAGTATCTGAACTGGCGGCTTTATCTTATAAAAGCCCTTATTTAATTTTCCATTCGGATAGGGCAGAGCTGCGGACGCGTCCGCATTTTCTCCCTAAGGTGGTATCAGCGTTTCACCTGAACCAGCCTATTGTAGTGCCTGCGGCTACAAGCGACTTGGAGGACTCCAAGTTGTTGGACGTTGTCAGAGCTTTAAAAATATACATTTCAAGGACGGCTGGAGTCAGAAAATCTGACTCGCTGTTTATACTGTATGCACCCAACAAGTTGGGTGCGCCTGCTTCTAAGCAGTCGATTGCTCGTTGGATTTGTAACACAATTCAACTTGCACATTCTGTGGCAGGCCTGCCACAGCCTAAATCTGTTAAGGCCCATTCCACAAGGAAGGTGGGCTCATCTTGGGCGGCTGCCCGAGGGGTCTCGGCATTACAACTCTGCCGAGCAGCTACGTGGTCAGGGGAGAACACGTTTGTAAAATTCTACAAATTTGATACCCTGGCAAAAGAGGACCTGGAGTTCTCTCATTCGGTGCTGCAGAGTCATCCGCACTCTCCCGCCCGTTTGGGAGCTTTGGTATAATCCCCATGGTCCTTTCAGGAACCCCAGCATCCACTAGGACGATAGAGAAAATAAGAATTTACTTACCGATAATTCTATTTCTCGGAGTCCGTAGTGGATGCTGGGCGCCCATCCCAAGTGCGGATTATCTGCAATACTTGTACATAGTTATTGTTAACTAATTCGGGTTATTGTTTAGGGAGCCATCTTTCAGAGGCTCCTCTGTTATCATACTGTTAACTGGGTTTAGATCACAAGTTGTACGGTGTGATTGGTGTGGCTGGTATGAGTCTTACCCGGGATTCAAAATCCTCCCTTATTGTGTACGCTCGTCCGGGCACAGTACCTAACTGGAGTCTGGAGGAGGGTCATAGGGGGAGGAGCCAGTGCACACCACCTGATCTGGAAAAGCTTTACTTTTTGTGCCCTGTCTCCTGCGGAGCCGCTATTCCCCATGGTCCTTTCAGGAACCCCAGCATCCACTACGGACTCCGAGAAATAGAATTATCGGTAAGTAAATTCTTATTTTTAGACTAATTCATAAGAGTGCGGAGACATCAAGACTATTTTTATTACATGTCATTTTCCCACCACGTCTTTTTCAGCTAAGCTGGCAGGGCAATTGGCATGACCATGCGATGAATCACATCTTCTTATTCCCTCCCCCAGGTATACAAACCTGGAAACCACAGCAAAACACCATGGGTGAGGCCACAATTACACAATTGTCTGTGTCTCGCTTCCATCCTGCCCACTTTGACTTGCTGAAGTCGGAAAGTTTGCTTTGCATGTGACACTTTATTAAGTATTGCTCGGTGTGCACATATAAACTGACTTATTAGTCAAAGGTTGAGAGATATTGGGCCAGATGACTCTAATAACACATATCAAAACGGACTGGAAGATGTATTAAGCCTGGAGAAGTGATAAAGCAGTGATAAGTGGAAGGTGATAATGCACCAGCCAATCAGCTCCTAACTGTTATTTTTCAAACCCGTGCTGATTGGCTGGAACGTTATCCACTTCCATTTATCACTTCTCCATGCTCAATAAATCTGCCCCAGAATTACAATACCTATTGTAGACAACCCCCAGGCACAGTGCACTGTTGAGATGTAAGTCTTGTATTCACCAGTCTGTTGAACTTTTGCATGGGAACCCCATGTTTGTTGCCTCCCTGATATAGTAGAAACCAGCTCAGACTGTTTAATGCTTGTGTACCATTCACCTGGAAATGTCTGCCCAATTTTACCCGACTGCTCCTCTCTGCTTTTGCAAACTGCTGCTCCCCTGTGGCCCTTTTGTTCCACACACTCAGCGGTGCAAGTGGGCGGGTACAGGCTGGTACAGCGTGCCGTTAAGAATTTAGCCACCGGGCCGCCGTTCACTGTGCCGCTAAGCTGTTCACCGGTTACAGTGGGGGCATTTGTGTATCTGGCACTGTGGGACAATGTGTATCTGGCTCTGTGGGGGCAATGTGTATCTGGCACTGTGGGGGCATTTGTGTATCTGGCACTTTGGGGCAATGTGTATCTGACACTGTGAGGCAATGTTTATGTGACACTGTGGGGCAATGTATATCTGGCACTGTGGGGGCATTTGTGTATCTGGCACTGTGGGGGCATTTGTGTATCTGGCACTTTGGGGCAATGTGTATCTGACACTGTGAGGCAATGTTTATGTGACACTGTGGGGCAATGTATATCTGGCACTGTGGGGGCATTTGGGTATCTGGCAGTGCACTGTGGGGCATTTGTGTATCTTACACTGTGGGGACATTTGTGTTTCTGGCACTGTGGGGGCATTTGTGTATCTGGCACTGTGGGGGCATTTGTGTATCTGGCACTCTGGGGCAATGTGTATCTGGCACTGTGGGTCATTTGTGTATCTGGCACTGTGGGGGCATTTGTGTATCTGGCACTCTGGGGCATTTGTGTATCTGGCACTGTGGGGCATTTGTGTATCTGGCACTGTGGGGCATTTGTGTATCTTACACTGTGGGGACATTTGTGTATCTGGCACTGTGGGGGCATTTGTGTATCTGGCACTCTGGGGCAATGTATATCTGGCACTGTGGGGACATTTGTGTATCTGGCACTGTGGGGGCATTTGTGTATCTGGCACTCTGGGGCAATGTGTATCTGGCACTGAAGGGCATTTGTGTATCTGGCACTGTGGGGCATTTGTGTATCTTACACTGTGGGGACATTTGTGTATCTGGCACTGTGGGGGCATTTGTGTATCTGGCACTCTGGGGCAATGTGTATCTGGCACTCTGGGGCAATGTATATCTGGCACTGGGGGCAATGTGTATCTGGCACTATTGTGGTCATATGTGTATCTGGCCCCCCCATATGTGTATCACGCCACCATTTTCATTGGCCACGCCAAACACGGCATTTGGTCACGCCCATTTTTTGGGCACGTGCACAAGCACATTACCTATAAGACATTTTTTCTACTTGCACCACTGCACACACTTAAGGGGCCCATACATCTGGCAAGTATCAGAGCAAATCCCTCATTTGCTGATACCCGGGTTGGGAAATCGGGGAAGTCCTCAATGTTGGAAACCCTTGATCCAACCTACAAATTATTGGGTACAGCAACTCAAGGATTATTAACATGCTGTCTTTTCCCAAATCCCCAACAGAGTGACGATCATTGATGTCTGCTGGTCGGTGACCCGCCGATCGATAGAACGGGGAATAGCGGCCGGGGGAAATTAAAGGCACACAGTGGGGGGGAATGCAATTGACTGCGCATTTTCAGAGGTTTTAAAGAAGGACATATTTAATTTGCCGATCTGCTGAATTTCTGTCTGTCAGATATATTTGTTTCCAGCATTATATTATCTTCTTGACCATGTTCTGTTTTCATTTCATATCCTTTTTATGTGTTTTTCAGCTTCCCCTAGTAGGTCTGTATTGATGTCACCCTTTGCCAAGATTATTTTCTCTTCCCCTTTGTCTCTTGTAACTAAATCTTTCTTTGTACATCCCTGTGCTACAGATAATCTGCAAGCAGGATATTTATCGGCTGTCTTTGATGCACCAGAATATAGTGTTTACTTAATGTGGACCTTTTATCTCTATATAAACCCATAGTGGTATCTAAGTTATCAAATAAAGATCCCTTTAGCTGTTTGTGTGCACTGGAAGTAGAAAGGACATTTTCTGAATACATTTTCATTTTTCTCTCCAGAGCTATAGCAGTAAGGAGAATTTCTATCTTAAAGTAGAATATCTACAGAATCTTTCTCATTCCTTTCATTAGCTTAGGCTGCAGTTGTCGTTAGGACGGGACTGTCAACTAAGGAGATCAAAATGAAAGATAAGATGAACAGTGTGACAAGCGCAGAGCTTATGTGATGCACAGTTATGGAAATCCTAAACATTTTGTAACAGCCAGCATTAAAACGCCCTGGGCCTTTTGATTTGGGCGTAATGCTGATATTTGCGCAGATGGTCAAGTATTTCAATTACACATCCATCTAAAGGCCTGATTCAGAGATGGACGCAAACCCGACTTTTACGTAGTTGAGTAATTATCTGCGCATCAGTCTAAAGGTACCCGTACACCGGTTTATTTTCCAATCTGGCTTGTTGGAACGAAAATCTGGTAATGGATGGGAGCAAATAACATTTAACCTTTTCAAATGGTCAACTGTCATTTGCTCCCATCCTTTACCAGATTTTCGTTCCAACCAGCCAGATTGGAAAATAAATCTTTAGGTGTATGGGCACCTTAAGTTGCGCTGCGCATGTCCTGCAATAGTCTTGCAATGGCGGTGAGGATTTATTTGCAAAGTGGATTGGCAGTCAGTGACCGTTTTGGGAGTTTTATGAGGACTGGCAGCAAAAACCGCAGGAGTATCGTGACCGATTGTGGGGCATGTCTCGGCCTACAACTGCAATCCGGTACGCAGATGCAATGTCTTCGGATCTTACCTCCTGCTGCCATGCTGTGTGACCATAGGGCAGGCCTTGCCAACCTGTGGGTCTCCAGCTGTTATGAAACTACAATGCCCAGTATTCCCTGTGACAGTTTTTTTTTTAAATTAGGGAATGCTAAAACTGTGGCAGGGCATGCTGGGACTGGTAGTTTCACAACAGCTGGAGAGCTACAGGTTGGCCAGGTCTGCCATAGGGCAACTCAGAAGTTCCATAAGATAACCATCTATAAATCAGGCCACAAAATGTGCACAGTGCATGCATCCCACGATGTATACGCACATAGCGCAGTAGCAATTGAGACGCATGGGCACAGGGGTGTATTCGGCATTCCTGGGCGCTGGCTAATCAGACACACAGATATACATGGCATTATGGGCATATTATGGGAGTGTTGCAGATGTGTCACAGAAGCGGTTGCGATTTCTGATGTTTACTTGCTCACATCGGAGGCCATACTCTGTTGGAGAATCTGCACATAGCATGGGACAGGTGCTTTGATTGTCCGACACAAAGACGCTGAAAGTGGGCATCCCAGTCCTTGCACATTCAGGCATGTTGCTTGTACACCAGAGAGAGGACTTTTATTAGCATAGAGTCACAGACAGGGTTGGACTGGCCCCCCCGGGGTGCAGGGAAACTCCCCCCCCCCCCCCCCCCATCCCTTCCTCCATGGATCAGGTTCCAGACTGTGCACTTAAATTATGCATTATGCCAGGGGTTCTCAAACTATTTTGCTCTGGGACTCCGTCAGAATATAAAAATTATTACAGGATCCCAGCAAGTTACCGTAGAATGGCTGCCACACATGTGTGGTCAGCAGATGGCACAATAGCTTTTGTGGAGGCACAAAACAGAAGTGAAGTGACTGCTAATGAGGGGTGGTCTTCAGTTTGCCGGCTGTTGGGATCCCGGTGCACAGTAGACCGGCGCCAGAATCCCGGCATCCGGGATACCGACACCTTTTCTCCCTCTTGGGGGTCCACGACCCCCCTGGAGGGAGAATAGATAGCCCGGCCCCCGGCATACCCTGGCACACCCCTAATGAGATCACTTAATTTCTTACACAATCCCAGAGACAAGCTCCTTTCAGAGTCCCTCCCGTGCATTTGTTTTTAAATATATATATATATATATATATATGCAAATGTTAAGTTTATACCTGCTGTGAAGGCTTTGAAGGTGACAGTGAGTGAAAGGGAGGAGGCAATGGGTGACAGGGAGAGGCAGTGGGTGGAGGGGGAAGGAGAGGCAGATGCTGGAAGGGAGAAGTAAATCGCATTGGGCAGAGGGGACCTGGATTCTTTGGTCTGTTATCCGGAAGGACATGTAAAGTATCATGCTAATCCTGGCTGGAATATAAAGTGTGCATTTCTGTGACTGTTGCCATGCTGAAATACAATTTTTTATGAAGTTGCTACTGGTGGTGTGCTGGTTTCCTTCTTTTGGCTGGGAAAGATTTTCTTTGGCTTAAGGAATACCTTTATATTTTATTCATATGAAATTGCAGCACCCGGTTGAATTGGATTAAAGTCAAATGTGTGCGGTTTTTCCGATTGATTTTATATATATATATATATATATATATATATATGCAAATGTTAAGTTTATACCTGCTGTGAAGGCTTTGAAGGTGACAGTGAGTGCAAGGGAGGAGGCAATGGGTGACAGGGAGAGGCAGTGGGTGGAGGGTGAAGGAGAGGAAGATGCTGGAAGGGAGAAGTAATGATTGACAGGGAGAACTAGTGGGTGGCAGGGAGAGGCAGAGGTTGGCAGTGGGAGAGAAGTTGAGGTCTGTGGCAAGCAGGGAGATGCAGGGGGAAACTGGCAAAGGCAGAAGGTGACAGGGTGATGGCAAAGTGAGAAATGGTGGCAGGGGGTGACTAGGGAGATAAAGTGTAACAGGGGTGTTGGCAGAGGGTGACTAAGGAGATTAATAGGGTGGCATAGGTAGGCATGTGGGTGATGTAGGCAGTGGGTGATGATGCTGGCAGAGGGTGATGGTGATGGCAATGGGTAGTAGGGAGATGTAAAGGGTGCAATGGGAGATAGGTTGAGGCAGTGGCTGACTGGGAGATGCAGAGGATGACAGCGAGAGACAGAAAATGGCATGGAGAGGCAGAGCGTGAATAGGGAGAGGCAGTGGGTGATAAGGATGGCAGTGGGGGACAAGAAAGGCAGAGAGTGATAGGGCATAGCAGAGGGTGACAGGGATAGCAGAGGATGACTAGGGAGAGGCAGAGGGTTGAATGAGGAGGCATAGGTTGGCAGTGGGTGACAGAGGATGGCAGAGAGTGACAGGGAGGCAATGGGTAATGGAGCATGGCAGGGGGTGATAGGGGGATGGCAGAGGGTGACGGGATTGAAGAGGGAGGCAGAGGGTGACAAAGGAGAAGCAGTAGGAGCTTAATTGAGTTTTCTCCTGATCCCCCTCCACATCCTACACTGTGTGCTCCCCTGTTCCCCCCATCCCCAGACACATCCCATAAAGTATGTGCTCCGAGCTCCCCTCTTTCCCCCTCTTAATCCCCTGCTGCTGCTTCCGAGAACAC
The DNA here is from genome assembly GCF_028390025.1 of Pseudophryne corroboree. Taxonomy (NCBI): domain Eukaryota; kingdom Metazoa; phylum Chordata; class Amphibia; order Anura; family Myobatrachidae; genus Pseudophryne; species Pseudophryne corroboree. The sequence continues at coordinate 91,786,750 of NC_086448.1, forward strand.
CTTTCCCCCCTCCCTGAGGCAGCCGCAGATGACCCACCCATGCTGCACTTAAAAGAGATTCTTCACAGACTCAGAGTCCTGGTCCCTGAGAGCTAACTCCCCTGCATCTGACTACGGTCCACTGATGGCTGCAAGTTTCCTACAGTTTAGAAGCCCCAGGACCCAGGAGTGTCCTTGCTGCCAACCATGTGCCCCCTGTGGATATCTGCATGCAGATGAGGGAGCCAGGAATGCAGCCTTCTTGTGACAGCGGTGGCAGCAGCGGATGCTGGGCAGCAGTGCAGTAACTAGACATTTAAGTTCTGTGTGCAAGAAACTTCATCAGCGCCCCCACCCCCCCCCTTATGTAAAACAGAGGCAGTGCGCGCCGTAGGCTTGCATCAAAAATATAGGGGCATGGTTCATGTGGAAGGGGTGTGACCACATAATACCAATTCATATTAGAGTGCAAAGTAGTCTCCATTATTAAAATTACGCCGCACATTAGCGCCACTATACCAGGCAGAGCCCCTTTTACACATTACGGCAGGTTGCGTCCCCTTTTTTACACATTATGGCAGACATCGTCCCCTTTTTACACATTACGGCAGACAGAGTCCACATTTTACACATTGCGGCAGACAGATTCCCCTTTTTTACACATTACGGCAGACAGCGTCGCATTATTACACATTACGGCAGACAGTGTCGCATTATTACACATTAGGCAGGCAGAGTCCCCTTTTTAAACATTACGGCAGGCAGAGTCCCCCTTTTACAGGCCAGGGGCGTAAGTACATACCAGATGCCCATATACAAATGCCCAAATATACACACAACCACATATATACATACATGCACAGTGCACGCAGCCACACACACACACACACACACACACACACACACACACACACACACACACACACACACACACACCAAGCCACATATACACACACACAGCCTCATGTACTCATGTACCCAATGTGTACTCTATATATACTCCCTCTCCACCCCGGTCTTCTCCCCTGTCAGTCCCCTTTCTGCCCATCTCCTCATGCAGCCACTGCTGGACGGACCTGCGTGCGGGATCTCGATCCGTGCACCTGAGGGAGCCGGGCAGCCTGCGGGAGCCGAGCAGCCTGTCTCTGTGTGTGGGAGACGGGAGACGGGCAGCGGGGATTAGGAGGTGGGATCCAGGCAGCCAGTCTCTGCGTGCTGGAGGCGGGAGCCGGGCAGCGGGAGTCAGGAAGGGTGAGCCGGCAGCCGGAGTGTGGGGGCGGGAGCCGGGCAACGGGGGTCAGGATCTGTGCACACGCACATCAGGTACTTCCCCTTTCATTGCTCGCTCCGTCGGCAGCACAGAGGCGGCTTGTAATGAGTCAGCCTGACTCATTACAATGCTGCAGACTTTGGGCCCCCTGAATGGGGATGCGGGCAGTTGCGCCCTCAGGGCGACTGTGCTGTGTGCCAGGCACACCTGGCACACACGTAGTTACTTCCCTGCTGGGCAGCACAGGGAAGGCAGAGCACTGGGGTGAGGCAGAGCTGCCTGATGACTCCTTGCATCCCTAAGCAGAGCGGTCTGAAGTAACACACGATTCAGCTGTTTTTCAGACTCCTTGGATCACTGGCTGAGAGATCAGAGGAGTCATCAGCCTGACCCCATGCTGAGATGGTTGTGACCTATTTTGGGGTCGGAACCCACAGTTTGAGAACTGCTGTATTATACATATGTCACATTATACTTCACAGGACTATGGCACATTCTCTACAGTGCATTGCTTTTATTAATGTGGTACATTATCATGCATACACTATGCACACACAAGACCATGCACTCTCTGATGGTTAGACACCCCCTCTGGAGACTGGTCACACCCCTACCACTGCATTACCCCGGTAGGCCCTTTATATTTCATTCACAGACATGACTGCGGCATAAGGTGTGAAAATATCCCAGCAGCCTGTGACTGTATCAGCACCATAAGCAGATAACAAAGAGTTAAAGGTCACGCTACTAAGGAGGGGTAAAAGGGCTATATTGGCTATTCTAGCAGCAGTTCTATATGTATTTTGTTTGTCTAAGTCCAAGAAAAACTTAAGAAAAGCACAAATTGCCTCCACTTTACAATTATGAGTGAACTTCATTTTCTGCTTGTTCCAGATTAGCCTTAAAAGCTAGTTCAGGGCATGTGAAAGCTTCTGTAACCTTTTCTCTGGAATAAAAATAAAGCAACGTGCTTATTTTATAAAAATGTAGCAAAAATACCTTCAATGTACAAATTTGTGAATTAATAATAGATTGATAGTTCTTTCTTGTAAATGACAGTATGAGTAATACGTGCATGTGCAACACACTTGCCTACGCTCCCAGAGTGGCCAGGAGGCTCCTGAAAATCAGGTGGCGCTCGCGCCCCTCCGGAAAGGTAGGCAAGTCTCCCTCACCCCATTCAGCTGCTTACACCCCCGCCAGCTGCTCGCACCCCCAGGGGATGCCCATTTACAGAGCACAAGTGTGTGGTCTGAGGGGGCCCGATGATGCAATTTGTGCTGAAACGCGTCATTGTAGCACTGCTATACAATGTCTATTTCCTCTGCACTTTATAGCGGGTGGCGAAGCCAAGATGATGCAATCGTGCCACCAGGCCCCCGCAACAGCCCACTTTTGTGGCAGCCACGCTCCCTATGTGCCAACCAGTGCGAGGGGGGCAGTAAACCAGAGGAGGGGGCAGCAAAGTAGCCAAATATAATGTGTAATTGTTTACTAATATCTTTAATTGAAATGAGGAAATTGATTTAGTACACTTTGCATGGATGTATAAGTGAAGGTGTGTAAAGGAAAATAACTGTAAAATGTGGGTTACAATGTTTAGGCAGACAATGTCTAGGTCGACCGTCATTAGGTCAACCCCCTATGGTCGACAGGCATTAGGTCAACACTGACAAAAGGTCGACAGGTTCAAATGGCATATGGTTGACACAGCTTTTTAAGGGTTTTTTTCTGTGCATTTTTTACACCTTTTTCATACTTTGCCATCCACCGATCCACGTGAACTACAATAGGAAATAGTAATTTGTGCCGAGCCCAGAGGAGGTGGAGCGAGGCACATTGCACACAGAAGGGGACGCGGAACACTTATTGGGGTTCCCTGTGCTCTGACGGGGAAAAACAACAAACATCAAAAAGATTTCGTGTTGACCTTTTTTGTGACAAGCATTTTCCATGTCAAACTTTTCTTGTGTTGACCTTTTGCCAGTGTCGACCTAATGCATGTTGACCTTTTGTCAGTGTCGACCTGATACTTGTCGACCATATGTGGTTTTCCTAATGACTGTCAACCTAGACATTGTAGATCTTCTATACCACACCTGTAAAAGCATGGGTCTTTATAATGGTAATGATATATCTTTTTCTCTAACGTCCTAAGTGGATGCTGGGGACTCCGTAAGGACCATGGGGAATAGCGGCTCCGCAGGAGACTGGGCACATCTAAAGAAAGCTTTAGGACTAACTGGTGTGCACTGGCTCCTCCCCCTATGACCCTCCTCCAAGCCTCAGTTAGATTTCTGTGCCCGACGAGAAGGGTGCACACTAGGGGCTCTCCTGAGCTTCTTAGTGAAAGTTTTAGTTTAGGTTTGTTATTTTCAGTGAGACCTGCTGGCAACAGGCTCACTGCATCGAGGGACTAAGGGGAGTAGAAGCGAACTCACCTGCGTGCAGAGTGGATTGGGCTTCTTGGCTACTGGACATTAGCTCCAGAGGGACGATCACAGGCCCAGCCTGGATGGGTCCCGGAGCCGCGCCGCCGGCCCCCTTACAGAGCCAGAAGAGCGAAGAGGTCCGGAAAAATCGGCGGCAGAAGACGTTCCTGTCTTCAATAAGGTAGCGCACAGCACTGCAGCTGTGCGCCATTGCTCTCAGCACACTTCATACTCCGGTCACTGAGGGTGCAAGGCGCTGGGGGGGGCGCCCTGAGACGCAATAAAACATGATAAAAATACCTTACATGGCAAAAAATACATCACATATAGCTCCTGGGCTATATGGATGCATTTAACCCCTGCCAGAATATACAGAAAAACGGGAGATAAGGCCGTCGAAAAGGGGGCGGAGCCTATCTCCTCAGCACACTGGCGCCATTTTCCCTCACAGCTCAGTTGGAGGGAAGCTCCCTGGCTCTTCCCTGCAGTCACTACACTACAGAAAGGGTTAAAAAAAGGGGGGCACTAATTAGGCGCAGTATTAAAACATACAGCAGCTATAAGGGGAAAAACACTTATATAAGGTTATCCCTGTATATATATATATATATATATATAGCGCTCTGGTGTGTGCTGGCATACTCTCCCTCTGTCTCCCCAAAGGGCTAGTGGGGTCCTGTCCTCTATCAGAGCATTCCCTGTGTGTGTGCTGTGTGTCGGTACGTTTGTGTCGACATGTATGAGGAGAAAAATGATGTGGAGACGGAGCAGAGTGTCTGTAACAGTGATGTCACCACCTAGGGGGTCGACACCTGAGTGGCTGTACTGTTGAAAATTACGTGACAGTGTCAGCTCTGTATAAAAAAACAGTGGTTGACATGAGACAGCCGGCTACTCAGCTTGTGCCTGTCCAGACGTCTCATAGGCCGTCAGGGGCTCTAAAGCGCCCGTTACCTCAGATGGCAGATACAGACGCCGACACGGATACTGACTCCTGTGTCGACGGTGAAGAGACAACCGTGATTTCCAGTAGGGCCACACGTTACATGATTGAGACAATGGAAAATGTTTTATACATTTCTGATAATACGAGTACCACCAAAAAGGGGTATTATGTTCGGTGAGGGAAAAACTACCTGTAGTTTTCCTGAATCTGAGAAATAAAATGAGGTGTGTGATGATGCGTGGGTTTCCCCCCGATAACAATTGATAATTTCTTAAAAAGTATTGGCTGTATACCCTTTCCCGCCAGAGGTTAGGGTGCGTTGGGAAACACCCCCTAGGGGGGATAAGGCGCTCACACACTTGTAAGAACAAGGGCTCTACCCTCTCATGAGATGGCCGCCCTTAAGGATCCTGCTGATAGAAAGCAGGAGAGTATCCAAAAATGTATTCACACACATACTGGTGTTATACTGCGACCAGCAATCGCCTCAGCCTGGAGGTGCAGTGCTGGGTTGGCATGGTCGGATTTCCTGACTGGAAATATTGATATCCTAGATAAGGATAGTATATTATTGCCTATAGAGCATTTAAAAGATTCATTTCTATATATGCATGATGCACAGCGGAATATTTGCCGACTGGCATCAAGTATAAGTGCGTTGTCCAATTCTACCAGTAAAATGGTCAGGTGATGCGGATTCCAAACGGCATTTGGAAGTATTGCCTTTGAAAGGGGACATTTGGGGTCGGTCTTTTAGACCTGGTGGCCACGGCAACAACTGGGAAATCCACGTTTGTACCCCAGGTCGCCTCTCAAAATAAGACGCCGTATTATCAGGCGCAGTCCTTTGTTGGCAAGCGGACAAAAGGTTCCTCTTTTCTGCTCGTGACAGAGGGAGAGGAAAAAGGCTGAAGAGATTACCCAGTTCCCAGGAACAGAAATCCTTTCCCGCCTCTGCAAAAGCCCTCAGTATGACGCTAGGGCCTTACAAGCTCAGGCACGGTGGGGGCCCGTTCTCAATGAATTTCAGTGCGCAGTGGGCTCACTCGCAAGTAGACCCCTGGATCCTTCAGGTAATATCTCAAGGGTACATATTGAAATTCGAGACGTCTCCCCCTCGCCGTTTCCAAAAGTCGGCTTTACCGACGTCTCCCTCTGACAGGGAGGCAGTTTTGGAAGCCATTCACAAGCTGTATTCCCAGCAGGTGATAATCAAGGTACCCCTCCTGCAACAGGGAACGGGGTATTATTCCACACTATTGTGGTACCGAAGCCAGACGGCCCGGTGAGACCGATTCTAAATCTAAAACCTAAAATCTTTGAACACTTACATACAGAGGTTCAAATTCAAGATTGAGTCACTCAGAGCAGTGATTGCGAACCTGGAAGAAGGGGACTACATGATGTCTCGGGACATCAAGGATGCTTACCTTCATGTCAAAATTTACCCTTCTCACCAAGGGTACCTCAGGTTATGGTACAGAACTGTCACTATCAGTTCAGACGCTGCCGTAGGGATGGTCCACGGCACCCCGGGTCTTTACCAAGGTAATGGCCGAAATGATATCCCTTCGAAGGAAGGGAATTTTAGTTATCCCTTACTTGGACGATTCCCTGATAAGGGTAAGATCCAGGGAACAGTTGGAAGTCGGTGTAGCACTATCTCAGGTAGTGTTGCGGCAGCACAATTGGATTCTCAATATTCCAAAATCGCAGCTGGTTCCGACGACTTGTCTTCTGTTTCCTAGGGATGTTCCTGGACACAGTCCAGAAAAAAGGTGTTTCTCCCGGAAGAGAATGCCAGGGAGTTATCCGAGCTAGTCAGGAACCTCCTAAAACCGAACCAAGTCTCAGTGCATCAATGCACAAGGGTTCTGGGTAAAAATGGTGGCTTCCTACGAAGCAATCCCATTCGTTAGATTCCACGCAAGAACTTTCCAGTGGAACCTACTGGACAAATGGTCCGGGTCGCATTTTCAGATGCATCAGCGGATAACCCTGTCACCAAGGACAAGGGTATCCATCTTGTGGTGGTTGCAGAGTGCTCATCTTCTAGAGGGCCGCAGATTCGGCATTCAGGACTGGGTCCTGGTGACCACGGATGCCAGCCTGCGAGGCTGGGGAGTAGTCACACAGGGAAGGAATATCCAGGGCTTAGGGTCAAGCCTGGATACATCACTTCACATAAATATCCTGAAGCTAAGGGCCATTTACAATGCTCTAAGCTTAGCAAGACCTCTGCTTCAAGGTCAGCCGGTGTTGATCCAGTCGGACAACATCATGGCAGTCACCCACGTAAACAGACAGGGTGCACAAGAAGCAGGAGGGCAATGGCAGAAGCTGCAGGGATTCTTCGCTGGGCGGAAAATCATGTGATAGCACTGTCAACAGTATTCATTCCGGGAGTGGACAACTGGGAAGCAGACTTCCTCAGCACGACCTCCACCCGGGAGAGTGGGGACTTCACCCAGAAGTCGTCCACATGATTAAAAAACTCGACAGGTATTGCGCCAGGTCAAGAGACCCTCAGGCAATAGTTGTAGACGCTCTGGTAACACCGTGGGTGTACCAGTGAGTGTATGTGTTCCCTCCTCTGCCTCTCATACCCAAGGTACTGAGATTGATAAGATGGAGAGGAGAAAGCACTATATTCGTGGCTTCGGATTGGCCAAGAAGGACTTGGTAACCGGAACTTCAAGAGATGCTCACGGAGGATCCGTGGCCTCTACCTCTAAGAAGGGACCTGCTCCAGCAAGGACCCTGTCTGTTCCAAGACTTACCGCGGCTGCGTTTGACGGCATGGCGGTTGAACGCCGGATCCTGAAGGAAAAAAGGCATTCCGGATGAAGTCATCCCTATCCTGATCAAAGCCAGGAAGGATGTAACCGCAAAAACATTATCACCGCAATTGGCGAAAATATGTTGCGTGGTGCGAGGCCAGTAAGGCCCGACGGAGGAAATTCAACTGGGTCGATTCCTACATTTCCTGCAAACAGGAGTGTCTATGGGCCTGAAATTGGGGTCCATTAATGTTCAAATTTTCGGCCCTGTCAATTTTCTTCCAAAAAGAACTAGCTTCAGTCCCTGAAGTTCAGACGTTTGTAAAAGGGGTACTGCATATACAGCCTCCTTTTGTGCCTCCAGTGGCACTTTGGGATCTCAATGTAGTTTTGGGTTCCAAAAGTCACATTGGTTTGAACCACTTAAATCTGTGGAGTTAAAATATCTCACATGGAAAGTGGTCATGCTGTTGGCCCTAGCCTGGGCCAGGCGCGTGTCAGAATTGGCGGCTTTATCCTGAAAAAGCCCTTATCTGATTTTCCATTCGGACAGGGCGGAATTGAGGACTCGTCCTCAGTTTCTCCCCAAGGTGGTTTCAGCGTCTCACCTGAACCAGCCTATTGGTGGTGCCTGCGGCTACTAGGGACTTGGAGGCCTCCAAGTTGCTAGACGTTGTCAGTGCCCTGAAAATATATGTTTCCAGGACGGCTGGAGTCAGGAAATCTGACTCGCTGTTTATCCTGTGTGCACCCAACAAGCTGGGTGCTCCTGCTTCTAAGCAGACTATTGCTCGTTGGATTTGTAGTACAATTCAGCTTGCACATTCTGTGGCAGGCCTGCCACAGCCAAAAATCTGTAAATGCCCACTCCACAAGGAAGGTGGGCTCATCTTGGGCGGCTGCCCGAGGGGTCTCGGCTTTACAACTTTGCCAAGCAGCTACTTGGTCAGGAGCAAATACGTTTGTAAAATTCTACAAAATTGATATCCTGGCTGAGGAGGACCTGGAGTTCTCTCATTTGGTGCTGCAGAGTCATCCGCACTCTCCCGCCCGTTTGGGAGCTTTGGTATAATCCCCATGGTCCTTACGGAGTCCCCAGCATCCACTTAGGAAGTTAGAGAAAATAAGAATTTACTTACCGATAATTCTATTTCTCATAGTCCGTAGTGGATGCTGGGCGCCCATCCCAAGTGCGGATTGTCTGCAATACTTGTACATAGTTATTGTTACAAAAATCGGGTTATTATTGTTGTGAGCCATCTTTCAGAGGCTCCTCTGTTATCATGCTGTTAACTGGGTTCAGATCACAGGTTATACGGTGTGATTGGTGTGGCTGGTATGAGTCTTACCCGGGATTCAAAATCCTTCCTTATTGTGTACGCTCGTCCGGGCACAGTATCCTAACTGAGGCTTGGAGGAGGGTCATAGGGGGAGGAGCCAGTGCACACCAGTTAGTCCTAAAGCTTTCTTTAAATGTGCCCAGTCTCCTGCGGAGCCGCTATTCCCCATGGTCCTTACGGAGTCCCCAGCATCCACTACGGACTATGAGAAATAGAATTATCGGTAAGTAAATTCTTATTTTTCTTTTTAAAAATGACAATTTTATAATGTTTATACAATAGTTCTATTCAGCATTATATCTGACAGGTGTGGCATCTGGGCAATTGGGTACAGTAGGTCTGGAGGAGTGAGGGGAGAAAAATTGCAAGGGTACAGTAATCTCACCTATGTATTTCTCAATTTCTCTAACACATTGGCCCTCATTCCGAGTTGATCGCTCGCTAGCTGCTTTTAGCAGCATTGCACACGCTAAACCGCCGTCCTCTGGGAGTGTATCTTAGCTTAGCAGAAGTGCGAATGAAAGGATCGCAGAACAGCGTCTAAATATTTTCAAGCAGTTTCGGAGTAGCTGCGGACCCACTCCGACCTTGCGATCACTTCAGTCTATTTAGTTCTTGTTTTGACGTCACAAACACGCCCTGCGTCCGGCCAGCCACTCCCCCGTTTCCCCAGGCACGCCTGCGTTTGTATCTGATATGCCTGCGTTTTTCAGCACACTCCCTGAAACCGGTCAGTTGCCTCCCAGAAATGTCCCTTTCCTGTCAATCACTCAGCGGTCAACAGTGCGACTGAAAAGCATCGCTAGACCTTGTGTGAAATTGCATCGGCTTTTGTGAAAGTACGTCGCGCGTGCGCAGTGCACACCATACGCATGTGCAGAAGTGCCGATTTTTTTTTGCCTGATCGCTGCGCTGCGAACAACGGCAGCTAGCGATCAACTCAGAATGTCCCCCATTGCCTCTACCTGGTGTAGTAGAACTTGGCAAGTTCCACATTGGGGTGTGGCTCTGGAGGGGTGTGGTTCATTAGGTCGACATAAGTTAGGTCGACATACATTGGGTGAACCACGTTTGGTTGACATGCATTAGGTCAACATGATCACTAGGTCAACATGGTCATTAGGTTGACATGTGCTAGGTCGACATGGACAAAGGTCTACATTAATTTTTTTATTTTTTTTGGTGTAGTTTTCTTCGAAAAGTGATGGGGAACCCCAGTTAGTGCACAGTAACCCCTCACATGGCGAGCGAGCTTCGGGCACAGTGCCTCGCTCCACTACCGCTGCGCTCGGCACAGGTTACCGTTCCCAACTGTAGTCCACGTGGATCGATAAGTATGAAAAAAGTAAAAAATTTTAAAAAATTGTGAAGAACGCATGTCGGCCTTTTTCCATGTCGACCAAGTACATGTCGACCTAATGACCATGTCGACCTAGTGATCATGTTGACCTAATGCATGTCGACCTAATGACCGCCATCCACTTGGGAGATCCATGCCCAGCTCTCTAAAAATGACTTATGATAACCCACATACAGTACACGCTTATATCAGGAAACAAAGAAAATACACTGGCCACTTCTCATAAAAGGCTGTAGGGGAGATGTAGCAAACCTTCAGAGAGATAATGTGGAGAAATTGCCTATAGGAATCAACCAGCTACTGTCATTTACAGTGATAAAGCCTATAATTTATCCTATTTAAAACACTCTAAAAGGTTAATGAACACAGTACGCAATTAACGTATGGAATACCGTAAGAGTACGCACGTAGCGTAACAAACGCTTAGCCGTGGACGAGACGCACGAGCGGCACGTTCGCTCACGGCTTAGAGCGTAAAGGCAAGCACGCTATAGGCTGCCGACTAACGTTATGATACGCTATCAGCGTAGCGGACGCTCGAGACCACGAGGAGATCACAAGCGGCGCTGACGCTCACAGCGTTTAACCTTTGTAACAATATTATAAACAATGTACTTATAATGTAAACCTTTGTGCAGTGATAAGGTGTAAATGCAACACAGTGTAACTTTGTTAGTTTAAAAGCTGTATGAGCGACTCTTACGCTCTGAGAACCCCTTAGCAATATAATAAACACTCAAATACCGGTCTAAGGGTCTAACACCTTTTAAGGGAAAAAGAATGAACGTTCAATCGCAAAAGAATACACAATACAAGTTATACACTACCAAACTAACATAAAATACCTAACCGAGTTACTACACGTTAAAATACAACAAAGACACAATTACATTTAAGGGGGAAGGAGAGAGAGAATGGCTTACAACAAAATAGGAGATAAATATGGTTGCAGAGAACTTACGCACAAGGGGAACAATCGCAAGAGCCTTTCTGGATATCCAGCTCCCGATTATCAGTGATGAGAACCGTTGAGAAGAGTAGAGAGCTGGCCCAGATCGGCTTGTCTTTTTATACACTACACATAATACAGTACAATGGTCCCTACATTCTTATTGTTCATTGGACACAGGAATTCGTCTCTGCATTATAACAAAAGGTCATAGGTTGGTTCATACAGGTGGGCTGTGACTATTTCAAACTGCTCAGGTGGGAGGGAAACTGGGTTTCCCGCCGCATGGGTAATAAAGTGCAAATATAGTAAATATTCATAAACTTCTTATGTCCATAACTATACGCACGAGCGAGTAATCCGCTTCAAACCAACACCGGAATATTGCTACTTATATTCTCTTCCGATGGATACTAAACACCACTGTGTAACCCCTGTCTGACCCTTCGTATCAAACAAAGACGAATCTCTTTGTCCCCGAACATGCTATATTAACTAAACTTTCAGATTCTATCAAAGGGACCATAATCTACAAAATACATTATATGACTAAAATATGTTACGATTGAGTCGCCCGCTAGACGCACACAAACTCTACCGTAAATTCGCATACCGTGCACCTGCGAGTGCACGTGACTGCGAGTATACGCACGCACGGGAGAGCTCATGCTCGTGCAGCGGGCACACGCATGAGGTGCATATATGGCAATGTGCAGCGTGATATTTTTCTGACTTTGACAGACCACCCTTTGGCAGTCACAAATAACTGCCACTTCCTAAAACAGTTCAAAAAGAGAAAAATATATGTCATGTATAATACATTTCTATGATTGGGTAGGGGAGAAGAGAAGAAGGTGAGAAAAAGGTATGATCTAGTGAGGTAGTAGAAGCATGCATGTATGAGTCCATGTTTGAGGAGTCATGTATCATCGTGCCGTACGTGTTTTAAATCAAGCTTCGAGGTATTGCGAAGTATACATTTGAATTCCTTCTTATCCCGTGGTACGGGTCTGTGGATGGGCTGTCAAACTTTACCGAGCTCTTTTCGGCTTTTGGTTGCAACAAAATGGGGGAGCACATTTTAGTTGATGATACATGAATGGGGGGGATATGTGAGTGCTGATATCTGTGCCTATATTCCCTATCGACTATGTGTGTCATTACCTGAAGGTTGTAGAAATGAAGATAAAGAGCAATTATGGTAAATGCAGTCATAAACTATGTGAGTTTAATATACATTTGCCGATTGAGGTCTTGTCTTGTGTCTTGTCTTGTCTTGTCTCGATGTACATGTTGACTGTAGTCTCCTGATGCTTTTGCTATAAACGGTGTGCAAAAAGCTTTTTCAATGTCCATAGACTTACAAAAAATGTTGGGCTAGCGTAAAGTTAAAGTTACTAGGGATATGGGGGGTCTATGGCATAGTCCATCAGTTGCCTGTGTAAAAGGTTGTCAAATTCTTCTTCCAAGCGGATGTCTTTTTACCTTGGAGGAAAACAAAGGAGAAACGGGTGAAAGAAACGGACCGTGGAATCACATTTTCATCACAACATTGTCTCTATCGTTGGGTCATAAACCAAATCAGTCGTTGTTATTACAGTATCTTCACTTCTTAAACTCATCACTCGGGCGCTACGTTTACACTTTGTTAAAATCCGAATGCATCTAAATATCAGACCGACCGATATGATGACACCCAGAATACACAAAAGAAATTTCCCTACATCCATGATAATTCCTTGAGCCCATTCTCCTAAACCAGAGAACCAATTTCGCGGGTTCAACCATGACACCCAACCGGTCAGCTCATTACGCACAGCAGCGAGGGTGAGGTTGTGTCTCCTGCGGAACTCCCACTTTAATTGGAGAATGTCGTCCATCTTTTTGTCTATGACCTCGACCGGGTCCTCGGTGCTATTCGTAATATAAGTGCAGCATTTTACGCCGTACTGCGTTGCCAGTGTGACACAATATCCACCCGTCACTGCCGTGAGATAATTAAGAACCATCCTATGCTGAACCAGTTCTGTTTTATAAGCTTGGAGCTCCCTTCCGGTATACCTGAATGTGTCATCATACATTTCAGTGATATTGTCTAATAAATTTGCAAGCGCAGATATATATTTATAATTTATCACTCCTCTGGCGGTACGAGTGATATCTAACGCGATTAGGAATTGAATCCCGGTGGATTCATGGATCAGGTCAGAGGCCGGATGCTCTGTTCTTTCTATCAGGTGCCGTTTAACGATGTGCTCGTAATGAGTGTGAGTATAAGGAGCTTGGGCACTGCGGTGAATATCCTTCATTTTAGTGTGGGATACGGTCATTACCTCAGGCAGTACTTTTCCAATATAACATAACCCTTCTGAGTTTGGGGCAAGCCACTTATACGCCTTCCTCCCGCATATGAAATATGCATCATCGGGGAGAACATATGGGACGGAGTAGGACATAACCATATTACACATTTTCCATATGAAATCTCCTAACCCTAATTCTCCCATCTGTTTAGTACACGTATCTGTTTGTACGATATGTGCACAGTATCCTGGTGATACTTCTCCAACTCTCATGATCCTACTTCCTAGGGTATACCTATATCGGAAATATTTTCCACTACCGGCTATGTGGCGTATAAGTTCTGTATCTGTAGGCATTCTATCGGCTCTGTATGAAAAGGTCATGGTTTGGTTATTCCATGACACTTCCCAATTTCCCGGCTTTCGGGGATTGGAAATGTTAAAACATACTAGGGATCTATCCACATGATATTGGTGGAGCTTCAAACTAGGAGGACTGGAGATATTAAACCTCCTGTCCACCGGCCTCCCACCACTTAGCTCAAGTACCTCCCCTATAGTTAAAGGGAATGGTACTAATCCTGATTTGCTATGGCCTTGAGGTACTTGAGAGCATACCCAACAATCTGTCTGATTTAACACTTTACCCACTAAGGAGTGATAGTCACTCAATGGATGCCGGTCCATGTGGATATTAAAACTGGACTGACATTTCTTGATGCACCCATCCTCAACTACACTGTCACAGAGTCTACAGATACAGTTCTCTTCAGCTAACAATCCTTCACAATTCCTCCTATTGTCAATGCTATCGGATCGTTTTCTGATACTCGCCTTTGCTTGATGATTATGATGTTCTTGGAAATCTACGCCTCCAATTTTGTCATCAGAACCCATTCCAGAACCTCTCTCGACCTCCATGGTACTCTCGCCGGAATAGACTGCTCTGGTCAACATCATGGTCAACAGGAAAATCCGGATCACAGTCTCTTGGGGCAAGTCCATCTTATAGGAGGAAATGGAGAAGAATGAGAAGGGGGAAAGAAGTAATTGAGGGAGATGGGATGGGAAGTGGAGAAAAACAATAAAAGGGAACAGGGAATCGACAACTGCCTCCGATCTTATTATTCTCAATGCTCAGGTGCCGTCTCAGTCCTCCTGAAACAGACACTCCAGTGATACAACTTCCTCTACCGTCTGTTCTTTATCACGGGACCTCTCTGGATCAGCAACCTTTTTACAATGGGACGAATGGACCCAAGTCTCTCTCTCGGCAACCTTCAATGCTGTCGTGCTAATCAATAAGACTTGGTATGGTCCTTCCCATCTGTCAATAAGGCAACCTGAGCGTAGAAAATTCTGTATCATTACATAATCCCCAGGTTCAATGTCATGACAATTACTATCTGGCAGATCAGGAATCACCAACTTCAAATTATCATTCTGATTCCTTAGCTGTTTACTCATCTTAACCAAATACTTTACAGTCACTTCATTGTTACACTTCAAATCATCCTGAGGGTTAATCATAACATGCGGTTGTCGACCGAACAGAATTTCAAAAGGGGACAGATTAAGAGGGGACCTGGGAGTGGTTCTGATGCTGTATAATACAATGGGCAAAGCTTCTGGCCATGTCAATCCTGTTTCTGCCATAACTTTGCTAAAAAATTTTTTAATAGTGCTGTTCACTCTTTCTACTTTCGCACTCGCCTGGGGGCGGTACGGAGTGTGCAGCTTACTATCAATTCCCATCAACTTACACATTCCTTGAAAGACATCACCTGTAAAATGGGTACCCCTATCACTTTCAATTATTCTAGGGATACCGTATCTACACACAAATTCCTGCACAATTTTCTTAGCAGTAAACATAGCGGTGTTTGTGGCCGCAGGAAATGCTTCGACCCAATTTGAAAACACATCTATACAAACTAGTACATACTTCAAATTTCGACAAGGGGGTAATTGTATGAAATCAATTTGTATCACCTGAAAAAGGCCGCCTGTAGGTGGGATATGAGATGGTTCTGTTGGTATTGCCTTTCCGATATTCTTCCTCAAGCAGGTGAGGCATGTCATTGCCCTTTTTCCCGCATGGGAAGAAAATCCTGGGGCGCACCAATATGCTCTTACCAACTTGCACATCCCTTCCTTGCCTAGATGAGTCAGCCCATGTGCTGCTTCCGCTAAACTTGGAAGGTATGCTCTGGGTGCCACTGGTTTACCCTGCCCATCTGTCCAGAGTCCTGAGGACTCCTGGCCATATCCTTTTGCCCTCCAAACTGCCTTTTCCTGTGTGGAACACAAATTTTGCATTTCACACAATTTCTGTGTGTTGACGGTATTAAATACCATCAGTTGTGTGGTGTCTGTTTGTCTGGGGGTACCAGCTGCTAACTTAGCAGCTTCGTCTGCTCGGCTGTTACCAAGTGATACCGGGTCTTGGCTATATGTATGTGCTTTACACTTGATAACAGCCACTCTGTCGGGTTCCTGTATCGCTGTTAGAAGCCTTTTGATGTGAGCTGCATGCGCTACCGGTGTACCAGCTGCCGTCATGAAATTTCTGAGGCGCCATAGGGCTCCGAAATCATGGACTACTCCGAATGCGTATCTAGAATCGGTATAGATATTGGCTGATTTGCCCTTAGCCAATTCACATGCTCTGGATAGGGCTACCAGTTCAGCAACCTGGGCTGAGTGAGGTGGGCCTAGCGGTTCTGCTTCTATGGTGCCTTGGTCATCTACGACTGCGTATCCAGTACACAAGTCTCCCGAGTCCGTCTGTCTGTGACAACTACCGTCAGTGTAGAAAGTAAGATCTACATCTTCCAGTGGGTTGTCACTGATGTCAGGCCTTGCCGTGAAATTTTGGGTCAAATATTCCATACAATCATGCGTGTCATCCCCTGTCTTAAATCCTCCTTCACTATTACTCTCATCCTCCACCCTTTGTGCCTGTCCAGGCACACCTGGGAGATACGTTGCCGGATTTAATGCACTGCATCTCTTTATGGTGATGTTTACGGGGGCCATTAATGCCAATTCCCATCTTGTAAACCGTGCTGATGAGACGTGTCTAGTTTGAGCCGAATTCAGCAAGGCTGACACTACATGTGGTGTATGGATTGTGAGGTTGTGTCCTAGCACTACATCTTCGCTTTTAGTTACTAGCAATGCTATCGCAGCGACACTTCGCAAGCATGTGGGGAGGGATCGCGCTACCGTATCTAGCTGAGCGCTGTAGTATGCTACCGGCCTGCTGGCATCACCGTGCTTTTGGGTTAGAACGCCTGCCGCGCAACCAGCACTTTCTGTTCCGTACAGCTCAAAGGGTTTCCCATAGTCTGGCATACCTAATGCTGGTGCCTGCGTTAGGCACTGTTTAAGTCTCTCAAATGCCATCTCGGATTCGTCTGTATGCGAAATCCGATCAGGTTTGTTTGATGAGACCATCTCCTGCAAAGGTAATGCTAGAATGGAAAAACCTGGGATCCAGTTACGGCAATACCCACACATTCCTAGAAATGTTCTGATCTGTTGCTGGGTTTGTGGCAGAGTCATGTCTCGAATTGCTTGAATTCTATCAGCGGTCAGGTGTCTCAGTCCCTGTGTCAGACAGTGTCCCAAATATTTTACTTTAGTCTGGCATAATTGCAACTTGTCTTTAGAAACCTTGTGTCCTGTGTCTGAAAGGTGAAACAGGAGCTGTTTCGTATCTTTCAGGGATGCTTCCAGTGAATCTGAACACAGTAGTAGATTATCCACATACTGTATCAATATTGATCCACTCTCTGGTTGGAAAGACTGTAAACAATCATGCAAAGCCTGTGAAAATATACTTGGGCTGTCTATGAAACCTTGTGGTAATCGAGTCCATGTGTATTGGACTCCTCTGTATGTAAATGCAAACAAATATTGGCTGTCAGGCTGCAGAGGTACCGAGAAGAAGGCGGAGCAGAGGTCAATAACAGTGAAAAATTTCGCAGTGGGAGGGATTTGCATAAGGATGACAGCTGGATTTGGCACTACGGGGAACTGACTCTCAACTATTTTGTTAATCCCCCTTAGATCCTGCACTAGCCTGTAACCCCTCCCCCCACTCTTTTTCACAGGGAAGATGGGACTATTGGCAGTGCTGGATGTTCTTACCAGAATGCCCTGTTGTAGCAAGCGCTCTATTACGGGGTATACTCCTAACTCCACCTCTGGCTTCAGAGGGTATTGTGGGATTTTTGGAGCTATCCTACCATCTTTTACTTGCACAACTACTGGAGCTACGTTTGCCATTAATCCAGTGTCTTGTCCATCTTTAGTCCAAAGTGACTCTGGTATTTGGGATGTCATTTCTTCTACCTGGGATGAACTCCTATTTATCATAACGGTATGTGACATTAATTTTGATGGGGAGTCTAGCATGTCTCGTACTTCCTGAGCGTGATTCTCAGGTATGTCTAAGAATACACCTTCAGGAGTACAATAAATGACGCACCCCATTTTACACAATAAATCTCTTCCCAGGAGATTAGTCGGCGCCGATGCAGCCAGCAAAAAGGAATGCTTGGTATGCAAAGGCCCTATTGTAATCTCTGCTGGTTTGCTAACAGGGTAGTGCTGTACTACTCCCGTTACTCCCATGGCTGGAATTGTCTTACCAGTGGTTCTCATGCCCACTGTCGAATTTATCACTGATTTGGCCACCCCCGTATCTACAAGGAAATTTAATGATTTACCAGCTACATCAATTGTGACCTCGGGTTCACTTCCAAGACTTGCAATCAATTTCACTGGCTGCAGATTACAGGTGTGGCCACACCCCTATTGGGTATGGTGACCTCCCTGAATCGCGCTGGCAGCAATTACTTGTGGTGGGGGTAGATGGGAACTATCAGAGATTTGCCAGTCTCTTCTTGGGGGATACCTTTTGGTTTCCCCTGCATGTGGCTCATAGCTCCGCCCTTTCGGTCCTTGATCCCAATGTCTCGTATCAGGTCGTTGTCTAGGGGATTGATATGAATTTTGCCTTTGTTTTGTTTTACAATCACGTGACATGTGTCCCTCTCTGTGACAACTAAAACATTTTATACCTCTTGACTTACCCACAGGGGTCACAGTTCTGGGCTGAGGTGGTGGCCCAGTAGTAAGAGCCTGTATGCTTACAGCCATTAATTTATCACTCTGTGACTCCCTGTGTCTGATGATATTCCGATCATGCCCAGCAGCAGCCTCTCCCAATGCATCCACCGACATACCTCTCCAATCAGGCCTAGTGGTTTGTATTCTATTCCTTAAAACCTCTTTTAGACCGTCCATTAATACTGAAACAGCTACTTCCCTATGGTGTACATTAGTTTTAATGTCATCTATACCAGTGTACCTAGCCATATCCTGCAGAGCCCGGTGAAAATTCTCTGGTGTGGATTCACCTTCTTTTTGTTTTATTGTAAAGATTTTATTCCACTTTACTACTGCAGGAAAATATACCCCTAACTGTAAGTTGATTCTCTTTACATTATCCTGATTATACTCGTCTGTTAGTGGTACTTCCTCATCTAACTTGCAATCAGCGATAAACTTTAACGAATCAACATTGGGGGGTAAACATGCCCTAAAAACTGTCCTCCAATCTTTGTTATTTGGCTCTGCAGAATTTCCTAGCTCTCTAATATACTTTTGACATGCAGCTAAGTCTTTTCTAGGATCAGGGAATTCAGACATCATTGATCTTAATTCCGTTCGGGAAAAAGGACAGTGCATGGCGATGTTCCTGACAGGAGTTGCTCCTGAAGTGTCAGTTTTCCCATTTGGCACTGCTATTACCCTAACAGGATTAAGTCCAACAACATCATTCTGAGTAGATTCTACAACATGTGGTGAAATGGTTTCAGCATAGTGTATGGTTCCGTACTTACCAGTCGATACGACCTCACCTGTCCCTCCGCTAGGGGCCTTTGATGCTAATCTTATGGGTTGGGTCGTGCCTACTGCTGTTTCTGATATGGTGGCTGCTAGGGAGAGTGCTGATATTGTTGTGGGCTCATCCTCTTGGACACAATCCTGGGGAAAGTTCAAAACAGGGTACAACTTGCACGGATTAATGTTAGCATTAATTACTTTGGTTACATTATCCTTAACTTCTACACATTTAACATAACCCTGAGTGCCATTCTCTGCAACCAATTTCTCTCCAGGTATGTACGGTGGTGGGGGTGCAGTGGCTATCAGTTTCCTGATAGGGTTAGATCCAGTGGCTTGCGCCAACCCCCTTTGTATTTCACCTTCCTGTTGCCACAATGTTAAATAATCATAATGTTTAATACGCCTTTTTGAAGATTTAATCAGGCACACTCTTCTCCTTAAATTCTGTAATACTTCTGGGTTAAAACTACCTACCCGGGGAAACTTTTCCCCGTCGTGCACAGTCATCCTTTCCCATTCATTGCACAACATTTCTGTGTGATGACCATATTTCTCACACATGATATACCTTGCCGACCCGATTGGTCGGTTTACCAAATCAACCTGAACCTGGGTTGATCGCCCCTTACCTGAACAACTGGCCCCCATCTCTGCAGGTGCTGCTTTCACTACCTCTGACTTCAAATCAGGGTCTTCGGCAATCCTTACAGAAAACCAAAATGTCCGGGGTAAGGCTGCGGTGGGGGTTTTGCAACGAGGTCCGCCCACTTAACTCCGCCCACGCTGGCCAATACGGCGACCAAAGTTCCCAGAGGTTCCGTACCCAACCTAGGGCACCTAAGTACGTCTACTTGCTCGGGTGTGTGGGAGTGTCTTACCCTCCCCAGCAAGTATCAGTCGCTGGAATGTCCCTGAGTGATCAGGCTACTTCCCTTAAAATAAAAAAAAATTACACAAATCACGTTAACAATGTGCAAGCAGCGTTCTTCTGAATTCAAGACACGCTAATGCACACAATCACATGCGGTACAATCGTATCTGCACACAAGCAACTAATCTTATGTGCGGAACGATCAACGAAATTGAAAATTTCTGCTGCAAATTCCTTCAGCGATGAGCTTCTTTGGCCTATATGGGTCTCGCACCAACCCTCTTCGGTTGTGCTTCTCTACTTCTAGTCTGCTGTACCTGAACCTCTTGTCCTGGTCTGTGACCTCCTGGTCTGTTATGTACAGCAGACTCTACTGCTCATTAATATGTCGAGATTTACAAGGGACGCCTCCCAAGCCACCCCACGCTATCACTCTCGCTGGTGTACCTCTTTCTACTGGCCTATGGTTCCCACTTCCGTAATAAAAGAGAAATCTTATATATACACACTCTTACATTCGAACACTCTTATTTCTGTACAGAATTCCTTTCATTCAGTAATAGTCTAACCCAGAAGAATTGCAACAGAGAAAGTCTTTTTTTTTTTTAACTTTAAACTTTTGGATTTGAGATAGATCTGTGTTATTATCGCGTTACTTCCTTATCGCCTATTAAAACAATACTATCGTGCGGTTTGTATTATGTGGGCGTATCCGTACGCTCCGTTGCGTAATATACGCTCCGTGCGTCGACCCTTGCGTTGCGTACGCCCTGCCCTTGTAAGGACACGTGTACGCAGACCAAGTACGTCCACAGTAACACACTACACGTTTATCAATGTGAATGATCTTTAACAGTAATCCTTCACTGAACACCACTCAAATCTCCCTTGTATTCTAGGCGAGATTGTGTGCGTGCCTTTTACAATTATTCCCTTAAATATTACTTTTTTATCTTTTAACTATTAATAACAACAAATGTCTCAGCACGTTTATCACTAGTATGTGGCAATCAGGAGAATGAGGCACGAACAAATAATACTAAACAAGAAATACAGGTGTGTGTGCTTATGCGTACGTTCGCAAAACAGAAACTAAACACTTTTTAAAAGACAATAACGTACTGTTCCTACCTTCCGGTTCCGGATTCCTTCAGCACTCCTTACTAAGCGAAGCAGACGCTTATCTGGTCAGCACTACGAGGAATATTACCTCCCGCCCTTTACTGACCGATAATGTCTGCTGAAATTACCTAGTGCAGATATGTGAAGAGCGGGCGAGTCCCCAATTGATAAAGCCTATAATTTATCCTATTTAAAACACTCTAAAAGGTTAATGAACACAGTATGCAATTGGCGTATGGAATACCGTAAGAGTACGCACGTAGCGTAACAAACGCTTAGCCGTGGACGAGACGCACGAGCGGCACGTTCGCGCACGGCTTAGAGCGTAAAGGCAAGCACGCTATAGGCTGCCGACTAACGTAATGATACGCTATCAGCGTAGCGGATGCTCGAGACCACGAGGAGATCACAAGCGGCGCTGACGCTCACAGCGTTTAACCTTTGTAACAATATTATAAACAATGTACTTATAATGTAAACCTTTGTGCAGTGATAAGGTGTAAATGCAACACAGTGTAACTTTGTTAGTTTAAAAGCTGTATGAGCGACTCTTACGCTCTGAGAACCCCTTAGCAATATAATAAACACTCAAATACCGGTCTAAGGGTCTAACACCTTTTAAGGGAAAAAGAATGAACGTTCAATCGCAAAAGAATACACAATACAAGTTATACACTACCAAACTAACATAAAATACCTAACCGAGTTACTACACGTTAAAATACAACAAAGACACAATACATTTAAGGGGGAAGGAGAGAGAGAATGGCTTACAACAAAATAGGAGATAAATATGGTTGCAGAGAACTTACGCACAAGGGGAACAATCGCAAGCGCCTTTCTGGATATCCAGCTCCCGATTATCAGTGATGAGAACCGTTGAGAAGAGTAGAGAGCTGGCCCAGATCGGCTTGTCTTTTTATACACTACACACAATACAGTACAATGGTCCCTACATTCTTATTGTTCATTGGATACAGGAATTCGTCTCTGCATTATAACAAAAGGTCATAGGTTGGTTCATACAGGTGGGCTGTGACTATTTCAAACTGCTCAGGTGGGAGGGAAACTGGGTTTCCCGCCGCATGGGTAATAAAGTGCAAATATAGTAAATGTTCATAAACTTCTTATGTCCATAACTATACGCACGAGCGAGTAATCCGCTTCAAACCAACACCGGAATATTGCTACTTATATTCTCTTCCGATGGATACTAAACACCACTGTGTAACCCCTGTCTGACCCTTCGTATCAAACAAAGAGGAATCTCTTTGTCCCCGAACATGCTATATTAACTAAACTTTCAGATTCTATCAAAGGGACCATAATCTACAAAATACATTATATGACTAAAATATGTTACGATTGAGTCGCCCGCTAGACGCACACAAACTCTACCGTAAATGCGCATACCGTGCGCCTGCGAGTGCACGTGACTGCGAGTATACGCACGCACGGGAGAGCTCATGCTCGTGCAGCGGGCACACGCATGAGGTGCATATATGGCAATGTGCAGCGTGATATTTTTCTGACTTTGACAACAGTATCTAGCAATGTCTATAAAATGACAGATGTAGGTTGCTTTGGGCAACTACTCCACATTATCTCTCTTGAAAATTATCTCTCCCTGTATAACATAAAGACCCATAATCCAGTCCATAGAGGGCACAGGATAAAAGATTGAGGGGGAGGTGTATCAAACCTTCTAATGACAAAAAGTGGTGAAGGTGCCTATGATAGCTTGAGAAGGTGCCTTCAATGA